>NC_136959.1:50437948-50520448 GCF_032717465.1 Coenobita brevimanus
GTGCGTTTCATCCTTCTATAGTCCCTTTCGTCCTATTACAGGCGCCCCTTTCTTCATACTTTCATTGATGAGACCATAAAAAATGAACATGATTTCATTGGCCTATTTGATCTGTTACAGGCACTTGTTTTAAGGCTATAATTACACTATGCTGGAGTGTGAGAAGGTAAGTGAACGAAAGAGAGATTAATCGTCCCTTTTTCCCTTCCGTTTTTCTACAAAAGTCACTCCAAAACATATCTCCTACGCGCACACACACACACACACACACACACACACACACACACACACACACACACACACACACACACACACACACACACACACACACACACGAAAGGTAGAAATGTTTGTTTTCCTTACGTTTCTCTCAGATTTTAGTCATTTTCTGTTTCTGGTTGATAACATGATTATTTCGACGTTTTTATTATAAAAATCAGTAAATGATACAAAATCTTGGAATATAGTGCGTACACCTGTAGAGAGTTGGTAATAAGAGATCCTCGTGAAATGTCTGACTGGACTAAAATAAAAATAATTAAAATCATAAACCAAGTGTAGTTGAAATGAAAACGTTAACTCTGCTGTGAAGAACACCTAGTTTGAAAATGTCAGTCAGGAAAAGGAATTAGGAATAGTATCGCAATTAGCAGTGACTGAAACCCAAGCAGACAGTGCGTGAAGGCAAGAATAAAAGGATACAAATAGTAGATTTCAGAGGTTGAGCATTCTAATACACCCAAAGAGAGCAACAGCCGCCTCCACCAACTGGTCTAAAGGCCTAATATTTGACGTTGCCCTGTGACGTAAACCATCAACGTATTATTCTCAAAATCGAATAGCTTAAATCTTGCGTAACCCATAACCCTTTCACCAGCTTTGGTTCAAATCAGTTCAAAACTGTTTCAGTTGACTTTGTCCAGTGACCTGTACATTTGACCAATCCCTGTAACCTCTGGTTGTCCTCATAACCAACGTCTTTATCCTTGTTTTAACGTAACCCTTCCACGAAGTTTAGTCTACATCGGACAAAAGTTACTTAATCTGACCTTGCCATGAGATCTGTATCTTCGACCTATTGATCTCAAAAGGAATAGGACAATGTCGTGGGTGGTCCACAGCTCATCCACCAATTTTGATCAAAATCAGGTCAAAACTGTTTTTGTTACATTATTTACGCGCTGACACAGGCGTTATATGGTGGCTGCCATCATCCATTCACTTGATGTAATGCTACCTACTGCCTCCTTCAATTTTATGATTTTTTTTTTTATTCTGTGTCTGCCTTCCTCTCATGTTACCTCTTCCATCCTCCCTGTCACTTTTATTACACGTCTCTCCGCTTCAGGTGGCTCTACACTAACAATCCTAATAGTTTCCTGTATCCCCGGCAACCATTTACAGTGCATGGCGGAAACCATTTAAGCAAACAATGGGGTGATATGGAGCCTACTGTGGTACCCCTTTTAACTGCGTGGAGAGCCGCAGATGTGTAGCTCTTCCAGGTACCAGACCTCCACACTTTTCCCAGCGCCATTGGTGAGGAGCTGTCTACCGCAAGGGAGCATCATTTCACTGCACGGGACGGCCCTGCAGGGGTCCCTTCCTGCGGTTGATGTGTGTGCTTGGCCAGGCAGACCGAGGGTACACAATAACCAAAACAACAATATACTGATACATGAGTCGAAATTTGGGTTGGCCCTGCGACCTTGACCTCCGACTGATTGTTCTCAAAACAGAATCCCTTCATTCTTGTGTAACCCTTAACATTTCCACCAAGTTTAGTTCATATCACATCAAGACTGTTTGGATTCGGTCTTGTCCTCTAACGTTGGCCTTTGGCCATTCTCTGTGACTTTAACCTTCGACTGATTGTTTTCAAAATTGAAATCTTTATTTCTTAACTTATCCAGTGTCTTTTTACAAAACTTCGTCGAAATCAGATAAGAGTTTTAAGTTGACCTTGTTCTGTTAACTTATCGTGTGACCTTTTGTAAAAAAAAAAAAAATGATATATATATATATATATATATATATATATATATATATATATATATATATATATATATATATATATATGTTTTTTCCAAGTATGATTAAATCAGATCAAAACTTTTTGACTTACCTTGTTGATAACCACACACGCTGGTCAGGATTTGACCTTGCCCTGTGACCTTGACCTCTGACTATTGCTTTCAAAACCAGATAATTTCATTTTTGCCTAACACTCATCCTAACCTCTCCCTCCCTCCCAGGTTTGGTATATATTGGATGAAAGCTGTTAAACTTGATTTTGCTAAGACTGTGTTTAACTTGCCCTGTTACCTGGACGTTTTACCTGTTGTTCTAAAAATGTATAAGTTTCTATATCTCGCCATCCTTTCATTAAGTTTGGTTAAAATCAGATAAAAACGTTTTGAGTTACTTTGTAAAACACACACACACACACACACACACACACACACACACACACACACACACACACACACACACACACACACACATCGCTCATAACACTAAGACCAATAACACCTGCCCTCGCTCCGCGAGCAGGGATATAATATAAAATTAGCAACCTCACCTTATATAAATCTTGGATTCGCCATCACTTGGAGTAGTGTGGTCACTTCTGGTCAAAATGTTACAAAATAGATGTGGAGTACTTAGTAACAGTGAACATTAATAAACCATACGAGGAGCTATTAGAAGAGCTAAACCTGTTTATTTTGTCACTGCACAGACTTCAAGGGATAGTGATTAAGTGTATATCGTTCAGTTTCCAAGGGCTATGAGACAGTGGCAGCTGATAATTACGTCACACCATTCGTGTTATTTTCGTATTTGAGGTAATGGTTGTGGCTATCAGATTCATGACAAGTGTTGCCAGTTAAATGAAGCATAGCACTTTTTTCTTCTACACTGTTTTAAGCCTATGGACCACATTACCTAGCACTGATAAAATGTGATACAGTGCTCATGTTGTGTTGATCACTCACTGCCTTCGCGCGTGCCAGCCATGTGGTAGCCACATTACTTCAGGCCACAGGAACTTTCCCCAGTGACGAGTAAAATCATCTGGCGTTAGATGAAGTAAAATAGTTAAGTGATCAATCTAGGCTTCAGGGTTAAGACAAAAACATGTATCATCACTTGGTTACCCCCACCCCACACAAACACACAAAAACACTAAATTTACTCTGCATTTTTTCATTTTTTTCAAGTACCATTCATGAGATATAAATTAAGCCACCGGGAAATGTGATAAACCATTTTCTGACACTCTGTATGTTCATTTCACTCTTTCGTCTGTAGTTCCGTAAAGGTTTTCCTGAACTTCATAGTGGCCCTCTCTTTCTCCTTCCGGCTTCTGTTGGAGGGATTGGTAGGAGGGGGAAGCGAAGCCCTTAACTTGTTGTTGTTAATGTGGCCCCAGATTCAGCTGGATGTGGAACTGGTGGACTGTGGATGAAGCTGCCCATTTCCTACAGTCCACAATCAGTCTTTTGGAGGATAGGGAGGGAGTTAAAGGAAGGGAAGTTTGTTATCGTTGTTGTTGTTGTTATTCCCTAACTCCGGTCTGTCTGGCCGATCAGAAAAGTTTGTTTACTGAGGCAGCTGAGACAGTGTAATCAGTGCCACTGCGTGAAGGCATCCCTCTCCAGCACTATTCTTATCCCCGACCTATAAAATCAATACGTTAGTCATATTTCCCTTTGAAACAAACAGCCTCTGATGAACCAAGTGATTTGTTGATGTTTGCTTCCCTTTCTTCTCCAGGCATCTCCCGTTTCCCCCATCAGGAAGAGCTGCACATGACGAAACTAATAAGTAATGGAACGAAGAGAAGAAGTAAATGTGGTTGAGTTTTCAGGGTAAATATTTCAGTACGATGCCGTATTTTTGCAGTGTTTTTTCTATCTACAGACAATTATATTAAGCTTTTGAGGGACTTTTCTAACTGGAAGGATGAGATTTAGTCTTTACTAATCTCTTTACTGTTAAACGTCTGTCCGTAGTCCACTAATATCGTCTTTAAAATGCCATCCAACCTTATCCATTCAGCTTCCTTTTTTTTTTTCTCTTCAGAATCGTAAGGTCCCGGGGCTAGGATCCTCAGTCCCGATATTTAAGACGAGGGTGACTAACCGCATTCGCCCCTGAGCGGTATTGCATGAGAAAAAAACAACTCCAACACCCTACGGATGGAAATCCTTGCGGGCCCTATCCGGCTGCAGCGCCTTAGCCCTCTAGACCACCAGGGATCATTTGATTATATGGTTACCACCCAGCGTAGTAAATGATTGCCTGGATTACAATAAAATATTTGGGTTGTTGCACAGTGCAAAACCACGTGAAGGCAGTGCTACACAGAGTGAGTGGATGGTGGGCATAAAAAAAAAAAAGTAAAGAGAGTGAAGGGGTTGAAAGGAACTACTGTGAGTTTAGTTTCATCTGAAGGAACTAAGCCACTCTCACACCTAAAACACCAACTCATGGCTGCATGGAATTTGATGAACCATAAGTTTTAGGAAGGAATGAGTCTCCGTGGTTGCCAGCAAAATTTATTCTCCAGTCTGGCTACACTTTGCCATCAACCGAGCTGCAAGGGTAAGGAATCGTAGTCAGGTAAAAACAAACCATTACAAACTTCTGTCCTAAACTGAATAATACTCTGTAATCTACAAAAATAAAAGTCAGCAGAGTGTAGGGTTAGTAGGAGTAGTAGTTGTGGCTCCAGGTTCATCTGTAACGCGAACCCAGTGGACGGCAGACTGAAGTTGCCTTTCTCAGGCAGTCTGCCATCATCCTTAGGGGGGATAGGGAGGGAGATGGGGGACATTTGAACAACTAGGCAGTGAATCCTCCCGGTTATATCAATGCCACCACTTGAAGGCGTCCCTTTGCAGAACTAGTGTCGCAGTTAAAAGGAAATAAAGTTAATAAGGATGGTAAACCTGGCTATCCACTAGGAGGTTCCGACTCCCCGCCATATATCTGTCATGACTCATTCTACGCAGAGCCCTTACGCGGTCGTAATAAAGTTATTACCAGACTCTCTCTCCCTAGCAACAGCGACCTTCCCTCCCTCTCCTTCCTGCCTCCCGTCCTCGGTCTGCGTTTTTTTTCGTCTGTCTGATCCCCCCCCCGTGTGTGTGTGTGTGTGTGTGTGTGTGTGTGTGTGTGTGTGTGTGTGTGTGTGTGTGTGTGTGTGTGTGTGTGCGCGCTTGCGTGCGTGCGTATGTGTCTGTCTGTCTGTCTGTCTTTCAATCCTGCTGCCTCCTCCATAACTATACATGATGCGCTGTTGTCCTCTCCAAATACTCAGTTATCACACTCCTCTTCCATTCTTCCTTACGTTTAAGCCTTGGAGTCATATAACTTTTTTTTTATTTTCACTTCCAGCTCCCTGTTAATTTAGCTTTTGGGAAATTTTCTAAGTTGAGTAATTTGATGGAGATTCTTACAATTCCCTTCACTGCTATAGAATTCCCCAGAGAAGATAAAATATTCTGATAACGGCAAACGATTGAGTATAAAGACGTTCTCAGGCTGGAGAGTTAACTATTCCCCATTTAGTTCCTCCATTTTACAGTTCCTTTCCTTCCATTTCCTTCTTCCACTTCTTTTCCCTCACACTTGGCTGGTTTTCCGCCTGGTCTACACCGACTTCCTGTTCCTCCTCTCTTGTCCTAACACTTCCCGGCTTCCCGCTTTCTTGTCACAGAGGGATACTTTTCCACTTCACATCCTCAGGCCTGTACACACTTCCTCTTCCTTTACAGTTCCCTCCTACTTTCTGTATATTTTACCTCGCACCTCCTCATATTCCTTCCTGTCTCGCATACCTCTCCACTCCCTCCCATCCCTCACACCACCTCTGTTCCGCCACATTCCCTCCACCCTCTTGGTCCTACACCCACTCCCTTCCCCCACACCCCCTCCTCCCCCTCCCTCTTCCCACAATTCCCCCTCCTCCCCCTCCCTCTTCCCACAATTCCCCCTCCCCTTCCCTTCCCTAACATTCCACCATACCCCTTTTCCCTAATACCCCCTTCACCCAGTCCTTCCCTCACATCCTTCCACCCCCTCCCTTCCTCCAGATACCCCTCTCTTCCTCCGCATACCCCTCCTTTCCCCAATGCTCCCCTCCCTTTGCTCATAACCCTTCTCTTCCCTCACACCAAATCCCTTCCATTCCATCACACCCCTCCCTCTCCTCACACCCTCTACATCGCCTCCCTTCTCTCGCACCCTCAACACCCCCTTCCCTCACACCCCTCAACACCTCTTTTCCTCACACTCTTCAGCACCTCCTTCCCTCACACCCTCTCCATTCCCTCACATCCCTTCCCCTCCACCATATCCCTCAGTCCCCTCCCCTCACCTCCCTTACATCTCCACCCTCATTCTCCCCTCACACCCCCTCCCTTTCCCCACATCCCAGCACTTCTTCCCTCCCTTCACGGCTCACAAATCCATTTAATGATCACTACATCTCACTACCAATTTACTTTCCATCACACAGTCTTCCTTTATCATGTGAGCCTTGTATGGGTTTAATACAAATGGATCTGTTACCTTTCCTTTGCAGGTTAGTTTGATTCTGCCACCTGCTTATGAACTTCTATCCCTCCCTCCCTCCCTTGCTTTCTTCCTTCCCTCCACCCTCCCTCTCTCCCTCCCTCCCTCCCAACTCCCCCTTCCTTTCAGCTCGTGTCTCACCCTCTCTCATCACCGCATGAAACTCTCCCTCCCTCTCTCCCTCCTTCGTACCCTCTCCCTCACCCCATCCTCTCTCCCTCCCACAACCTCTCCTTTTCTCCCTCTCGCCCTTTCCTCCGTTCCTCCCCCCTCTCTCTCTCTCTCTCTCTCTCTCTCTCTCTCTCTCTCTCTCTGTAACATCGTCTCAGCACCCCACCAATTATGCCGCTTTTCACTACTTCAATATTTTCTTTTTTTCCAACCCTTTCACGGCACGCTCGATCCTGCTAAAAGCCGCACGGGGAAGGGGAGGGGGTGGTTGGTGACGTTGAGAGAGAGAGAGAGAGAGAGAGAGAGAGAGAGAGAAAGATGGGAGGGGAAGAGACGTGCAGAGGAGAGAACGACAGAATGGAAGGAACGGAGAGAGGGGGACTAAAGGTGGCTTGAGAGAGAGAGAGAGCAAAGGTAGAGGGAAATACGAGAAGGGAGATAAAGGAAGAAGGAAGAGTAGCATGGTAAGAGAGGGAAGGGTGTCGGAAAAACAGGAAAGGAAAGAGTAAAATGAAGAGGCGAGAGAGACTAGTTAGAGAGGAGGAGAGAACGAGGGAGAGGGAGATGTGAAAGGAGAGACGCTTTAAGGAGAGACAGGGGAGACAGGGGTTTGGAAAAAGAGATAGAGGGGAGAGAGAGAGGAAGGGATAAAGAGTTGAGGGAGGGAATGATGTAAGAAGAAATGAAGTAAGTAAATGAGGAGGCTGGAGGGATGGGTAGAGGATAATGCAAGGAAAAGGGAAGGAAAAGAAAGGAGAGAAGAGAAAGGGAAAGATGGAGACAGCAAGGTAAGAGCAGTAGGGTAGAGAGAGAGAGAGACAGACAGACAGACAGACAGACAGACAGGTAGATATAAAGACAGATAGATAGAGAGATAGACAGACAGAGACATAGACTGTTAGGAAGTAGACTGTAGCACCAGTCCAGCAGGGCGGTATTCCCAAGGTGGAGAAAAAGCTGATGACAGGGAGAGCTGGAGCTCCCGTTTCATCATCCCTCGAGTTAAGCTTCTGACCATGCCCCTTTGCTGAACTTTTTCAGTGTATTAGTAAAACAGAGAGTAGGTCAGCATGCTCTCCAGTACGCCGAGCTACATGCACATTACACGCTACACTTCCTATTCCATTTTTTACAAAAAAAATAAAGAAAGAAAGAAAGAAAATGGTATCCCATGCCCAAGCCTCGGAGTCCCCAGCGGGGGGGAGGGGGCAATCAAAGCCCCCACCATCTGCCCCTCTTTCGGTGACTACCAGGCGAAATGCCTGGAACCACTGTCTGACTCCCTTCTTCACTTCTGCAACATTCGCGGTTTTCCTGTAACTTTCTTTTCCCCTGCAAACTTCACCTCTTCCTCAGTGAGACTCAGCTGTCTAAGGCGACTTACGGCAAACCCTTCTCTGTGTCCTCCTACTTTCTCTATAATCATTTCAAAGCCAACGGTGGATGTTGTGTACTGTATATGTATGAAACAACATAACTTGCTCTTATGTTCCTGAACTTGAATCTTCTGAATTCACTACTCTCTGGTTTTGGCTTTCCTGTCATTCTCTGACTAAATATATCTGTGCTGTTTACTTATCTGCTAATTCTACCGACTATGAAAAATTCTTTGACTGTCCTACTTCTAAGATGGAACACATCCTATCAATTTCTCCTTTCTCTGAAATCTCCATTCTAGGTGATTTCAATGTTCAGCACCACCTTTGGCTCTCCTCTCCTTTCACTGATCCCTCTTGTGAACAAGCCTACATCTTTTCTCTCCCTATTGACCTAGAGCAGCTTGTATAGCACCCTACCCATATCCCTGACCACCTTGGAAGAGAGTTCCAACATACTTGACCTCTTCCTTATGACTAATCCTTCTGCTAACACTCTTAATTTCTCCTCTCCATTGGGCTCCTTCGATAACTTTTTCACCATAACCCGTCCGGTCGCTCTAGCAAGGTCTGAGGACCCTCCCAAGAAACAGCAATGACGGCACTCGACAGTTTACGGACGACAACAGGACTAAGGATCACCCAAGGGAAGGTAAGTATTTTCTGGTTTCTAGTTAGGTTAGCTTAGATGGGGGGAGGGGAATAACACATTTCGGCCATAACACTTAGTCAGTGATATGAACTCTCAGTTAAGCTGATAATGTAATACTTGAGTTAAAAAAAAAAAAAAAAAAAAAAAAAAAATGACGGCACTCTGGAGCTGCAGATAGGGAGGCCTTCAGGCAGTACTTCTTTGATTTTCCCTGGAATGATTATTGAATTCATGGCCAAGAGCTATCAGAACGTGCCTTGCACATGACGGATGTTATTCTCTTGGGCATGGAAGTATACATTCCTTTCTCATATCCTGTGACCAATGAAAAAAAAAAATGGTTTAATCACACTTGTTCTAATGTTGCTCACAACAAGCAGAAGGCCTACAAAAGATACCGGAGCCAACCCATCCCTGAATCTCATATCTTTTATGTTTCTTCCTGGAATCGTGCAAAGGTTGTTCT
This sequence comes from Coenobita brevimanus, assembly GCF_032717465.1. Taxonomy (NCBI): domain Eukaryota; kingdom Metazoa; phylum Arthropoda; class Malacostraca; order Decapoda; family Coenobitidae; genus Coenobita; species Coenobita brevimanus. Next base: position 50,447,196 of record NC_136959.1, read on the forward strand.
TCGTTCTACTAAAAATAATTTCATCCGTACTAAATGCTTTGAACCCTGCAACTCAAATTCTTCCCGCTCCATCTGGCACCTTGCCAGAAACAGAACTGATAAAGCAGAACTCTGTGCTCAGACTTTCTCCTCCAGTTCTACCTTAGACGGTTCTGGTGCTCATCCTCCATCAACTCTTCCCTTTGACTTCCACATGGCTGACATTAAACTTTCTTCAATTGATGTATTTTCTGCCATCACTGGCCCCAGTACTATCAACGCATATGAGCCTGATGGGGCCCCTCCTGTTGTGATCAAGAATTGTTCTTCAGTGCTTACACCTCGCCTGGGTAAACTCGTTCACCTTTGTCTGTCAACTTGTACCTTTCCTTCTTTCTGGACGTTTCCTCTCATTCAGTCTGTCTCAAAGAAAGATGATCTTTCCCAGCCCTCAAACTGTCGCCCAATTGTATTAACATCCTGTATTTCAGAAGTTACTGAGCCTATTCGTAACAGAAAAAATTCAAACCACCTTTCCTATCACAATCTTCATTCCGATCGTCAGTATGGGTTCTTCCAGGGATGCTCCACTGGCGATCCTCTCACCTACCTTTCAGACTCCTGGTCATTCTTCTTTCGGGACTTTGGCAAAAGCTTTGCCATTGCACCTAACATATCAAAGGCTTTCGGTCGAGTCTGGCATAAATCTTTAATTTCTAAACTGCCCTTTTACGGTTTCTATTCTTATACCTGTGTCCTCATCTCTAGCTTCCTTTCTGATCGTTTTATAGCTGCTGTTGTAGACGGCCATCGTTCTTCTCCTAAAGTTATCAGTAGTGGTGTTCCTCAGGGGTTTGTTCTATCACCAACTCTCTTCTTTTTAGCGTCAGTGACTTTCTTAGCTGTACATCTAACCCTATCCACTCATACACTGAAGACTCCACCCTTCGCCTTTCCATTCACTTCCTGCAACATCCATCTTGGCAGTTACTTGAACATAGAGGGGTTGAGGCTATGGCATACCTAATGTCTAACCTGGCTTACATCTCTCATTGGGGTAAAAGTAATCTTGCCGTTTTTAATGCATGAAAAACAGTTCTTACATTCATCAACCCGACAAAATCTTCCGCAGGTGTATCCTCTAATCATTAACAATATCCAACTCAATCCTGCATCATCTTTAGACATACTTAGGGTTTCATTCTCTCGGGATTTATCTTGGAAAGATCGTATAAGCCCTCTTGTAAAATCTGCTTCCAAGATATTAGATGTGCTAAGGTGACTCCGTGCCTTCTTTACTTTTGCACAGTTGTTGACTTTATACACGGGTTTTATTTGCCCCTGTGTAGAGTACAACTCTCATGTGTGGGGAGGCTCCCCACATACAGCTCTTCTCAACAAGGTGGAGTCAAAGGCTTTTCGTCTCATTAACTCTTCTCCTCGTACTGACTCCCTTCAACTTCTGTCTTTTCGTCACACTGTTGCATTTTTTAATCTCTCTTCTATCACTGCTTCAATGGTCACTGCTCCTCTGAACTGTCTGCGTGCATCCCTCCATCACTACGGCGGGCATGTAGCACCCATCTAGCAAGAAACTTTCTAATCCATGGGTTAACCGTTACCCCCAGTCCTTCATGTATGCAACAGGTCAACTCTGGAACTGTCTCCCTCTGTCTGTATTTCCTAATGTCTATAATCTCCAGTTTTTCATGCGCAGTGTCCAGGCATCTCGAAATGAACGGATCTTGAATTTGCCCTGTTTTTTTTTGTTTTTTTCTTGGAGGGAACAATCTTGCTGGCTCCTGGCCTTTCGTTCCTCCTTTCTTGCATAAAAAAAAAAGAGAGAGAGAGAGAGAGAGAGATAGACAAACAGAGACATAGGTAAAACTGAAGGGTAAGGCAATAACTGAATGAGAAGGCTGAAATAGAAAGGTATTGGAAATGTAGAGATAAAAGAGAAAAAGAAATAGTTAGGGATAGCGTTAATGATAAAGGATCCGGGATAAAATTATGGTATGGCTGGAAAAAAATGAAAAGTAAGGGAGAGGAGAGGATAAGAAAGGAGAGAAATGGAAGACGACGATAAGAAGAAAAAAGACGAGGATTATGGTGCATCAGAGCGGCTAAGAGAGAGAGAGAGAGAGAGAGAGAGAGAGAGAGAGAGAGACAGACAGACAGACAGACAGAGCCGATTTATAAGAATGTAGGATGGAATGACAGCAGAGAAATAGAGTTAAAATGAGGGAGATGGAGGAATGAACGGATGGACGTGTGACGAGTGAGACTGACAGGCAAAACCACAACCATTCACGGATTCTGAGTTAATTAAATGGCAAAAATAGAGGGAGAGCGAAGAAGAGATATGGAAGAAGTAAGAGTAACTAGGAAGAAAGGAGGAAAGCGTGTTTGGCTCGTAGGAAATGATGACTGAGGAGGAGGCGAGTGCGGGAGGAAGGAGGAGAAGGGAAAAAGGGAAAAATAACTTCATGGACGAAGGGAAGGGTTGAAAAATTAGAATGTAAGGGGATGGATGGCAAGGATGTGTGGGGAACTGCATGGTGAAGGTGGAGGAGAAAATGTGGGAGCGATCGGGAAATGGAAGGGGTGAAGGAAAGAGGGAAGTAAAGAAGAGCGAAGGAAGGAGCAAGGAAGAGTGGAGGGAGGAGAGAGAGAGGCAGAAAAGGGAAGGATGGAGGGAAGCGGAAGAAAAGAGATGGAAGAAGAGAGGCATAAGAAAAAGTAAGGGATGAGTGACAAAGAAGGAAAGTGATGGAAAGAGAAAAAATTGAAGGAAGGAGGAAAATATATAGGAAAAACTAAATAAGAAAATGGAGGAAGAAGAAGAAGAGGGGAATGTAATATAAATAATATCTACAGGTGGAATTGTGAAAAAAGGAATGAGCCTGGAGAATATGGAAGGAGCAGGGAAGTGAGAAGGAAGGAGGAAAGAAGGAAGGTGGGAGAGAAGAGGATGCATGTGGAAAAAAAAGGAGGGAAAGAGGACAACGAAGAGGGGAATGAGAAGGAAGGAGTGAAGAGAGAAGTGAGGAAGAAGAAGGAAGAATCTTTGGAGCATAAATGGAAGATCGGATAAGGAGAGAGGATGTCAAAAGCAAGTGTTGTAAGGCAAGAAAGAGTGTCGTGTGGAAAGCGTGGAGAAAAGAAGATGAAAAGAAAGTGTTTTGGAAGAGAGAAAGAAGAAAGAAACTGAGCATTTACAGTGTAGTTTCCACCCCAGCAGTGAGACCATATTAAGACAAAGATTGATGATAAAGAAAACAAAGCAAGTGGGAGCCGTGAGTGGAGGAGGGAATATGGAAGGTAGACAAAAGGAAATGGAAGGAAGGAATTGAAGACGTAAAGGGAAACAAGATGGAAGAAAAAATGGAGGTGGTAAATTAAGAAAGGGTGGCAAGTAGAAGGCTTGAGGGTAGGAAAGAATGGGTGAACAGAGAAGGATGAAAGAAAAAAACTGATAAGCAATGACTGGAAGACGGGAAAAGAAGAGGGAGGAGGAAGAATAAGAGGAGGAGCAGGGGAAGAAGAGAAGAAAGGGAATGATAAAGGAGAGGAAATGGGGAAAGAGGAGGAACAGAGGAGAGAGGGGGAAGTGGAGAAGTATAATGCTAATGATGATGAGCGGGAAGAGGAAGAAGTGTTAAAAAATAAAAAGAATAACTAATAAACAAGAAAAGGAATAGGAGAGAATGGAAGAGAAAAAAGGAGGAGAAAAAAAAAAGGGCAAGAAGGTGGAAAGAGGCGAGTAGGCGTAGCAGGAGGAAGAGGAAGAGGGAAGGGAGAAAGATGATGAAGGGAAGAAAAGGAGGAATGCCTGGAGGAGGGGGGGGAGGAGGAGGAGGAGGGAAAAAGGTGAAAGAGGAGACTGAGAAGGAAGAGGAAGGGAAGAGAGAGGAGGAGGAGGAGAGACTGCCTGAGGGGAAAATTGACGATGAAGGAGAAAACGGGAGATGGAGAGGAGGCAAGGGCCCTATTCTCGTCTCCCTAGCACCTCTTTCTTAGCGATTTGTTTTTGCATAAGGCTGGTTCATATCCTTGTGCGTATTATTTATGCAGAGTATGGCGACGTTAGAAGGATTTATGGAACGCAGAATTGGACAGTAAGGTGTAATAAACAAAACAATTCTCTTAGGAAAAGGTGTTAGGTTGCTTCCTTAACCGAGAGAATATGGGTCAAGAATGGACGAACTTGGCGGTCTGTTCTGGGAGAATGGAAGACTTCGTAAATCCTCTTCCTTGTCGATTTATTTTGCTTTTCACACCTTAACATTCTCTTGTATGTTATTTATTTCATGTTTATACCGATTTAATTTGCATCAGTAACACACAAGATACTGAGGTGTAAAAGAGGATACTGAGGTGTACTGTGCAAAATAAATCGCTAAGGATGCGGTGTTGCGATTCTCCAAAGCCATTTCGTATTTGACCCTAAAAAAGACGAAGAAAGGGGGTAAAGAAATCACAAGAAGGGGAGGAAGGGGCGAGGTGGAGGAGGGATGGGAATAAGGAAGGGAAGGAGGAAGGCAGGAAGAAGAATGTGGTAAAGGGTGTGGACAGAGAGAGAGAGAGAGAGAGAGAGAGAGGGGGAGAGAGACTAAGAACGGAAGAAGGGAGGAGGAGTGCAGGGCTAATAATGTGGATAGGGAAGGAACGAGAGGGGTGGGTGGGTAAAGGGTTCGCAGAAAGGCAGGAAGGAGGGCGAAAGTTAAGAAGAAAGACTGATGTAGAGTGCAAGTGTTCTCAGAAGCATTAACCACTTAAACATGGCAACCTTTTGAGTTTTATCCTTTATTTATTTATTTAAGCCAGACGATTACGATTATATTTAGCTTGGTGGTGGGGAGGAATGCGGTTAAGTGGTGGGATTGATGTAACCGTGTGGATCTACTGCCTGGTCATACAAACGTCCCGCAGCCTTCTTATTCCATGTCCCCAGAAAGGAGGATGGTGAACTGCAGGAGAAGGGCTACGTTACACTGCAGTCCACCGGGTTCACGTCCAGATTAAACCAGGATTACACTAGCAACATACTAACTTAGGAGAGACCCAAGAATCGCTGGGAACACTGAAGGTTGTATCTGAGCACCCCAGTTTGAAGAGCTTATTATAGTTAGGGTTCGAAAGCTCCTCCAGTGTGAGAGTTATAGTGAGCTTTGTATAAAACTGCCAGGGGGTTGAATAAATAAAAGCAGTATATCATCCTAGTGGAGTGGTTAAGCTAAAGTTAATTAGGTCGAGTAAATGATAGTGCCAAGAATAAAATGGAAAGAGAGAGAGAGAGAGAGAGAGAGAATAATGGAAGGAGAGAAATGGAGAAAGCTGCAGAAAGGAGGGAAGAGGTGAGGGAGGAGAATGGCAAGGATGAATGGTTTGACGGAGGGAGGGAGAGAAATGGAAAGGCAAGGAGGGAGAGCGGAAGGGAGGGAGAATGAAAATATAAACAGTTAAGGGAGGGAAAGCTGTAGAAGGAGAGGAAGGGAAAAAGCTAAATAAAGGAGAGTGGAGAATGGTAAGGCTGGATGACTGGCGGGAGGAGGGAAGGGATAGAAAGCAGGAGGCGTGGAAGGAAGGAAGGAAGGAAGGAAGGAGGGAGGGAAGGAAAGAGGAAGGAGAGGAAGAAAAATGCAGAGTAACCGAGGGAAGACGTGAGCCAGAGAATGTCAAGGATAGGTGAATGGAGGGAGAGAGGGATGAACTGGAGAGGTGAGGGAGGGAGGGAGAGATGGAGAGAGGGATGAACTGGAGAGGTTAGGGAGGGAGGGAAGGAGGGAGGGGGAATGAAAACAAAAGGGTTAAGGGAGGTAAAGAAGGAGTAGGAGTGAAGGGAAAAAGTTAATAAAGGAAGGAGGGGAAGAAAAAAAAACAAGGATAGTTGACGAGAGAGAGAGAGAGAGAGAGAGAGAGAGAGAGAGAACTGGAAAAGCGAGAAAAAGGGGAGAGAGGGAGGAAGGAGGGAAAGAATAAGTAAGGACGAGAAAAAGGAAGAGAGATAAGTTGAATAAGGGAGGGAAGATGCGAGAGGAAGAGAATGGCAAGGATGGATGGTTGGACGGAGGGAGGAAGAGAATAGGAGAGGTAAGGGAGGGGAGGGGAGGTAGGAGGAAAGTGGGAGATGAAAGTGAAAGAGATGGCTTCAGAGATTGGGAGCAGGAGGAGGGATATATTTTTTTTTCTCTCCTCCCCCGGTGCTCCTTCACTCCCCGTATCTCCGCCATGCTTGTATTTTTCTCAGCCTTGTGTGTTGGGGCCCCGCTCTGTGTGTATATGTATGTCCAGGTTTAGAGTGTGGGGGGGGGGGGTTAAATGTATGCAGTTTCCATTTTTGTTCTTTTGTATATACATTTGGGTCAGCATTTCCACCCCGATTAAGTATATTTTAAACTTTGATTAGACTACCACCAGTGAGTTTTAGTCATCATCGGAAGGGCGTCTAGCAGTGAAGGTTTGGATTATGGCTAAGACTATCCTCTCCAGTACAAAAGTCTCCTGTACTTGAATAAAATGGCCTGGCTTTAGGAATAATAAAATACAAAATATCATCTTATTAAAGGGGTTAAGTTGTATGACTGGTGTAAAGATTTCCCACAGCTGGAGAGGCTCATTAATCGACAGCTGGAGTACAACACTTAAATGACGCAGTGCTGAGAAACGTTTAAGTGTCCCAACATAAGTAGTCATAAATACTGACCTGCTCAGTACCATATCTTCTGTGGTTTGTTTTTATACCGACAGACCATTATATTCGGCATAAGGGGGAACTCTCGTAATGAAAGGAATTGTGATAATGTCAGGTAACGCAGAAGGCCCACTTCAGCCTGCAGCCCAGCGTGTTCACGTCCAGATGAGCCTGGAGATTCAACAACAACTCATGTAAGGTCTTGTTCGGCTTCTTGCAACCTTTTGAAGTTTTCATGCAATTTCGGGATTACCTCTCGTAGTGAAAGGGCTAAATAAGGCGATGTCAAACCTTCCCAACTCGAAAAGTCTCCCCAAAGTTTAAACTATATCGTCTGGCGGAACAGATAATACAGTAATAATTGGGTCCTTGATGTAGTGGAGATTTATCTCCAAAGTTAAGTAAAATCTTACTGAAGGAGTCAATAAACGCTTTATTTAATCCCCTAGGCGGTGGCTGAGTCGGTAGAGTGGTTATTTGCAGTTCCTGGGACGCGGGTTCGAATCCCGGTTGGGGCAGGGAATAATCTAAGGATCTGAATATCTGTAAAGTTCACTTTACAGGTCTGCCATAAGAGCTGCCGAGAAGTCGTAAACATCCCCCCGCTAATATCAATACACCAGTCTTGTATGAGACAGCCCTAACATGTATTCAGTATGGATGGTGGGTGTCAGCACCGAAGTGGTGACTTGTGGAGGCATATGGTATGTAAGGGAAAAGAGCGGCTAAAGCCTGTGCCAAGAATCGGAAGTATTAAAAAATAGTCTTGTACTGGGTAAAAATTACATCAGTCAGCTAACCACAGTCAGTTTTATTCAACTTAGGGGGATTTTTCGAACGGGTACGATTAGAGACAGGCTTCATCAATCCAGTTAGTGAAATAGACCGTCTTAAGTTAAATCTATTCGGCCTAGAGTAGAAGGATTTAAGGAGAAAAATGCAAAGTTTGATTAAAGTGAGGAATTTTAGGAGAATGGAGGTCACAGACTATAAGTGGGACAGGAGAGAGAGAGAGAGAGAGAGAGTGAGAGAGAGAGAGAGAGGAGGAAAAAAGAAAGGAAAAAGAAGGATAACTATCATTCAAAACAGAAATGGCATGAGAAAGCGAGAGTGATGAACAAGGTGTGATTACTGTAGATATGGAGATACCGATGGGGAAGAATATATGAAATTGCAGTCAGGGAATGAATTTTTTTTTTTTTTTTTAACAGAACGGAGGAAGGAAAAACAAATGGAGAAAAAAAATAATCCATACACCAGATTACTGGTGTCCTCTGTTCATAAAATATCTGTAACAGTTAGACTTGAACAGTTGTGGGTTGAAATTTGGAGGAAAACAACTCTGGGGAAGCGAGTTCCAGAGAGATGCAGTTCGGGGAATGAAAGAATTCTGATAGGCAGAAGTTCTGCAATATGGTTGAGTGACATTCCAGTCATGAGCGCTACCAGATGCCCGTGTAGCACGAGGGAAGGCATGGAGAGGTGGCACCTTGGACGCAACTTCGTCTGAGCATTTGCCAAAAAAATATCTGTAAAATAATGCAAGGGAGGCAACATTCCTTCTTACTTGCAGGGGAGGTAGTTTATATGTAATGGCAGGGTTGTTAATGATTCTAACAGCTTTATTCTGAATTTTGTCTAGTTGTCTTAATGCAACCTCTCCACAACCATTCCACAAGGGTGAGCAATATTCAAGCTGAGAGCGCACATGACTCTTATAAATTATAGCTAACTGCTCATCGGCGAAGAAGTTACGGACTCTGTACAATAATCCAAGTTTCTTTGAGGCGGTTTTAACAAGTGATCTGACATGAGAGGTCCAGCTGAGGGCACTGTTAAGTGAGACACCAAGAATTTCAATACTTTTGGAGATGGGAATACTAGTAGCACTGAAGGTAATGTACGAATCTGGCAATATCTGTCTATTAGTAAACTGTATATATTTAGTTTTACTAGCATTAAAAGAGACAAGGTTGTTTTGTCCCCATTCACTGATTGTAGATAGATCTTGATTTATGGAGATGGCTGTATTGAGTTGAGAGGTAGAGATATTAGACTTTGTAAATGGATGTCTGAGTGTGAATGAACTATGTAGTGTTGAGTCATCTGCATATGAGTGAATGGGATTGTGAGTGACAGATAAGAGATCATTAATATGAACCAGAAATAGGGTTGGCGCCAGAACTGATCCCTGCGGCACGCCGGCGTTAATTGAGTGGAAATTCGAATATACATCATCTACTTTTACTCTTATTTTCTTGTCACTAAGATAAGAAGAAATCAAAGGAACAAAAGACGTTAGTCCATAGGAAGGGAGTTTGGACAGCAGGGAACGGTGCCATACTCTGTCGAAAGCTTTAGAGATATCAAGAGCTACTGCATGAGTTTCTCCAAAAAGATCAATTGATTGATGGATGGTATGAGTTAAGAGATTGAGTATGTCAATGGTGGATCTTTCGTGGCGAAAACCGTATTGTCTATCATTAATTAAGTTGTTGGATTCAAGATGTTTAACAATATGCTTATTAATTAAAGTTTCAAATACCTTACCAAGAGAAGATGTGATAGCTATTGGTCTGTAATTGGAGGGGTCAGACGAACTTCCTTTCTTCGGAACTGGGTGGATATTGGCTTCTTTCCATGAATTTGGGAATAAAGAAGTACGTATGCATAATCTGAATAATTTAGCTAGGACAGAGGCAAGTTCAGGGGAACACTTTTTCAAAACAATTGGCGGAATTCCATCTGGACCTGGAGCCTTGTTGGTAGGTAAATTGTCTAGGATGGATTTTACAAATCTTGTCTGTATTTTAAGTGGGGCAATTTCGGGAGAATCAAGTTCCAGTACTGAGATATTCTGGCTGGTATCATCTATGGTAGAGTTTCTTGCAAAGGTACTAGCAAAGATATCTGCTTTCCCACGTGGGTCATTTGTAATATTGCCATCTGAAGATTTTAGTGGGGGAATGGAAGATGACTTGTTAAAGTTATTATTGAAAGAATTAAGAGTTGACCAGAATATTCTATTGTCATTAGGGTTGTTAAGTAGTTTTGATGCTTGCTTTTGAAGAAAGTTTGATTTAGATAGATTTAATACAGCTTTTGCATGATTTCTAGCAATTTTAAATTGGGAGAGTGATTCAGGTGTTTTTGATTTTAAGTAAGAGTTATATGCTAATGACTTTTGGGCTGTTGCTCTGGCACAATTGCCATCAAACCATTTTGGAGAGTTCGATCTTTTAGTGAATTGTTGACTTGGTATGAATAAATGGTGAAGTGAAGGCGAGAAAGATGTTGTGGAGTGACAGATGGAGGGACAACCATGCAATATTGAACTTTTTGGCGGCCACTGGAATGCAACGAAACATCTGTCCCTATCAACTGCCTATGCAATACTTGAGAGTACAATTGATCGCTTCATCCTACAGGTCTAAAAGATTAATAGTCACCTTTTATTTATATTTTATCTGTCTTTATCATCCAATTTTTTATGCTTAAAAAAAAAAAAAAAACGAATAGAATGTCCCTTTGTTTTGCATCATTCCATATCTCAATCTATATTATCTGAGATTTTATTGCCCCATCAGAGCTCAGGGAATGGGGGTAGGCTACTTAAGTCAGATATTTCAGGCCAGACTCACGAGTCGCCATTCCATGAGTGGCATTACATGAGCATTTAATCCCAAGCAACGCTTGGATACTAACTAATTGGTGAAATCCGGTTGGAGCATCTGAGACGACACCTCAGGCCGTCCATTTCTTGGCTGAATGGTTACAGACCTACATACGTTTCTTATCCTGAGTTGCAAGAAACCGTGTGGCTTGTCTATCGGTCATAGAATCACCCAAAAGTAGCGTTGCGTGGAGAGAGTGGATGATGAGTGCCCCCACCTTAAATGGAATGGTATAAAAGAGAAAAAAAATCCTAAACCAAGCACCGAGACTGTTATTCCAGAGCTGAATTTTATCCTGGGTCAGTACTGAATGCTATGTACTGTGCTGATGTTTTGTTTACGAGATACCAGTGCACTACTTCTAGGCCCATTAAAACATAACACCATCCCATCCTCGTGAAGTATAAATATTTATCAACAGACACATTTTCTGAACGAACAGGCCTCGGAAAAACTATCCTTGTCAAGTAGAATGGACATAATGCAAAGTGTAATGAGTACCAACCCCACAAGGTGAGGGAATTAAAAAAAAAAAAAATTACAGGGTGGTCCATTTCAGCATGTCACTCAGATGGCAAGTTCCCGTCTGTTGCTGGGACGTCATGGTCAGCGTTACCAGTGACGACGCTGCATCATTGTCTGCTTCCTATAGGCATTTTCATGTTTTATAGTGTGTGTGTGTGTGTGTGTGTGTGTGTGTGTGTTTCTTTTAACACGTATTGACTGCAAGGTTGATTACTTATTTCGTGATGTATCCAAAACATTTGTGCTCCTTACACCAGTTTACATTTGTAACACAGGAAAACACAAGGTGGGGTCAGGGAGAGCTCAAGTTTCTTACCATCTTGTATATAAACACAGCAAAACACTGTACGAAATTGTTTGAAATTAGAAGTCACAAATCATGGAAAAATACACATATCATAATAGTCTGCAATAAATGCGACATTCAAGATCTCGTAAGCTACCGGTCTTTTTCTCCAGCAAAGTGCGTTCTGTGTGCGCATGACGAGCTAGCGAGAGGCATGTTATCACAATTTCTCTCTGATATAAGATTATAGGCGGAATCCCCGATAGTTAATTGCTAGAGCTGATGCCACGAAAACACAGCGTTACAAAGGAAACTTTTTTTTTAACTTCATTTCTTAATGAGGCGTTCATCGATTGGAGTCGAGCACTCCCCAAGAAAACTCGAGATGCCAAAGGGTTCCAACGCCTGTATAGGTGAGTTATTAGTTGATACCAAAATTTATTGATTGATTATGTCATAGGCAGAAAGAATTTCAGCTCTACTTCACATAGGAGTAAATATATTAGCTTTTGCTTAGCATGACGGTCGGGTCGGGCCTTGCCGGGTCGCGTATTTCCAGACGTAACTGAGAGTAAATATCGCTCGCTCGTAACCAGTTACACCTGTAACACACAGGATAACGTCATGTGGGGTCAGGGAGAGTTCAAGAATAGTACCGTCCTCTGTACGAGCACAATCACAGTAAAACTGTACACTAAACTGAAATCATCAGTCACAGATCATGGAAAAATACACTTTATCATATTGGTCCGCAATAAATGCGACATTCAAGATCTAATAAATTGCCTGTCGTTTGTTCTGAAAACTTTTTAAAATATTAGTTTGAAAGTCGAATTATTGCCACAGCAGATACAAATCAGCCAAGAAAAATATCATTTCATACTGGTTATTCAGCGACAGACCATCTTGTATAAAAAAAAAAAAGAAAAAAGTATTGAATAGACCTTCTCGGATGACTCATCCACGAATGACATTCACTGATTTTGAAAAAGCATTTGATTCAGCTGAAGTAGCGGTGGTGATGAAAGAACAATTCCAGGACGAAGCGTAGAAGAAAAAAAATAAGGTATTAAAAGACAAATACAGAGATGGTGCAGTTACCACAAAGCTTCATAACAGGCAACAAATAGTAACACAGAAAGGTGCAGGACACTTAAATCCATTTCACTAGTTATTCACTGCATACGTAGAGGACGAGTGCTAGAAATTCTTATTAGGATGGGACAAGAATTAACAGTGATGGTGAGTAATTATAACTCAACATACTTTGACTTGCTGACGACATAGTTCTTTTTCAGTGAATCAGGAAAGAAACTGGAAGAAAGAATAGTTAATCTGAGCAGGGAGAGTCTGAAATAAGGCAGGATGATGAATACAGGTGTGATAAAAGCAAGTTATATTTAAATGATACATTCATCCACCATCGAAAGCAGAAGGTAATGAGCTGAAATATGTTGCAGAATATGTATACTTCGGACAGGCAGCCCACACAGTTCCAGTTCATGACAACAAATTCAGGTGAGTATTGGGAATGGGACAGAAGGCTGTGGCAATCAAAGCAATGTCATTAAGGACAAAAAGGAAGATGGTTCCGTATTTTTAAAAAAGTATACAGTTTTTGCGTTCTTCCTGTTCTGCCTTCCGCACTGAAAACTGTAAGCTAACAATAATCCAGGAACGTGAGACCCAGGAGTGAGAAGAATTGTATGGAAAGATTTATATCGTCTCATGTGAAGGGATAAAAAAAAAAAAAGTGTTTTCGTGGATAAGGGATCAGACGAAAAGTAGAATACATAATAACCAAAGCTAAGTGTAAAAATAGTTATGGCAGGTCACGTCCTTTGAAGAACAGATATCCAATTGGTAACCAGAGCAGCTGAATAGAAACCTAGAGGTGGAGTGAGAGGGAAGACAGAAAATAAGATGAAGAGATGAAATTTGTATACATATTGGGACTGGAGTACAACAGGTTAAATCAGACAGGTTATAACTGTTCAAGATGACAGGCTTTCGTCTTGCAGTGGACTGTCTGAAGCTGATAATGATGGTGATGAGGAAGTGCAGAACAAGAAGGGCACACACACACACACACACACACACACACACTATGAGAGAGAGAGAGAGAGAGAGAGAGAGAATACTAGAGGGGACTAAAAATAGCGGGACTTGGGGGGGGGGGGCGCTGATACCCTGCGCTTCTTGTAGTGAGAGGATCCAAAAAGATAGAAGACAGGAAAGTAAGCCAGAGGAAAAGTTCTCAGCGGCTCAGACTGGAGTGCTGGAATGTGTGTTGGGGAGAGGCGTGAGGCAGGTGACATATTTTATACAAGAAAACTCGATGTAATAGCTCTGACTGACGCGAAACTGAAAGGAAAAAGGGAAAGAGATGTTTGGGAATGCGAGGGGGATGTGTCAGGGTGGAGAGGAAGGGGTTTTGATACTATAGTAGGACTTGCGTAAATTTGTGCCTGTGGTGTGGCCCACATTGTGTACAGTGCTGCCACGTTTTCTATACCGTTCTCTCTCTCTCTCTCTCTCTCTCTCTCTCTCTGTCTCTCCTGGCGGGGCGGGAGATGTGAGCCACCCTGAGTACTTTTGATTCTTTTACAAGTTATTTATAATTATGCTTTAATTTGTTAATTTGGTTTTGTTATATTTAGTGATATTTATCATTTTTTGTATACGGTGACAGATGACCTGTTGTTGCAGTACCATGATTGATTTTCATTCATTCATTGTCTTTCCCCTTCTTCCATCTCTCTCTCAGCCAGTGGCGTCACCAGGGGGGGGCTAGGGGGGCTTAGCCCCCCAAATCAAGGACTCAGCCCCCCCAAAATTGCAGCCTCCCAAAATAATAATAATAAAAAATCACCAGCTTACATAGTATGCTTGCAGCTCGGCATTGACCCACCTAACTTTCCCTCAACCCCCTACCGCCAATCCACTTTTATTCGTGCATATATATTAGTTTAATACAATATTATTTATAGCTATATTATGTGATTAGTTATTCACAATTTACGTAAACCTATGACTCAAATCATAATAGTTATAATATATTAGTTTCCCATATACTTTTTCCAAGCTTGTTTTCTTTGAAATATATTTATTGCACAAAGAATGCAAGATTGTATTACATTTATCAGACAAATCATATATTTACAATATATAATATGGTATATATTAATCACAGAGCTTTAAAATTGGATTATGCAGTCTAAAATATATATCTGATCTATGCAATTCTTCACAAATTCGAATGTTCAGAGTATCGGAACTCACTCGGAATGTTTGTTTACATTGAGAAGTGTCTGTGAACTGTGGCTAAATCCTGTGTTGTTTTCGGTTTTATTTGAATGTATTGGTTTCATTGGCTATATAGACGTTACTACGTTCCGGTGTATTGTTGCTAGCCACCTCACTTTACCTGTTCATTTTTGTTTTTACAGATATGAGATCTAGCCTATACTCTGTACAAAGAGTCAGCAGTACTTAGTTGGTTCAGTCGACACTCGACTGTCAGAACTGAATGTCATTTCCCTTTCATAGGCTATTCTACAATAATACATTTGCGGATATCATTCAGCATCCACTCAAGTGATGAAAAAGTCATCTAAAAATCCTCAGGGACAGGGTGACATAAGGAAATTCTTTCTCACCCGCACCTCCAAAGATGACTCAGATGAGTGCCAAGAAAAAGTAGCTGTTACTGGGAATGAGGTGCCAGAAGCAACCCCAGATAACCCCAAAGCTGAACCCATTCAGACATGTGTAAGTAGCCCTTTATCAAACTATTTCAGTAGTCATTTTATGAAGCTTAGGACAGGATATTTTATATTGATTTATTTTTGAATTGGCTAGGCCTAGGCTGTTTCTCATTGTTGCAAATATATTGTCCTAAACGTACAGAGTGGGAAAGTAGGCTAAAACTCTCTCTCTCTCATCTATAGGCCTCAAAAATGCCCCTAAATGCTCAATTTCCGAAAAAAATTTCCGGGGGGCTTACAGCGCCCCCCTCCGTACCCCCCAGCTGCATAGGCTCGCTTCGCTCGCCCCCCCCCTTCTACCTACACCAGGGCTACAGCCCCCCCAAAATCTGACCCCTGGTGACGCCACTGCTCTCAGCCTGACAATGCCTCCACCACCACCACCCCCCGTCATGCCGACAATGCATTCAACCTTGCCCCTCTCCTGCCTGCCTCTCTCTCTCTCTCTCTCTCTCTCTCTCTCTCTCTCTTTTATTGCAAGAGACATTTTGGATATTTTCTTTTACATAATATTGTATATATTGTAAATTTGACATCATTTCCACACCACCCTTGAGGTCAAGGCCACCGACTGGGTGTGGAAGTGTTGCCGCTCGCGAGTGAATAATGTTTTTTTTTTTTTTTACTTCGGTATTGGCATATGCCTACTATTTTGTCTTACATATTAGCTTATGATTATAAATGTGATTATTCCTCGCCCTTAAAATTACGGTAAAAGCCAGTAAATGTGAGCATTTTTCCCTAGCAACACCTGGACAAGCAATGCTTGGGTCTTTGGAGGGGTAGTACTTTACCTTAGGCCAGACTGGGTGTGTCAGTATTGCCACTCACAAGAATTATATGAATTATTTCTTTTACTTTGGATATTGGCATATTTCTTCTTTTTTCAGGCTCATTATCTTATAAACATAACTGTGATATTACCCACCCTAAAACTACGCTAAAAACCATTAAAAGTGACTACAATTTATTTTAGCATCACTGTACAATATGCATGCCATGTTTCTGTGTTACTGTATAAATATTTTATGCATAATAAGATTAATGTTGATTCATCCATCAAAATACACAAGTGTAAGTTTTATTCATCTGAATTTATCGTATTTGTGATGCCTTGTACATAAATAGCTTCCGTTTCACATCGCAAGGTGGGGAAACGTGGCACCATTGTACACAGGTGCGGGCCACACCACAGTCGCAAATTTACGCGAGTCCTACTATAGTACTAATAACCTATGGAAATGTGTAAATGAATACAAAGAGGTAAATGCAGAGTTGATATTGGTTAGGATGAATGTAAATGGGTTAATAATGGAAGTAGGTGCCACTTTTTGCGTATGAAGTGGGTAGTGAGAGGTGTGCAGAGGAAAACAAAGGTGTTCTGCTTCTACTGTAACATAGCGTAAAATTGCCTTTCTCTTCATCATGAATATTGAACTATGACAACAAATTAATACTGGAATATGATGTAGGTCACGAAGAAACGTTATAACAAAGATGTTGAGTGGTAGTATTGTCTTTTTACCACTGCGCTACGTGAAATGAACTGCAAAAGGGCAAAAAAAATAAGCCACGTTGGAGTAAAAAGAATATAATTTGTTGATAATATCAGAACAGGGAACGAGTGCTTATATTAGGTGACTTAAATGCAAGGGTAGAGGATGAATAAGTAGCAAGAATAACTGGGGATTAGGGAGTGCATGGAGTAAAGGTGAGTGGGAAATTACTTGTAAAATACTTGCAGAGCTGTGTAGTGAAAGAGGGTTGGTGACTGGAAGGAAAAGGTGTAAGAAAAAGAACATCCAAAGGTATACATGTGTGAGCGGAGTATTAAAAACACACACACACACACACACACACACACACACACACACACACACACACACACACACACACACACACACACACACACACACACACACACACACACACACACACACACACACACACACACACACACACACACACACACACACACACACAGGGAACTGATGGACTGTATGTAGGTTGATGGGCATGAAAAGGAAACATTGCTTGATGTGAATATTTTATGGTTTGCACATATAGTTTAATGTAGCACATTATGGGGAAAATCAGTGACTGGAAATGCATGGAATTAAAACGATGCATGGGTTTTCGGAAAAAACTGAGATATGAGATGCAGTTTCAGGGCAGAATTAGAGTTAGGATTTTGTTTTTAATTTTCAGTAAATCTTAATAAAAGCCAAAGAGACTAGAATGAGACACCTTTTCGGTGTTCGGGAGTGTACCAAGATGGGAAGAGCACAGGGGAAATGGCAAGAAGTCAGAAAATACATAAGTGAGTTAAAGAAGAGAGGAAATGAAAGATTGGGTGAAAAACTATCGAAATTTCCCGGATACTTAGAAAATGGTCTGTGATAAGAAATGATGAAGTGTGCATGGAAGTAAAAAAGTTGCTGCACGATAGTATTGTGATACCAACTCTAACGTATGGAAGCAAAACTTGGACCTTGTTGGAAGGACACTAATCAAGAGTGAGGGCAGTGGAAACGAGTTATCTGAGAGGTGCATGTCGAGTTGCATGGAGAGAGAGACTGACAAATGAGGAAGTTAAGGAGCTTTGTGGTGTGGATGTGGATGTGATAGAAAGCGTTAGGAGAAATACACTGAGGTGGTTTGGCCATGTGGAGAGGATGGAGAACGAGGGACTAACGAGGAGAGTGTATGTGAGTGAGGTGAAAGGGCGGAGAGGGAAGGGGGGCGGAGGATGAGATGAAAGGATGGAGTGGAGAGGTATATGAGAGACAGGGGGGAGGGAAGTTGAGCTGGGGGGAGGGCAGCGAAATGGCGGAGGACAGGGCGGCATGGAGGCGATTTGCTTGTGACCACCGCTTAAGGGATTAAGGCGTCTGGCAGTAGATAGATCGATAGAAGGAAAACGAGAACAAACAGAAAGGGGGACGAATGGAGGCGCAGTGAAAACTATGATGATGTTAGAAAAAGAGATGGAATAAATATTTATTAGAATATCTTTTGAATGTTGCTGATGATCGAATGGTTGTGGTGCAAAACTTACTTGGTGTAAATCTACTTGGTGAGCATATCTATGTGTGTGTAAATTTAGGAAGAAAGGAAGCTGAGAAAACAGAACAAACTGAATTGTGTTCCAGTAGCAGGAATGCATGGGACTGTAACTGAATGCCTCATAAAAGCAAGGGGTTAGTGTTGTAGAGTGGTTTCTCAGAGTTTTCAGGTAATGCTTAGATAAAAGTGAGGTACGAGTACAGTGCATTAAATGAAGGCTAGCAGAGTATATGTATAGAGCTACTGTGTAACGTCAAGGGTGACAAAAGAAATGCTCGAAAATTATAGCCATAAATCTGGTAAGCAAGCCAGGCTAGGTGAATGGAAGAGCCGTGACTGCAGTAAATACAGCACAAGAGTACGGAACAGACATGATGTAATTGCAATTAGAGGTTGTATTAATTGAAATCGATTCCATGTTTTGAGGGAAATCCTAATCGTGATTAATTCCATTTCTCCATAGCCAAAGTAATTTGTTATCGTAATTGATTCCACTGCAAGAATATTAGAAATCATGATTACATCATAATTACATGCCATCAGTGAAGTTCAAGTACATGATCTCCCCAGAAAGTAGATTTGGAGGAATATATAAAATGGAATAAAACTATACTGAGACTGTGAGTGTGACTTTCATTATGTAGAGTAAAAAGTACACAAGAAATTTGTGTAGTTCAAGTGTTAACGGGTCAATCGTTGACATGACTGGAGAGCTGGGGACGAGAACTGATCACGTTCATTTGTTCTGCTGCTCCCTGCAGCTTTGTAACGACGCATTGTAGGTTTGAATATATAGCCTTCTTTATATACATACGCTGAATATAATATATAACACTGCAGGGTTGGCATTATTTTCATGATAATCAAGGTAATTCTTTATCCTCGGTTACCGAAAATTTATCCATTTATGAAAGTAAATTTGGCAAATTTCTGATATATTTTGCATGGGAAGAATGGATGCCTGAAGGAACCTCTAGGAGTGGAGGCTGATGGCGAGTCGGGTATGTTTATGCCCTTCCACGTCGTTTGCTGCAGTGATAAATTGATAACCTGTACTAACTTTTACTTCTTATCATGCCTAATATTCATAGTCACACATCAGCCAGTGAAACCTCTGTATGGTACGATAACAATATTCGTCTTTTTTTCCTTCGATAATCAAGTTTTTGATCGCAGTCTATTACATGCGTTTGTAACCGTAATCGTAATCGATTCCAAAGCACCGTGGGTGGAATCGTTATCATAATCAAAGTCCTCTCAAGCAATTTTAATCGTAATCAATTCCATTGCAGATGGAATTATAAGAAGTCTGGTGCAGAGGAACAGGGCTGATTTGGGTGTGGCAGAAGTTGTGTGGTGCAGGTGTATGCGCAGAGAACTGTGTGTGAATTATAAGTTTCCAAAGAGAAGGGGAAATATATATACGTAGCATCTACGAACGTGTAGAATTCATACTCGTAGGCAGATTTATGTGGTGGAAGGGAAACTGTTAATTGCAAATAAGAGATTTTGCTGCAGGGGTAGGGAATATATGCGAATGGAAGGATAGGAGGGTGAATGATTTGAAGTAAGGGACGTGTTATATCCCCTGGTTGTTTATTCTGCTCATGGACGAACTGGTCAGAGCTAAACGTAAGGGTACTGGAAATCTGTGCAAGTTTAATGGATGCTGGGTGGGGAGAAGTTCGGAAATGGAGCAGATAATACTAAATCGGTTTCAGAGTTAGTCTGTAAACTTCAGCAGAAACAGGAAAGGGGGCACCAATATCAGGGATATTGAGAAGTGTGTGAAGGATTTCTGGTTTGTTGAGGCAAAAATGTGTATTTATGAAGCCAAAGAAGTATGGATAAGGGGCATGGGACCGAAAAAGGATGAAACCGTTTGAAATGAAGTGTTTAAGGTCTAAACGTGGGGTGAGATGGCTTGGCATGGTGAGAAATCACATTGTAAAAAAGAGGATGTGAAAGCAGACACAGTATAATGGAAGGGGCAGATGAGGGTAAGTAAAAGAGATACAGCCATGTAGAGGGAAACAGTGATGTGATATTGGTAAGGAAGACCAACACCTCAGAAGCGAAGAGAAAAAAAGGAAGAGGGAGGGCAAGAAGATGTAAGGAAAGCATTAAATAAATTCTGAATAGCAGAGATCTGAGAATCATGTTAGGTGAGAGACACGTATGGCTCATAATAAATGAAAATGAAGTGGTTTATGGCGGGATGACTGACTGATAATGATCTATAGCAGACAAAAATTAATGGGATACTCGGTTAATACAATGATATATAGTTGTGGATACCATAACCCTCCAGAGCTAGGGATGAGTTAGGCGGCAGGTTGTTCCAGCCTGGGAAATACAGGGGAAGATCAGCTCTCACAAATTGCTTATATTCTTTTAGAGTATTCAGATACATCCTACAGAAAAATAAAATACAATGGATGGCGTTAAAATACGTTCAAGAGGCGGAATCGGCTTCAAGTGTATACCGGTATATCTTAACACCCACCAAAACTTTAGTCACAGTACTGTATACTGGAGGGTATGCTAGCGAACTTATAATAATGTTTTGTTTTCTTTCGAGGTATTATTTTCTGAGATTCGCCATATTTTATTTCCATGTCCTCGTTTCAGCCGTGTTTGCAGAAGCAGTAGGCTGTTCAAGTCCGTGGATCCAGTGAGTGATAATGTTATTTGGCCCCTGTGGCTGTGTTGGTGTACCGTCTGAATACAACATAATTCTCTCAGGTCCTGTGATTCATTTGCAGCTGAGCATAATCTCCTGGCATTAGCTGGAATAAGGTACTAGAATTTCCAGGCTGTGAGAGGGTTAATTCTATCAGTATTAACACCCTCTGGTACCTTCGACTCGGCTGATGAAACCAACTGGGATTAAAAGGAATAAAATACTAGAGTTGCCCCTAGCATCAGAGGGTCAAGGAAGTAGACATAATCCACATATCCGCAATATTCATACTTGGAAAGCAGATACATTGATTATCTCGGGGGGAAAAAAAAAAAAAGTATTCCTAACAAGAAGACTTTAATTTTGTGAGCCGGGTGCACTGCGAACAAAAATTGTATTATCCCTCTGCGACGGATATTAGGCAGAAAATTTTATTGGAACCCATTCAAATAAAAATGCTCGGGAATATCGAAAAAGTTATTTGGGTGTAATTAAAAAAGACGAGAGCAAATTGATGTATTGTTGCACTTTATTTGGACGAATAATTTAGGAATAGCCATCCGTTTTAATTTACTGGAAGAGAATGAAGAATCAGGAATTGAGGCAAAAGGTCTCCTTCATCATTTAAACACACACACACACTATAGTGTGTGTGTGTGTAAAGTAAATATATGAAAGCAGTGAAATTCAGGAAAAAAATATGAAAAAGAAATACTTAATAAAAAAGATATGAGAAGGATAAGTAAACAGAATGGAAGGAGAAGCATAAAGAAATGACATGAGAACGGAAAAAAAGTTTATGAAAAAAATAAAATTAGAGGAAAGTATGAAAATATTCTAAAAAGAATGCATGAACCCAGAATTTTTTTTTTAATGCAAGGAACAAGGAACCAAAGGCCAGGAGCCTGCAAGTTCTTCCCTCCAAGAAAAAAATTAAAACAAGATAAAAGAGAACCAAATTCAAGATCCGTTCACTTCGAGATGCCTGGACACACGGCGTTTGAGAGAATGGAGATCATAAACAGTAGGAAGTATAGACAGAGGGAGACAGTTTCAGAGTTGACCTGTTGCATACATGAAGGACTGGGAGTAATGGTTAACTCTTGCATTAGAGAGTTGGACAGAAAAGGGATGAGAGTTTGTTGTCAAATTGGTGTTACACGCCCGCCGTTGTGGTGGATATGCAAGCAGACAGATCAGAGGAGCAGTGACTATTGCAATAGCAATAGAAAAGAGATACAGCTGCAATAGTGTGGCGAAGAGACAGAGGTTGAAGGGAGTCAGTACGAGGAAGAGAATTAATGAAACGAAAAACTTCCGACTTCACCTTGTTGAGAAGGGCTGTATGTGGGGAGCCTCCCCACACATGAGAGTTATACTCTGAACAGGGGCGAATAAAACCCGTGTATAAAGTCAACAACTGTGCAGGGGGAAAGAAGGCACTGAGTCGGCTTAGCACACCCAACTTTCTCGAAGCAGATTCTACAAGAGAGGTAATATGTTCTTTCCAAGATAAATTCCGAGAGAATAAAACCCCAAGTATGTTAAAAGATGGTGCAGGGTTGACTGCAGGATTTTGTCGGGATGATCGATGTAAGAACTGAGTTTTTGATGACTGTGCATTAAAAGCAAGATTATTTTTATCCAAGTCAGATATACAACGAGCCAAGTCAGATATTTGGTGTACCATAGCCTCATCCCTTGTTTGTTAAAGTAACCTCTGAGATGGACGTTGGGGGAAGCGAAGGGAAAGGTGAAGGGTGGAGTCATCGGAGTATGAGTGGATAGGATTAGATGTACAGCTTAGAAGGTCATTAATGAATAACGAAAAGAGTCGGTGATAGGACGGAGCCCTGAGGAACACTGCAACTGATAGCTCTAAGAGAAGAACGGTGGCCTTCTACAACAGCAGCTATAGAACGTCCAAAAAAGGAAGCTAGAGATGAAGGCCAGAGAGAAGGATAGACTCCGTAAGAGAGCAGATTGGAAATTAAAGATTTTTGCCAGACTCGATCGACAGCCTTTGAGATGTCAAGTGCAGTGGCAAAGCTTTCGCCAAAGTCACGAAAGGAGGATGACCAGGAGTCAGAATGGTAGGTGAGAAGATCGCCAGTGGAGCACCCCTGGCGGAACCCATACTGACGATCAGAAAGAAAATTTGTGATAGGAAAGATGCTTTTTTTTTTTTTTTTTTAAGAATAGACTCAAAAACTTTTAAAACACAGGTTGTTAAAGCAATTAGGCGAGTGTTAAAGGAATGGGAATGGTCACCCCTCTTTGGGACAGGCTGGATAAGAGCAAACTTCCAGCAAGAAGGAAAGGTGAAGGTTGACAGACAAAGACGAAGAGTTAACCCAGGCAGGGTGTAAGCGCGGAAGTGCAGTTCTACCCCATCAGGCCCGTATGCTTTATTAGTATTGAGGCCAGTGACGGCAGAAAATACATCAATTGAAGAAATATTAATGTCAGCCATGAGGAAATCAGAGGGGGGAAGTGATGGAAGAACAGCACCGAAATCGTCTAAGGTGGAATTGGAGGAGAAAGAGCGAAGAGTTCTGCTTTGTCAGTAGAAGAAATAGCTACAGAGCCATCTGAGTGGAAAAGAGGAGAGAAGGATGATGAGATATAGTTGTTCGAGAGGTTTTTGGCAAGGTGCCAGAAGGAGCAGGAAGAATTCGAGTTTGATGAGTTCAGAACATTTAGTACGAATGAAATTATTATTAGCAGTGCGAAGAACAGACTTTACACGATTCCGGGCAGAAACATAAAGGAAATGAGATTCTGGAGTGGGTTGGCTCCAGTACCTTTTGTAGGCTTTCTACATGTTGTGGACAGCATTAGAACAGCGTGAGAAAACCAAGTTTTGTTTGTTTGTTTGTTTTTTTGGATTATTCAATGGAGATGAGAAAGGAATGTATGTGTCCCTGCCCGAGAGAATAACCTCCGTAATGCGCAAGGTTCACTCAGATGGCTCTCGGCCATGGGACTTGGAAGCAATAATCATTCCAAGGAAAATCAAAGAAGTACTGCCCGAGGACCTTCTAATCAGCAGCTCCAAAGTGCCACAACCGACGCTTCTTTGGAGGATTCCCAGGCCTTACTGGAGCGATTGGACACGTTAAGGTGATAAGTCTGTGATCACCTTAACCTGTCCAATAGCTCCAGTAAAACCTGTGGGCCCTTCCAAGAAAGCTTCGGTTTGAGAAAAGTATGAAATGGGAAAATCAAGAAATAAAAGCCGGGAGTGAGAAACTAGGAAAAAGTATGAAAACATGTAGAAAAAGTATGAAAAGAAAATTTCGAAAATCGTTTGAAAAAGTGACCTCCAGAAAGAAAGCAAAAAGTTTAATTAATTCAGAAAAAAATAAGAAAAACGAAAAGAGAGATGCTTATAGAAAATATGAGCACACAAATGTTGAACTTTTGTCAAAAAAAAAAAAAAAATGAAACAGGGAAAATACAGAAATTATGCAAGGAAATGGGAATTTAAAAACTGATGAAAATGAGTAATTCAGAAAAAAAAGCATGAAAATTAGGAGAAAATATGGTAAGAATAATTAAGAAAAAAATATGAACATTGATAATTAAAATAGAATGAAAGACAAATTCATTAGTATATGTAAAAGTTAGAAAATAGGCCGAGAAACACGAATGACATAAATGTGGGAAAAAAAGTTTGCCAAGAAACGCTGAACAAGCCACTGCAACGCCACTTGACATCAAAGACATACAGCAAACGGGGGAAGATATGGAGGGGGAAAAATGAATAACGTCGTAGATATTCCTAATACCATTACCATAAAGCTCTTGGGCCCAGTTTCCATAACAACGCATACTCCAAGAACACCATTAGAATAATAGAAAAAAATATAAAAAAACGGTATGTAAAAAAAAAAAGTATATGAAAGGGGAGAAGCAAGAAAACAGAGATAGCCAGTAAAGGTATGGAAGAATTGATAGCCAACGCCGAGGTCCGCAACAGAGGAAAGTGTAAGGCACTGATGGAGTAAAAAAAATCAGGTGGGAACTTGGGATTTAGAGGAGTGGGAAGAGGAACATGGAATAGTAACGGAGGAGAGAGAGAGAGAGAGAGAGAGAGAGAGAGAGAGAGAGAGAGAATGAGATGTGTGTGTGTGTGTGAGAGAGAGAGAGAGAGAGAGAGAGAGAGAAAAAGGAGAGAGAGAAAGATGTTTGTGTATATATATATATATATATATATATATATATATATATATATATATATATATTTGTGTGTGTGTGAGAGAGAGAGAGAGAGAGAGAGAGAGAAATATCTGGAGCAGGATTACAATTAGAATGCCTCTGTCTGCATTTTGTCCGTCCCTCTGACAGAAGAATATAGAGATCAAGAGAATGGCTCAGCCTCTCTTGATTACAGTGTGAATGCCTAGACGGATTCATTCTCTCTCTCTCTCTCTCTCTATCTATCTATCTATCTATCTGTCAATCTGTCTGTATCTCTGTAGGGAAAAAATGAAATGACAAGAAAATCAGATACGAGCGGAAACTCGGAGGAGAACTGGAAAATATTTAGACAAGTTAAGGAAACTGGGTAGACAGACAGAATGATGAAGGTGAATTTAACAGAAAGAGACTATCAAATTGTTTCCCTACGTTACATGTCACGTGATGTTACGAGTGAACAGAAAAACAGAGACAGAGAGAAGTACAGATAGAGTCGTGAGTCTTTCCTGATAAATCTGGTAAACACGACAAAAGTAGATACCTGATGATAGGATTGTGCTGAATACATAAATAAACCACTTATCTGGATTTATAATTTCGCATAAAGACAAAAGGAGGTATTCGTGTAGAGCTAGAAAAACTAATTGTAATGAAGCTGATAAAATGAGTGAAAATACATAAAGATTTTA
The DNA here is from genome assembly GCF_032717465.1 of Coenobita brevimanus. Taxonomy (NCBI): domain Eukaryota; kingdom Metazoa; phylum Arthropoda; class Malacostraca; order Decapoda; family Coenobitidae; genus Coenobita; species Coenobita brevimanus. Next base: position 50,472,762 of record NC_136959.1, read on the forward strand.
GATAAATGTGACAGGGAAAATGTTCCAGACGTTAAATGTTGTCCACCAGCCCCCACGAAACGAAGCCAATATATAGGAAAAGACAAGGACGACATTCGACGCAACTGTTCCCGGATCCGACAAGTTTTTTTTTTTTTTTTCCTACGATCCTCTTGACTCGCCTCGGATTTCTCTAAAGTTACGGACGAGCCCACCCAAGTGAAACAGATTTACGTCACTAAGGCACAAGAGGAGCCTTTGTTTTGACGAGTGCAGATCAGAGAGTCGCATTTCACTGGACATTTATTCACCACAGGGAGTAGTGTTTCCAGCAGCAACGACGAGGTTTACATCTGATTTGGTACATCTTTGGGCATAAATATCAAGCTGCTTCACTAGGAGAAATTACTAGACAATGACCAGTAATTTTGGAAACCCAGTTATAGTACCTTCGGAACCTAACACACTTTTAAAGAGATAGTGCAAGAGTTCATAACTGTTCGACTAAAAGGTGGATCAATGATGATGTCCGCAGCTGTACACATCACTGCCCTTGCGTAAAGTCAAGCCGTAAAGATCCCATTATCATACTTGAATACAGTAGTCTCCAGCACAAACCACAGTACGAGTATACAGTTGAAATAGACTACATGCAGAGAGGAGTAGGAGAGAATCATAACATTTGGGTAAGTACTATACGCTCTCCTCTTTAATTTGAACTCAATTTGTCACCTCTAGTTCTTCAGTGTTGAGATGAAGCAAAAGATGGACACTATTATGTGATACCATAGTCGGTTCATTTTCATCAGCAAGAACTGGGCATCTCTCACAACTTGAATATTAAATTGTTGAAATTGATGAGCGTATAATTGGTGGGTAAGAATGAATCTCCTTGGTTACTAGTCCTATACATCTTCCAATCTGACCACACATGGCCATAAACTAAACAGAAAAGGGTTATGGATCTTTCTCAAATGAAAATAAACCACCTACAGTTTCGAAGTGCTTAGGAAAAGATGTACAACCAAGACAATTTTATATTCAGTTACTGAGCCATGGAAAATAAGCTTCATAGCTCTAGTTTATGTCAGCCTTACCTTAGAGTCACGGCTTGTCTCAAAACACCTCTGAACAACAGTCCCACCCATACTTCAGCTTACCTCAGATCTAGGGTTCACTTTAGAGCCACCCATCAGACACTGAAAATTCGTTTACCTCAAATTTGCCCACATTTACGTTATTTTGCAGCCGATTTCTCGTATAAAACAATACTCTGGATCTACATGTTCACAGCACATCTTCATGAGTAGCATGCAATTCATGCACAGCATTAATCTTTGGTTACAACTCAGTGGTGGAGGCATGACAGTTTTAGGACAAAATAAAGGGGCAAGATAATACCAGGCAAGGCTCACGTTCTTGTTCGAAATCACTCCAGCAAAATTTCTTAGCTTTTTGAGTAATCCCGCTAGCAGACAAACAGGCAAACCAACCAACTTCGGCAACAACGTAATTTCCTTGGCGTAGGTAATAATAAAAGGAAATATGACGGTATAGGTCAAGCAACAAATAGCCAGGAAAAGGTGAATTCATGCCTCCTATGCTATAAAATAATACAACGCAGACATTAACTGACAGAGGCCCTTGCGGTGACACGTGCTTTGCCTTAAGACCTACTCATCCCATTCTTCCGCATATTACACGGAACAACACGTATTTTACTTCCGCCAGAGGAGTTTAAGCATGATTCACCCCTGTTTGTATGTTTGTTCGTTCGTCCACAAGATATATAAAAAAGTTATTGATGAATCTCAGTGGAATTTTGTGTATGTGCGGGTCATGGGCCAAAGAAGAGTTGATACCATTTTTGTGGTGATCTGATTTGTCTGGGGTAGGCGTTGGCGGAGGTATGCTATCTGTGAGTGCCTTCTTCATGTCTTCTGCTATATATGCATGGTCTGGTGACGGAGGCAGTTGAGAGAGAGAGAGAGAGAGAGAGAGAGAGAGAGAGAGAGAGAGAGATTCTGTTGGTGGAGGGAGAACGCGAGAGAAGAGAGGAGAGAAACGAAAGACAGGGAAAAGGGAGAGAGAATAAAGGGAGTATGGAAAAGAAAGGGAAGTAGGAGGAAGGGAGGAGAGGGAAGAGGGTGGAGGGTGAAGAGGAAGTAAGAGTGGAACGGGCGGGAAAAAAAAATAAAAAGATACGGAAGAAGGAGAATAAAGAAAAAAAAAGAGAAAGGTAAGGAGGGACAGGAAGGAAAAAAGGAGGGAAATATAGGAGGAGGCAGAGAGAGAGGGAAGAAGCAGGATAAGGAGAAAGATGGAGAGAGGAAGGGAGGTAAAAACGAGAGAAAAGACAGGGAGGGAGAGAAGGGTAGTGAGAAAAAGGATGAAAGTGCAAAGTTAGGAAAGAGGGAGGAGAGAGGAAGAAAAGAAAAGAAAAGGAAGTGGAAGGGATGGAGGAAAAGCGAACGCAGGAAGGGAAGAGGAGGAGAAGGGAGGAATGGAAGGAAAGAGGGAGAAGGAGGGAGGCATGGAGAAGGAAGGAGGGATGGGAGGAAGGAAGTCAGAGAGAGAAGGTGAAAGGAAAACAGGAGGGAGAGAGAGAAGGAATAGGGGAAGGGAGGGAAGAAGACAGGAAAGAAAGAGGAAGAGAGAGAGGGAGAAATGAGAGGAAAGACTTCAAGCAACGCGGAAGTCGAGAGAGAGAGAATGTGTGTGTGTGTGTGTGTGTGTGTGTGTGTGTGTGTGTGTGTGTGCTTGTGTGCATGAGTGGATTTGTGTGCGTGGGTGTGTGCATAGGTGTGTGAGTGAGTTCGTGTGTGTGTGTGTGTGTTGTAAAATGAGTACGACAGGAAAGAGCATTGTCCGGGTTACCTAGGAAGGAAAAAGAAAGGGGAGAAGGAAAGAAGAGAGAGAGAGAGAGAGAGAGAGAGAAAGAGAGACAGACAGACAGACAGACAGAGACAGACAGACACAGACAGACAGACAGACACAGGAAGAAAAATGTCGTCAGCAGTCAAGATAACGAGAGAGGATGAAGTGATTAACAAGAAACTTGGAATCGAAAGAAAGGCAACTGATAAGGGGAAAGAGGCAGTGGGGAGATTAGGGCAAGAGGTGGGGAGATAATAGACTGGAAGAAAGTGTGGGATAATGAGAGAGGAAGAGAGAGGGGGGGGGGAGAGGTAGGGAGTTAATAGAATGGAAGGAATGTGTGGGGTAATGAGAGAGAGAGAGAGAGAGAGAGGTGTAATAATTATCTTCTTTTACATCCCTGCTTGGCTTTCATCTTCCCTCATTATTTTCTTCCGGCATTTTATTGGCTTCAGGTTTTCATCATCCTTAATATTAGCATAGCCTCATTTTACAGCGTTTTGTAATTTCAGTTTTATCACTACCATTAAATTTTGTCTCGAGTTTCGATTTATTAACTTTATAAGACTTTATTACTTGATTAGGTTAATGCTTTATTAACTGAATTACTTGACTTCTTTTCTCTTCTCGCTCTGACTTAATTGATTTATTTGTTCATCACGATTTTTATTCATTTCTATCTTTGCTTCTTTGTACTGCTTTATTATTATATTATTCTATTAACACAATTAGTTATCACGTTATGGTACATATTTGCATCAGCACACTAATGCGTAGAGAGCTACTGTATTTCCTCCTTTTCTTATTTCTTCCAAACGGTTCTTCAACTTGTCATTCCTTTATATCTTCACCAGTTCCCCTCAAACTCTGCGTAATTGCTCCTTGGGCCAATGGCCCCAGTCTTTTTATTTATTTTTTTTTATTTTTTACAATGAGGCCTTTCAAACTAATTTATGGGGTCTATATACGTAGATAGATTGATAGATAGATACGTATGCAAATATTCAGGTTCTGTGATTTTGCATGTTCTCTAATCACAATGGCACTTTGGCGAGAAGCATGTCAGCGTACTGAAGCTGTGTGGAGAACATATTGCATTCCCTAGGGAATGTTGACAATTTTGCTAAGTATTACATCGTGACTTCATAAAATTTGGAGTATGCTATTACTCTGCTAGCCTTCTCCATGATCAATCATTTAGTCATTTTTTATCCCATATGGAGCTTAGGATCGCGAGACTAAGCTACTCAGTTTAGACATTTTAGATGAAGGTTACTAGCCTCACCTGCCCCTGAGTGGCATTATGTGACCAATAAACCCCGGTCACACTTACAGGCTCAGTCCTCTCGGAGCACCTTAAGTCATTAAACCACCAGGAGCCATTTTTTAATATGGCTACCACCCAGAGTAGTAAATGATTCCTAGATTACAGACAACTACTTAGCTTTTCACTCAGCACAGACATCAGAAAGCAGCGCTACATCCAGTGAGTGGATGATATGCACCCCCACCTACTACATGTTTGAGTTCATTTGCAATCATATACTCAGTTATATTATCGTGATGACTTAGGCTCGTATTCTTATGTGATAGGGGTGCTCCCTAACACCTCTTAGTGATTTTTTTTTATAATATGACTATTTGAAATCCTTTTGGATGTTATTTATGCAGAGTCTGTGGATAATGTAAGGATTTATGTTACCCAGCAGAGGATTGCAAGTTATAATAAACAAAATCAGTTTTAGGAAAGGGTGTTAGGGAGCTTTGGCGAGAGATTTTGAACTGACGGGGTTAGATAAAGTCTCATTACATGGGATCACCTGAGATGAGTAAATTTAGTTTAGAGTTGGCAACAAAAATAATAATGACAACAAATTAATAATGACAAATAATAATGACGTCCCCTTTTGAACAAGTTTATTTACCCGTCTTAAATCGTGTCCAGGTATTGTTGTCTATGTGCCTCTGTCTGTCTGTCTTTCTGTCATTTTCTTTTCCCTATGCATGTTATTTCATTGTCCTTAAATCACCACTGGTTCTTATACTCCTGCTCCTTCTTCTTCTTACCTTCTTTTTCTTTTCTTCTTCTTTTCTTGTTTTCTCCTCCTCCTCCTCCTTCTCTCTCTCTCTCTCTCTCTCTCTCTCTCTCTCTCTCTCTCTCTCTCTCTCTCTCGTCTCGTGTTTTATTCAGTTCTTTTGTTAAAATTTTTGTATTTAGAATGTAAAGTAAGAGATTCTGTTAAGGTCAAACCAAATAGAAAAGATAGTAAGGCCTATGCTCTCTCTCTCTCTCTCTCTCTCTCTCTCTCTCTCTCTCTCTCTCTCTCTCTCTCTCTCTCTCTCTCTCTCTCTCTCTCTCTCTCATGTTGAATGCTTGCCAATTGCTAATTTGAATCACGGACATATATATTCATTAGTGGATACTGGCCTAGAAAAGCCTTTGTCACTGAGTTACTGAGTGAGGGAGTTGCTAATTAGTGAGAGATTATCTTAAAGCCTTTGCGGTCCCTCTGCAGCCTGCGGGACAACTACAGGGGCCTTCCTAGGACCCTTTTAGATGATCCGCAGACCAGTTTAGGGTTCCGAGTCATAAAAATATCAACTGGTTTTACTGATCATTCATAATCCATCCAGCGCCTGGCAACACATGCCAGCCCACGTTGTCGTACCGTGGCACTCGTTCTCTTTCGTGAATTTCAGGGGAAGCTAAAGTGGTTTTTGACAGGTGCATTTTTACATCTCGGTTTTGCTATTACTGGGGGGGGGGGGAAGCCCTGAGAGTCTGGCAGCATACATCCTCACTGTTTTTGTTCTGATAACAGCACATGAAGCAGAGTTATTTTATCTGTTTTACTGAGTACAAATGAATTATTCTGCATAATTGTAGTGAATATTCTCACAGATTGGGGGTGGCCATAATGTTGATCGAGGTCAATTGCGCAGTCAAACAGTTTCTTGTAGGCAGCAGGCTTTATTCCATCTTTGGTTAAAGGTATGCGTATTGCACAACACATCTTTAGAGGCAACGAGAACATGGCTTACTGTGTTAGAGCCAGTGCATTTTTCTTGAATCAGACGATTCCAGGTGACAGTATACTCGCTACAAAATTATGTATTTAATCACCACTCGTGCATCATTTATAGTATTTTTACATCTTACTTTGCCTTACCAACAAAGGACATTTCATATTTTACAAGAGTAATATGACGCATTAAAAAAAAAAAAAAAGAAAGCCGCAAAGTTTTTTTCCTACATTTTTTTTTTTCTCAGTTGCACTATGGCACCTGCTCCTGGACGTTTGTTACTTATCTATTTATCTGTTGCCAAATCTTTTATGTTTTACTATTTTTCTGTCCAACCCTCTACTTCCTCATGAGGACAGTAAAGGTCTGGGGCTAGGTTACTTATTGAAGCCAAGAAAAAAAATGTCGTTAGCCCCTGAGTGGCACTACATGAACGATAAACCCCAACCATCCTTGGACTTAAACCCTTATAAGCCAAATCTGGTTGAAGCACCTTAACCCATTAGACTACCAGACGTCCATTTGGTCACATGATTACCACCCAACGTAGTAATGGTTTCCAGGACTCCTAGACCTCATTTAGCTTGTCAGTCAGTGCAGGGTCACCTTTATACAGGTAGCACTACAACCTTTAAAAAAAATGTATTATCACTTGCCAATGTAACTTTAACTGCCCTTACTAAACTTGTCTTTTCTCATCCACAGGTAGGTCTGCTGTCCTTCTTGGTTGAGGTGGTTGGTGGTGAGTACTGCCCACACACAAAAAAAGATTACAGGTTCTCTCTCTCTCTCTCTCTCTCTCTCTCTCTCTCTCTCTCTCTCTCTCTCTCTCTCTCTCTCTCTCTCTCACACACACACACACACACACACACACACACACACACACACACACACACACACACACACACACACACACACACACACACACACACACACACACACACACACACACACACACGTATGTATAGTTCATAACTTTTTTCCTGTCCCTGCTGTTCTGCATATTAACTATTTATCTTTCTGTTTTACTTTTCATTAATGTAGTGTACTTCCATTTCTTCCCGTTTAGAAGGAAAGGTCACTCCTTAATCTGAAAATCAAGAAACAGGCGTCCACACACATACAGATGGGAAACTTTTCCGAGCAAGCAGTATTTTGGCTTCGGTTACATTTTGCCTTTTTTATTTTTTTTTATTTTTTATTTTTTTTTTTTTTCCAGAAAATTTCTGGTACTCCTGGAAGGCATTTTTCATGATAGTTTCAAAAAGGTACGGCATGTCATGACTGACAAAGTAACTGGAACAAACAAGCAAAGTTCGGGAGCTCTATTCTTGCATAGAGGAAATATTTTGACGTTTTTCTGCAACATCTGGTTCTTTGGGGGAAAAGTCTGGTGCCACTGGAAGGATATTTCCCAGCAGCGATAGCGAAGCTGGTAGTGTTTTCAGTTTGTCTGTCTGTCTGTCTCTCTGTGTTTCTGTTAACACGATAACTTTGCAACCGCTCAAGATATCATCACAAAATTTTACAGGTGTGTAGTAGGGATGAAAATCTACGAGTTCATAATGGTGTAACTTGGTCAGGGTCTCTGAGTCTGTTACCACGATGGCTCAGCAACCGTTCAAGATATCACCACAAAATTTTACAAGTGTGTAGGGATGAAAATCTTCTACGAGTATGGATTTCAGTTTGTCTGTCTGTGTGTCTGTTAGCACAATAACCTCGTTACCGCTCAAGACATCATCACAAAATTTTACAGGTGTGTAGTAGGGATGAAAATACCCGACGAGTACGAAACTGGTGAAAGTAGGTCAAGGTCAAGGTCATACTCCAAGCCGAGCTAGATACGTATCGGCTCGTGGCAGATGTGATTGCCCCTTGGGGGAGACCTCTAGTTTCACTATAGTTTTAGAACAGCATGACATGACACGAAGCTCCTCAAGCAGTGAAATTTTACAAACCGTACGGGGCAAGAATTGTACGCATCAAATTTTGGCTGAAATATAGTATTTGCTCTCGCTTGCTCAGATAATATCGGAGTAAAAGCAACATTAAAATTAAAAGCACGTCATCGAGCTGAAACAAATATATAATAGAGATGCTTCCAAACCCCACATAAAGAGATCCCTCCCCTAAGCTGAGAAAATCGTATCAGGTTAGTGTAAAGACAATAAGAAATGGTATGTGTGTGACTTTTATAGTATTGTGGGTCTTCCCAAACATGAGTTAAATCGTCTGAAGATGGTAAGAAGGAAGGTTACAAGACTTGAAGGTGGTGGAAGAGGTGGGGCGACATTTTTCTGTAGACTGCTTGAGCTTGGCCTTAAATAACAAGACCATAATAGGATTACTTGACAGGCTCACTGATTATAGCCCGGGAAAGTTTTTTTTTTTTTTCCCCTTCTGAGAGAGAGAGAGAGAGAGAGAGAGAGAGAGAGAGAGAGTCCGAAGTGAGAAAAGAAAGTGGAAATTAATAAACAAAGAAGAATTAAAGTTCTAATCTATATTTTCTCATTATTTCTTGGCAGTTCCTCTCACACCTTCAGTACGATACTTTTACCTTTTTTTTTAACTTTATTTCTCGCAATCTTCAGGTAATCACAGTTAATTAAGGGGAAACCTACCAACACCGAGAGGCTAGAAACAGCCTTCTTCTAAGCTGAATAAAATCGTCTTGTGGCGGCAAGAACTAAATGAAAATTACTTACTGGGGTAAAATAGGTGTTTTTGATATAATTAATTCTCATTGGTTTTATGTTGTTAAACTTTTGACACTGCAATGAAGCTGCATTTTTAATTGCAGTGGTTATGTTTTTATAAATTGTTATGCATTCATATTAATATAAGGAATTGAAACTTTTCTCACAGAATCTTCTCATGGTGGGAGAAATTCTAGTACTGTATACCAATTAACGCCAGTCGATTTCCAGTCGCAAGTTGACCTGTAAAAGATTGAGAGTTGATCTTGTGCCATTGACACACTCATAGTCAAAACATCGCTGATTTCCTATGTCACCTAATGTCAGACGATTTTATTCAGCCAAGCGTATAATGTAGGAGCCTGAATCTTCAAAATCTTCTTTTAATCTCTCTCTCTCTCTCTCTCAATATATATATATATATATATATATATATATATGTGTGTGTGTATATATCATCATCATCATCATCAGCCGTTTGAGTATCCACTGCAGGACCGACCTATCCCGACCGAAGTCAGGACGACACAGCCAATGTATCTCTACCAAATGGCTTAGGCTGTCTGGTAGAGATTGTATGTAGGGTGAGAAGTGCTTGTAAGTGTACTGGTAGTGTTGTAGTGGCTTTGGATGTGTGTGTAGTCTGTGAACCAAGTGTAGTCGGCCCGCGCAAGCCGACTGGGTGCAAGCATACTTTACAGTAAGAGACACTGGTTCAATCGCAACACCCCTTGTGTCCGCCAAAGTAGTACGTGGCTGGGTGAACGCTCCCAAAGTTTATTACCCTGGCGGGGCGCGAACCCTGGCTTACCCGTGTATGAAACGCACACTCTACCACTGCACCACAGAGGCTCCTGTATATATATATATATATATATATATATATATATATATATACTGTATATATGAAAGGTCAACAGTCTGGTTGTTTGCTTACTACACGCGTCCAAACAGCACATGGAAGATTCCACAGACCTTAATCTGAAACTATATTATCATGGCGAGGTTTTTGTCAAAACATAATTTGAATTTTCTTTACTAATATAAACCAATTTTTCATAGTTCTTGCTCCGCATTGTTGCCATAACACCGCACGCGCTGCATATAAACAACCCTAAATCAGTAGTTCTCGCTCGTACATTACCAGTGATTATTAAAACTTGGCTTTCTTGATGAATTTTCGCATAGATAAATATAAACAGACGAAAAAAGAATACACTCCGTAAGTATTTCATAACTGTGTTGCAAGTAACAAATAGTATTTTACTCTAAATTAATGCGGCAATTCATTCATTGTGATGCAATAACGTAACACTATGCATTATTTTTTCTGTTCTGCAGGTACAAGTGATTCGTGACCTTATTGAGTTGTTGTCCACTTGCTCGTGCAGAGGGCTGTCGGATTTGCCCTCAAATCTCAATTGTTTGCAGCTACATGGGTTCGGTTTCAATCATCTTGCATTTGCAACAGTGACTGAATATTTGGATTCTGTAATCCGTTTAGTTTACGCAAATGATTGTACAACACAGCACCGGTGACGACAGAGCCAAATTATATTCATAAATTTCTCAAGTGTCGAAACTATGTTGAATTTTCCACCTACCTGTCAGGAGTTGTTTCAGTTACACACGACTGACTAAAAAACTATGCATCTGCTTTCAGTAATAGTTGCACCATTGCACACCGAATTCTACACCGATGCCAGTGTTTAAATTTTGTTGAAGAAAACCTGATTTTGTGCGATATCTGACTGTTGAAACAAGAGGCCTTTTTTTAACCGCTGCTCGAAACCAAACAACAGCCTTTTCGACATCAGACAACCTACACTCGACGCGTACCGTGCAATGTCAAGCCAATGAGGACAATTATTAGGAGGGAACAAAGCACCTGTTTAGAAAATTGAATTCGATATGAAATCGAATAAGTTCCATCTGTGACTCAAATGCAGCCATTCTACCAAGTTTAATCGCAATCTTGTTTCCAGTTTCGGCTGCACTACATACACAGACAAGACAAACTCATGGCTAGAATTGTAGTTCACTAACGTAATTACCCGGCAACGCTGGGTGAATACGTTAGTGTTAAATAAAAGTGTCTTGCGTCGGTCAGAACAAACTTCATCAATAAATCACAGCCCCAAAAAAAGATAACGTGAACTGTCTAGTATGTTAGTGAGTCTCAGTATGCCTCATCTTGTGTGTGTGTGTGTGTGTGTGTGTGTGTGTGTGTGTGTGTGTGTGTGTGTGTGTTATTTTCATAATTCCCTTCACCACATATATTCCTTCATATTTCCCTCTCCGTCCTGTCTTTGTGTTTTGCAGTATTTTAAAATGAAATACAAATCTCCCTTCTTCAATATTTCAGCCTGTCCTGTTTCCCTCGCTCATTTTTCTTCTCCTCCTCCTTCAAACTCTCTCCCATTTCTACCATTTCCTCTCTAAACTCGCTCCACTTTCCTACCAGATTTCTCTCCCTGTCCAAGACCTTTATATGTTTTACCACTTTCTTGTTTTCCTTCAGATCCTTTACATCCTCTCACTTTCCTCTCATCATACAAATCCTGTCCTCACTCATCCATTTTCTTTCTGGATTTCGTCATGTTCTTCCAATTTTCACCATTCTTTGTTCCAACTCTCTCCACTTTCCACCATTTTTCTCTCCATCTCTAAGCTTCTTAACATGTAACCATCTTTTGTTTTCTATTCTTCCTGCAAACTCCTCCGCTTCCCGTTTCACCTTCCATTTTTTTTCCTTCCTCTTTTTTCCCCCTTTGCTCGCGTCTTAGCCTGTACGTGTGGTGTGAAGGGAGTGAATGAGGTGTGGTGATGGAGGCAGGCACAGGTGTGGCTTCATTAGTGTGGGATTTGCAGGTCAGAGGGTCCCTTCATACTTCACGTAATTTTGTTCCTCGCATCTTCCTTCGTCGCTAGTCACATCTCAGATCATGCACATCTTACACCCCCTTAACCCCTTCACTACCTTGTGTTGGAGAGGGACACCTTCCCGTGGTGGCACCGATTTCACGGGACTGCGGATCTGGTCGGTTATCCCAAAGGTCCTTGACTTCTTCTCCATCCCCCAAAATGAGGAAGGTGGACTGCAGAAGGGCAATTGAAGCATGCAGTCAACTGGGTTCACGTCCAGATGAGCTTCAGACTACATAATAGCAGGTACGAGGATGCTACTTATATTAATCTTCTTGTTACTGCCAGAGTATAAGAAGCGCGACGTGACTGGAAGAGTTACCAGCGTCCATTAAATAATTCCAAACCAGAGTCCTCCCCCTTCATACTCATTTTATTCTTGCCAGACGATCATTTTCAGCTTGGAAGAAATCTTGAGCGACTGTAAGGGTTATAATCAGTTTCCGTTAATCCTTTCACTACCAGACTTTTCCTCTAAGCTGAAAAAAATCGTCTAGTGGTGGCAAGAATGAACGGGAAGAAGGGTTAACTTACCATCATATCAAGCATTTGTGTTTATGTTACTTATCCTCACCATACGCCTGATGCTCACATACACTTTATTCTCACGGCTCGCATTATATTCCCAACATCTTTTCGATCTCTCCTGGTCGGGACAACTCCAGTATTTTATTCCAGCTAGTGCCAAAAGATTATATTAAGCTAAAAATGAAGCATGGAAGACTGAGATACAAACTTATGTCACCTTACACAGTTCATCTTCACCTCACTACATGTTTCCACACCTTATGCTTTTCCTTTATCCTTACACCTTGCACCATATCCTCACACCTCACAGATTAGCCTCTCACCTTACTCCTTACTCTCACTCCTTACACTGTATCCTAACACCTGCACCTTTATTTCACTTTCACCCCCTCATCCCCACAGCTCATACTTTATTCGTACATGCTTTCTTGTTACTCCTCACACCTTAGCACACCTCATACTAACATACACCATACCACAGTCCACACCTTGCCACACCTCATGCAGCACCACACCTCTCGCTGCATCACACTTCACATCATACCAAAACTTACACCACATTACACCTCTCACCACCGTATACCATACCACACCTCACATCACACCACACTATACTACACCTCACACCATACCACCCCCTCACACCATACCACCCCTCACATCACACCACACCTTACCACACTCACATCATACCAAACTCATTCCATACCAAACCCACACCATAACACACCTCACAACATACCACCCCTCACATCACACCACACCTTACCTCACTCACACCATACCAAACTCATTCCATACCAAACCCACACCATAACACACCTCACACCATACCACATCTCACACTATACCACACCTCACATTATACCACACCTAACATCACACCGCACCACAGCACACCTCATACCATACCACACCACACCACACCTCACACCATACCACATCTCATACCATACCACCCTTCACACCAGACCACACCGTACCACACTCACACCAGACCAAACTCACATCGTATACACTTCATACCATACCACACCTCACAACATACCACATCTCACACTGTAGCACAACCACACCTCACATCATACCACAGCTCACACCATACCACACCGACACACCGTACCACACTTACCAAACCTCACACCACACCACACATACCGAACTCACACCTCACCACACTCGTATTTCACACCATTCACTCACCTCACTCTTCTCACCCCACACCTGTCTCCCCCACGCCTATCTCACCCCGCCTCATCTCCCACTTCACACACCTCTTTACCTCACTCCCAGTCTTCATCAAATCGGATTTTCCTCACACCTCAGCCCCTCATCCAGCCGAGCGCCCCACTTCTCAGTTTTCAATCCTCTCCTTCACTCCTCTCTCTCACTCTCTCTCATGCCTTGTATCTCGAGTTTCAGCTCTGCATTTCTCTCTCTCTCTCTCTCTCTCTCTCTCTCTCTCTCTCTCTCTCTCTCTCTCTCTCTCTCTCTCTCTCTCTCTCTCTCTCTCTCTCATTTCGTTCCAGATCGCTCCTTCTCGATGTGTCACTTTTCTGACACGATTTTATTTTTTGTCTTGTGAATTTTCCCCTCGTTCTCATCTGTCTTCTTTTTAGTCTGGCTCTTTTCTCTCCTCCCACTTCTTAATTCCATGTCATCGCTGGGGGTTAGAGAGGAAAGAACGCTAAGCAAATATTCATGGCACGTCATAATCTATAATGCGTTTTTACACTGCGTTCCTGCAATGTGCCGGCATAAGTCTTAGCCAACATACGTGTTAGGCGGCATAGCATTCGGGCAACATCATTACCAGTCAGCATGGCAGTCAAGCAGCAAGTGTCAGTCAGCAAAAGCGTCAGTCAGCATAAGTGTCAGTCAGCATAAGTTTCAGTCAGCATAATGGTCTGTTAGCATAAGTGTCAGTCAGCATAATGGTCAGTTAGCTTAAGTGTCAGTCAGCATAATGGTCCGTCATCATAATGGTCAGTCAGCATAATGGTCGATTAGCATAAGTGTCAGTCAGCATATTGGTCAGTTAGCATAAGTGTCAGTCAGTATAAGTGTCAGTTAACAAGTGTCAGTCACCATAATGGTCAGTCAGCATATGTGTCAACCAGCTTAACTGTCAACCAGCATAAGTCAGCCAGCATACGTGTTAAGCAGCATAAGTCAGCCAGCCTAGCAATCAGCCAACATAGCTATAATCCACGATAACTTTTAGAACAACAGCAGTGGATGGTGTACTGTAGTCTTGCGTGGTCAAATTAGGAATGAATTAGTCGGGGGGTCGGTTCAGTCTGCCCCACGTTCATGCATACCCTTAACCCCGTGAAGCCGAGTGACGCCCTTTCTAGTTTATTATTATTAGTGCTGGTAGACGATTATCATCAAGTTCGTCAGGCATTCTGTATTTTCAAGTTTTCCCAAGACAGTGTATAGCTCCCCCATTTCGAAATGTCTCTCTCTGGTTGGATAAATTAGGAAATAATACGATCTTTAGAAGCTTCAGTAATTCCCAGTTCCAGTTCGAGTGATTCTGGTGTATATAACTGTCAATTCAAGTTCAGTCATGTTCATTTCACTGAGATCGATTCAGGATCATTCGAATACAGTTAGATTTATTAACATCATCACCTCTTTGACGCGTTTCATATTTTTTTCATATTACCTTCATACGATTTGCTTCAACTTAGGGAGAGAAATCAGTCTCTAGAGAGGTTAACGGAGACTGTTTGAAAACTCATCAGAATAGATTGCTTTAAAGTTAACATAATCGCAAAAATTATTTAAAAAAAAAAAGGTTGTTCAGAGTGAAGAGATAAAGTTACGTAAGTTCCATTTAAGCGCTTTTCAAATCCATTCCAGTAATATCAGTTCGGATCTGTTCAGGATCATTCAGATACAGTCAGGTTCAATTGGCACCAGGTTCATCAGTGCCAATCCAAATCTGATCTAGCTATCCCTGTCTCTTTCGGTCCATCCAATCATGGCAAGTCTGTGAAATGCTACTTTGGCCCTAACAGTCCTTCATGTCTATTCACATCTACTGTATTTATTCACAGTCAGGTTACATGAAGGCCATTAAAACCATGACAGTTCTTGCTCCGGTCCAGCACATCAGATCGGGTTAATATACAGTGCATTGATGAAGGCTGTGCCTATGAAGATATGTTTTAGCAGTCAGTTGTTATTATTTTTTTTTTTTTATAATGACTTCATATTTTTCAGGTCCTTTCAAGAATTTCCATGTTCTCGATTCAGGTCATGCATCTAAAAGCATGTACCAGTAAAGAGCCCTGTCGGTGATTTTTTTTTTTTTTTTTTCACACATAACTTCAAGGCATTCACACTTGGGTGGAGTGGACAGGTATGACATGGATAATAGTGGATGGTGGGGCACGACAGGGAAAGTAATGCGTTATGAATATGGCCGTAACGGATCAGCTGGCTGTCAAGGCAATCATTTTTTATATTCATTTCATCCAAGGAGACCGGTGTGGGGTGAGTAGAGAGGAGTGGGTGGGATGGGCGGGGTGGCAGTGGGTGGATAGCATGCCTAGGAAAATATACGTTTTGAGCTCCTGTGAAGATGCGTATAGTAAATAGCCCAGTAAGGTGCAAATCAAAGGAGAGGAGCAGCACACCAGCAGAAAATGTGGAAATGAATTGTATGGATAGGATAAGATGGTGGTAGGTGGTGGGGCGCTGCGGGATTGGCAATGTCTTTCACGATGGGTGTTTAGTAAAGGCGGCAAGGACAGTGGAAAGGTGTACGTCACGGATTACTCTAAAAAGTCTGAGATGGAAAGAGAACAAAAGGGCGAAGTTGGTGTGTGGGACGGGCTAAGATGATGATGGGTGACGCCTCAGGGTGTGATGATGCGCTCTGTGGAAGCCTCTTGAGTATGATGACTTTCGGGTTTAATCGTGCTACTTCCAAACTTTTTCATTGAGCTTGAGAGACTTTTCCATCTGAGGGAACTAGATATACTATAGCCTTCATTAAGTGCTTTACCGCAAGAGATCGTTGCTTAGTTAAATAAAATCGTCTGAAATCGGCGGGAGTTTAAGACGGAATTTATTTAAACTGCTTAAGGGAGAAAAACCCATTGTAGTTTGCCCGGTAGAGAACACAGTCAAAGTTTAATTCAAAATATTCTGCTACAAGAGGAAAAAGAGGATGAAAAAGATGAAGGTGAAGAAAAGAAGAATATTAATAACAAGAGGAAAGTAAGAACGAATGCTCCCATATAAGTGATGTGTCACGACGTAGACAAAACTCGGTTAAATAAGGGCATATTGGCCTAGAGATGTGCCGATCCCGCTCGTTGAAAGCTGTGATAGAGTTAATTTGTGAAGTTTCAAGCACAGGGGCATGAACCATTAGCTTTGTAGATGGAGAGGAGATGCGTGACACCATAGACTAGCCACAGTTAAGAGGTTGTTTCTGGCCCTCCAGCTGGAAGTACTGTGGCTTAAAGAAATTCAGAGGTGTTGTCATGTTCTACTCCATGCTTCATTCACCATTGTTGTAGTTGTTGTAATAAATACTTGTGGTAGTAGTTTTTGTTGTAATAGTAGTAGTGGTGGTGGTGGTGGTGGTAAGTAGCAGTAGTAGTTGTAGGAGTTGTAGTAATAGTCGTAGTAGTACCGTAGTAGTGCTAGTAGTAGTGGTAGTAGTAGCATTTGTGTTGTTGTGGTCCCGAGCTCATCTGGACGTGAACCTGTTGGAATTCAGGCTGAGGTTACCCTTCTGCAGTCCATCCTCCTCCTTCCTCGGAATAGGGATGTGCCTGGTTATAATGGTGCCACCGCATGAAGGCGTCCTTTTGCCATTAACTTTACTGCTGACTTATATGCTTCACACAAGCAACTTCGTCACTCCTGCGATACAAGAACTAGGATGGGCCTGCTTTTTCCTCTCATCCATATGCAGCGAGAGATGAAGGAGCCGTGCTTTGCATCTCCTTCCTTCATGGGAAAAACAGGGTACAGCAAACGAGGTTGAGGGCAACTGGTATATCTGCAGTATCTATCTATCAAACTGTTTATCTATCTATCTATCCATGTGGTATCTGTCTATCTATATCTATCTATCCATCTATCTGTGTGTATGTGTGTGTGTATTTTCTTTATCTCCTTATCATACCGTATTCTCTTGCATTTGAGTTAGTCATGTTATCTATCTCATCTGTGTCATGTTATTTCTCAGCATAATCATATATTACCATTTCCTCGTTCCTCCTGCTTTTGTGCTAGTCTTATTGTCCATATATTGCATCTCTATGCTTCTATTACAGTTTCTTAGTACCTTATATTTCACTTCCTCTTTCCTCTTGCATTTTTGTTAGCTACATGAAATCTGTCTCATCGTTTGTGTTTTATTGTAAATCTGTCTTTGTTTGTGTTTTATTGTCTCTCCTGCGATATGTAATCTGCCATCCTTTACTAGAATATCTCCTTGCATTCTTCCTCTTGTTTTCTCCCTCCTGCCATATCTAAAGTTCACATTATCCATTGTGTACTTCTTTCCCACTCTGCTTAACCCCTTCGATATCAGGAAATAATTTCAAACATATGCTTCTGTTATGATGAATTATTCAGTCGTTAAATGTAAATCCTTCACCTTGAGAAGTCTATCGCATGCTCAGTCAAAATCATTTGAAGATAACAAGAATAAGAGGAAATACGACTGTGCTTGAACTTGGCTGTCAGCTCAGTTCTCCGAAGTTGTGTCTTTCTTGTCGCATCGTATTGTTCAGCACGCCATGTATTTCTCAATATTTGACTTGCTCACTCACTTCTTTCCTTTCCTTTATGCATTCCTTTGTGTTTCATTCTCTTTTTCTTCGTGATTACATTTCTGAGGCTTCTTTTTTTCTCCTTGTTTCTTTTTTTTTCTCTACGTTTATTTTTCTCTCTCTCGCTTCATGGAAATTTCATAATAGAAATTATTATTCCCTTGGCCTGTAATACTCTGTTTGAGTGGGTCTTGCTTTTCGTCTGCCTTGCTTTCTCTGTTTTGTTCTTTGAAAATCTCTCTCTCTCTCTCTCTCTCTCTCTCTCTCTCTCTCTCTCTCTCTCTCTCTCTCTCTCTCTCTCTCTCTCTCTAAATAAATAAATAAATAAATAAATAAATAAATAAATAAATAGCTAGATAGATAGATAGACAGATAGATAGATAGGTAAATAGGTAGGTAGATAGATAGATAGTCGTATAATCTATCCGTCTGTCTATCTGTCGATCGGTCATTTTATTCATCGTTATTTGTATGTCAGTCTTTTTACCTGTCTCGTATTATGTTTTCCACACACTATTTTCTTACCTATATTCTTTCAAAAGCTTTCCTCATATCTTTTCTCTCTCACCGATTCATTCTTGTTCTAGCCCTGTTTTCTGCATCCCTCTTCATATTTCTCCCTCTCTGCCGAGTCTCGTCTCTCCTTTATTTGATTTAGCTCCACGATTTACGTTGTCCCTCCCATTTCTTTTTCCGTCTCATATTTTCTTTTTTTTCATTTCGTGTCTGTTTTGTGTTTTTCCTCTTTCTTTCTTTTTCTTTCCTTCGTTCTCTATTTCCCAGTTTTCGTTTCACCTGCTCCTTTGTCATTCTTGTCATCTGTGAGTCTCTCTCTCTCTCTCTAACCAGCTTATCGTTACTTTTTCTTTCGTAACTCTCTCTCTCTCTCTCTCTCTCTCTCTCTCTCTCTCTCTCTCTCTCTCTCTCTCTCTCTCTCTCTCTCTCTCTCTCTCTCACTCTGGTCCATTAATTTTCCCCACATCTTTTTTCCCCCTTGTTTTCCTCCACATTTGTTTTGCTATCCTGGTAGTGTCTTGTTGGTGGGCATGTGTTTGTGATTTTTTTTTTCTTTTTCTTGAGCCATATTTTCCTTGTTTCCTCTTTGTCTTTTTCGAGTTGTATTATTTATATCTTTATCTCCTGTCTTACTTTCTCTCATTTTTTTCTCTTGCCGATTCTTCATTGTCGCATTTCCTTTCCTTTTAGTTCGTCTCCTTTTACTCGTCTTTTGTCTTTCTGTTTCTTTCTGCTTTTTTTCTTCTCATTTTCCATTGTCAGTTACTAGTCTGTCTGTTAATATTTTACTTTTGTTATTCTTTTCGTCCCATTCCCTCCTTTTGTGTCTCCTTGCAGTAAATTTGTTTGAGCATCTATATTATTTCAGCAGTTTTCATGTTCTACTTTGTTTCGCCTTTTCTTTCAATTTCTTTCTTTCCTCTTTTCTTTCAATTTCTTTCTTTCCTCCTCCTCCTCCTCCTCCTCCTCCTCTTAAGTTGAATTCCTTAGTGCTCCCTCATTTTTTCTCGTTCTTCATTCAAAACTGCTCTTTGTGTGCTTTTTTATATCTTTTCTTGTCCCTTTTTTTTCTTTTGCATTTTTCATTGACTTTCTCGTTATCATTTTGTTTCGTCTTTCTCACCATTACCCCTTCCATCTTTTATCTTATCCTTCTTTTATTCTTTTGTCTTAATCTCACATTTTTGTCCTTTAATATTTTTCTCTCCTGCATTACCTTTCATCTTTATCTTGTGTTTTCTATTTCTTTATTTTTCATATCAGTTTCTTTCATATTCTCCTTCTCTGTCTTCTGCAGTATATATTACTTCCCAGGCTCTTTCTTTCTGGCTTCCTTTTCCATCCAAAACTCATTGTTATTAATATTACCCTATTTCTCTGTTCATATTTTACCATTTTCTTTGTTTTCATGGTTTTCTTTCAAATCTCTACGGTAGTCATAGTGAAGTTTTTTTTTTTTTTCTTCCTGACACTAGCTTTCTTTTCCAGTCTCCATGTGCTGAACTTTCATTCGTCTTTACATTTTCTCTTTTTCTGTGTTGCTTATCGTGATTAATTCATTTGCTTTTATATTTTTACATTTCTTCCACTGATTTCTTTTTCCCTCTGGCTCTTCTCTCTTGATTTTGACTTTCTCGTTTCCTTTTTTCTTAATGTCCCTCTGAACATGCTTACCTTTTCTTCTAGTTTGCTCATGTTCACTTATTTTTTTTGTCCTCCACCTTCGCACATTTATTTTCCTCCGTTCTTCTTGTCTTCATTTAATTTCTTTGCTTCCTTATTTTTCATTTCATCTCTCTTATTTTTTATCCCCTTATCACGAGAAAGACAGAATTTTAGTCTTGCCTGTCTCCAGACGATTTTATTTAACTCTAGAGAGTTTCGGAACTGGAGGGGTAAGATACGCTATAGCCTTTATCACTCACTTTATTTACAAGGAGCCTCACGTAGTGCTAATATTATTGTGTCGTGGCAGCGTGAATTAATTAAAATTGGAGGCCATTGTTGTTAAGGGGTTGATAATAGTTTCCTCTCTTGTATATTTGTCTTGGCTTGTTCTTTCATTTTTCTTCTTCACTTTTTTTCCTCCCCCATCCAAACGTCATTATTTGCATCCATCTTTACGTGGTTGGTACTCATTTTCCTACCTTTCCTGTTCCATATTTATCAGATCTTCTTTTCGTCTTTCATCTTGATCTTAACTTCCTTTTTGTTTTACTTTTCCTCTCCTTTTTATTTGTCTTTTTTCCTTTCTTTATGCAGCTCCTTCATTTTTTTAGTCTCACATTCATCTTTCCATCTTTTTCTTTCCCTGTTATCTTCTATTCGTCTCTTCTTTTCCTATTTGCCTTTCCTTTGGTTTCCCTCCATTTTACCCACATGTCCCGTCACATTTGTCTTTCCCTGTGCTTGTTATGTTGTTTGGGAAGCCGGTGTTTCTGTTAGCTCATATTCTCTCTCTCTCTCTCTCTCTCTCTCTCTCTCTCTCTCTCTCTCTCTCTCTCTCTCTCTCTCTCTCCATTTCATAGAGTTTAAGATACAATATAGCTTGTAATTCAGAATGGCGTCACCTGAATATAGCACTAAAATGAATGACTGGATAGTAAGCGTACCCACCCACCATTGGCTGATGTTATTTAATAATACAGTATATTACCAGCCGCGATAGCGAAGCTGGTATTGTTTTCAGTTTGTCTGTCTGTCTGTCTGTTAGCGCGATAACTTCGCAGCCGGTCAAGGTATCATCATAAAATTTTTCAGGTGTGTAGTAAGGAAAAAAATCAATCACGAGTTCGAAAATGGTGAAAGTTGGTCAAGTTCTGTGTGTCTCTTACCTCGATAACTTTGCAACCACTCGAGACATCATCACAAAAATTTACAGGTGTGTAGTAGGGATGGAAGTCTCTTTCAGGTTCGAAATTAGTGAAAGTAGGTCAAGGTCAAGGTCATATTCCGAGCCGCGCTAAATATGTATCGGCTCGCGGCTGGGGTGATTCTACCCTTGGGGGGCCTCAAGTATATTTGTTTATATTTACTAGCTGCGATAGCGAAGCTGGTGTTGTTTTCATTTGTGTGTGTGTGTGTGTGTGTGTTAGTACGATAATTTTGCAATCGCTCTAGATATCATCACAAAATTTTACTGGTGTGTAGTAGGAATGAAAACCTCCTACGAGTATTGTTTTCAGTTTGCCTATCTGTCTGTGTGTCTGTTAGCAGGGTTATTTCGCATCCGCTCAAGATATTATCAAAAAAATTTACAGGTGTGTAGTAGGAATTAATATCTCCTAAGAGTTTGAAATTGGTGAAAGTAGGTCAAGTTCTGTATGTTAGTTATCACGATAACTTTGCAACTGCTCGGATATCATCACAAAATTGTACAGGTGTGTAATAGGGAAGAAAATATCCTACGAGTTCGAAATTGGTGAAAGTAGGTCAAGGTCAAGGTCATATTCTGAGCCGCACTAGATATGTATCGGCTCGCGGCTGGTGTGATTCCCTCCTTGGGGGGCCTCTAGTTTATTTATGTGTTGATCTTTCCCACATATTTATCTCCATTCCTTGTTTTCCTCATGACTTTCGTTCTTTTCTTCCTTAGCCTTTTCTTTGCAAAATGTTATGCTTTCCTTTACCTCTGTCTTTTCCCTCCATATTTTTCTTTCCGTGTGCTAGATGTGTTGTCTTTCCTTTTGGGTCATGATTTCACAGGGCCGTGGGTTTATCCTCTCTCTCTCTCTCTCTCTCTCTCTCTCTCTCCTTTTCACACACACACACACACACACACACACACACACACACACACACACACACATATGCTTTTGTGTGTGGGCTTTTGGTTTCTTGATTTTTCTTCTTTTACTTTCTTCTGCCTTGTTTCCTTTTTTCGTTCCATTGTTTTTATTAGATATTGTTTTGTCAGTACTCCTCTCTCACTCTTGTCCAGTCATTTTTTCACATATTTTCTCAAGTTTAGCTCATTTTTATCTCGATATATTTTCAGCTTGTCCATTTTACATCATATCCTTTTCTTCGTATTTATTCAACCGTATCTTTATTCAATATTCTTTTGCCCTCGTCTTTCCCCTCCATATTACTTTTTCCTGTGTTTTCGGTCATTTATTCCTTAGTGCTCATTGTTCATTTTTATTTTTTTCATTTTGCTTCTTGCCTTTTTTGGAGCAGTTTTTTTCTCCATTCCATTTAATTCGTGTTCTTTCGGTGTTTTTCTTTTGCATTTTTCCTGCTTTCATTATCATTGTTTCTATTTCAGTATATCCTTTCGCTCTTTCTCTTCCTCATTTATTTACATTTTCTCTCCCGTCTTTTTATTTGTTTTTTTTTACGGATTAATTATTCTGTTGTGGGAAGTGCTTCTTTGTGCTTACTTTTCCTTTAATTTAGAGCTTCTTGCGGCTCTTTTCTGTTATTATTTATCTTTATTTTCGTCCTCCATTTTTGCTTTATTCATTTCTCCACCTTCATCTTTCTTTCATGCGCTGTATTTTCATTTTCTTGTCTTCTTCATTTATCCTTTCGCTTTCACCTTTTTACTCCATATATTTCATTCTTCCTGTCTTTTATTCATTAGTTTCCTTACCCATTCACTTTACCTCTTCATATTTATTTTTCTTTGTGTTGGGAAGCAGGTCTTCCATTGTGTTCTCTTTCTTTACATTTTTATATTTTTCTCTCTCCGTAGTTTTTTTTTTTTTCCTTCATTTCTCTGTATCCATTATTTGATTTCCTCTGTCGCCATTTTTTCATCCTTTTGTAACATCCTTTTTTTTTTCTTGTATCTTTAATATCCCTTCCTCTCTTTCATTTTTCTTGGTTCATATTTGTTTTTACTTGTAATATGTGGCAAGAGTTCCTTTGTGCTCGTTTTTGCCTATTTTCTGGTCCTTTTCCTTCCTTTCCTCCTTCCTTCCTTCCTTCTGTCTTTCCTTCTTTCTATCCTTCCTTCCTTCCCTCCTTCCTTCTGTCCTTCCTTCCTTCCTTCTTTTTATCCTTCCTTCCTTCCTTCCTTCTATCCTTCCTTCTATCTTTACTTCCTTCTATCCTTCCTTTCTTCCTTCCATTGCATTTTACTAATTAATTTCCTTGTTCTGTACCTCCTTCTCTTCGTCATCTTCTATTCTTTACTGATCGTATTTGTTCATTTTTTAATCTTTATTTTCTGTGTTCACTTAAGCTTAATTTCTTTTCTTTCATCATCTTTTTTCGGATTAATTTCAGTTTTTCCTCCCCCGTTTTCCCTCCATATTTGTTTTCTCAAGTGAGGCAGGGATCCCATATGCCCCTTTTGTGCTCAGTTTTTTCCTCTTTTTTTTCCTGTTTGTCTTCCCTCGTGTCTCCTCTTACGTTTTCTTTGTCCTTCTGTTTTCCTTTCTTTTATCCCTTTACTGTTTCTACTTCCCTTTCTCGTTTCCTTAGTTTTCATGACCTTCGTCCTTTTCCCGTATCGTTTCCCTATTGCATTTTGGTAGGTGTTTATCTCCAATTATCATTTTTTTTTTTGGAGGTCTTTTTTTTTTTTATACTTTTTTCCCCTTCTTTCCCTGGTTTCCCTTTTCTTCGTCTTTTTCCCCCAGATTTTTTTCTTATGGGTTATGAAACAAGCTTTCCTTTCCACATTTTTTCCCTCTTCAGTAGCTTTCGGTGACTTCCTTTCTTCTTTTCCCTTCCTTTTTTTTATCTTTGCTCTTCATAGCTTTTATCCTTCCATCTCCTTATTATGCTTTCTTTTATCTTTTTTTATTCTTTTTTTATTGTTTTTTTCATTAATTCTCGTTTGTCTTGGCTTTTTCCTTCCATATTTGTTATCTCTTATGTTATACGGCGGGTATTCAATAGTGCTCCCTTTCCTTTGCTCTGTTTATATTTTCGTTTTTAACAATTCTCGTATCTTTTGTCCTGCTAATATGTTCTCCTTTCATTCGTTCATTTTTTCTTCTTCCATAACGTAGTTTGTCTGTTTTGTTTATTTTCTACAACCTTTCGTCATTTTATTCCTTTGATTGACTCCATTGTTTTGGCAGTTGTGTTTCATTTCTTTCTTCTCGTCTTTTTTTTTCATTTTTGCTTTTCCTTGTGTAGCGAAGCCAGTGTCCGTTTGGGCTTCTTTTGGCTTCATTTTTTCTTTTTTTTAACTCTTCCTTTGTACATCCTATACTATTTTTTTCTCCTTCTGTATCCCTTTTTTTTATCTTTTTGGCTTTTAATTATTTCCTGAATATAATCTTATTTTGGTTCTCTATTATACTCATGTTTTTTTTTACTGTGTTTTGGGGAAGGGCCTTCGTTACCGTTTATTCCTCTCGTCTTTTAATTTTTGCCAATTTTTAAAATCACATCGTATTATCCTGGTTCTGTTTCCTTCTTTTCTGTTATCTTTTACTGTCATTTTCTCCTTTTTTCTTATCCTGTTCAGTTATTCTCTTGTCTTATTATTTTCCTTTTCTTTATATTCTTTTTCTCTCTATATTTGCTTTCCCTTGTGTTCATTGGAAGGTGAACCTAAGTGGTCCTTTTGCCTCCATTTTCTCTTTTTATTTTGTGTCCTCGTTGCTTTACCTCCCAGTATTTTTTTTATTATCCTGTTTTCCGTTTTCTTTTACCTTCGCCTTATATTTCCTCTTTTATTTATATCATCATCTTGTTTTATTCTCCTTTTTCCTCAGCATTATCTTCCTTTTTTCTCATCCTCTTTCTCCATATTTGATTTCTCTTGTGATGTGAGGCTGATGCTCCGTTGTTTTTTTTTTTTTTTTTTTTTTTTTTTTTATGTGACCGACTCTGGGCATAGGCTTCACAGCCTGCTTTCAAGGCCCAGTAGTCCTCCTACGTACCGCACACCTCTACATGTCACCACTTCGGCGCTGTTCCATTGGTCTGCGTATTTTTTCTTTATATTTATTCTTGTGATTTTTATTTTCACCCGTTTCTCTCTTCATTATTTTCTTTTTCCTCCTCTTTGATCTCTCTATATTGATATTTCTTGTGCAGTGAGGCAGGACCTTTATACTGCTTCTTATCTTCTTTTTTCTCTTCTTTCTTCATATTCTTTCGTTTAATTTTCTTCATATTTTCTTATCCCGTTTCATAATTTTCCTTTTCTCTTATATTTTTCTCCTCGCATTATTCACCATGTAGTGAGGCGGGTGTTTCTCTGTGCTCCCATCTCCCATGTTTCTTTTTCTCTTTTCCATCATTTGCTAATTTCTCTCCATTTCCCCTTCCATCTTCTATTTTCTTTTATTCTAATGTTTTTTTTATATTTTCACGCTCTTATGTTGTCCTTTCATCATGTAAGCTCTTATTTCCTGTCTCCTTAATGCTTTATCAGTTTCATTTTTCCTTCGTCGTTTCTTCAGTATTTATCTTTCCTTGTGTAGTTAGTGTTCCATTGTGTTAGTTCATGTTCTATTTTTTTTTTTCCTCCCTTCTCCACTATTCATCATCCTTGCGTTTTAACTTTCTTTTCTTGTGTTTTCTTGTTAGTTTTTTTTTCTTCATCCTTTCATTTTCCTTTCTTATCTTGTTTTTTTTTTTGTTTCATTTTTCCATCCTTTTTTTGTTTAGCCTTTCATTTTTCTTTCTTGTGTTTTCATGCTTCATTTTTCATCCTTTTTTTTCCTTCATCCTTTTTTCTATTTTCTTTATTTTCTCGTGTTTTCTTGTTATATTATTTTTCATTTTTCTTCATCTCTTCCTCCCCATATTTGTTATTCCCTGTGCAGTGAGGCGGGTTCCCCTTTGTGCCCTCGCTGGCTCCATATTCACAGCGCGTCGGGGTGTGTTTGCCTCGCAGCCCCTTTCTCAAGAAGAAGGGGGGGAAAGGAAGTGAGAGAGAGAGAGAGAGGAATCATATTTTCCTTTAGCCCATGAAATCTATTCGCTCATCCAGTAACGGAATTAATCAGAGAAATTACCAATATGCCGGGAATCGAACCCGGAACTCTCAGGAGAGAGCCAGGCAGCATACCACTACACCACGACCAGGTAAAAGTTAACTCACGTTGTCACAATCTTGTAACCAACGTCCCTCCGCCCCCCACTGTGGGCCTGAAGAGGATGAGTTAACCCCCTGGCACTCGGGCAAGTAGATGCTTTTAATCTATCCCAAACACTTACGGCAAGTCAGAATGAAGAGAGAACCTGTATTTTTTACACAGGAAAAATCATCAGAGAAATTACCAATATGCCGGGAATCGAACCCGGGACTCTCAGGTGAGAGCCAGGCAGCATACCACTACACCACGACACACAGGTTCTCTCTTCATTCTGACTTGCCGTAAGTGTTTGGGATAGATTAAAAGCATCTACTTGCCCGAGTGCCAGGGGGTTAACTCATCCTCTTCAGGCCCACAGTGGGGGGCGGAGGGACGTTGGTTACAAGATTGTGACAACGTGAGTTAACTTTTACCTGGTCGTGGTGTAGTGGTATGCTGCATGGCTCTCTCCTGAGAGTCCCGGGTTCGATTCCCGGCATATTGGTAATTTCTCTGATGACTTTTCCTGTGTAAAAAATACAGGTTCTCTCTTCAACGGAATTAATGTATGCTGCACTAAACAGTTATCCCATTAAACTGTGTGTGTGTGTGTGTGTGTGTGTGTGTGAGAGAGAGAGAGAGAGAGGAGTGGGGATGAGAGGAGATCCTGGGAGGCAAAAGAGGGTGAGGATGTAGAAGAACATTGAAGGAGGAGGAGAAGGACGAAATAACGATAAGACCGAGGGAGAAAGGTGTAGAGAAGGAAGAAAAGAAGAGGTGGGGAGATGAAGAGAAAAGATTGGTTGGCAGAAGACAAAGAGGGGAGGCTAGCAGGAGGAAGAGGAAGAAAAGGAAGGGTTAGAAGAGGAGGAAGAGGAAGACGAAAGGTTGGTAGTGTAGGAAGAGAAAGAACAGCTGAAAGAGGAAGAAGAGGATAGCTTGGAAGATAAAAAAGAAGAGACATTGGAAGAGGAGGAAGAGGTAAAAGATAAGAGGTTGAAAGAGGAGGAGGAGACAAAAGATTGGAAAAGAACGAAGGGGATTGCTGGGAAAATGGAAGAGAAAGAGGAGGAGTAGGATGAAGGACAGGAGAGGTTGGAAGGTAACAGTGGGGGCAGATGCCATGAGGCGCTTGCCGGTTCATATCTTCCCATCTTAAGCCTTAGCGCATTATTTAACTGTTATGGATGCAAGGCTTCTGCAGCTTCCGCATCGTCCAGGCACTTTTTTTTAATGCCTTTAACTCTGGACGTATGCTTAACCGCTTGTTCTTTTGCTCAACAGTCTCCTGCGACCCATACACCTCCACATGGCACCACTTCAGCCCTAACCCCCACCATCCGTACTGAATACATTCAAGGACTGTCTCATACAGGGCTGGCCTATTGGTATAAGCAGAGCTGTTTTTATGACACGTCGACCGGTTTTATGGTAAATCAGTAACGTCCGCTTTTAACGAAGTATAAATCTTTCAACTGTTCCTTGCCCTATCCGGAATTTGAACCCGCATCCACTGGAACAGCAGCCAACCCCTTTACCGACTGTTTCACCTCCTGCCCTTGCGTGGGTGCTGCCGTAAACACTCATTTTACTTATGAACCCACAAAGGATGGACGGACAGCTGAGACGAGTGGCGCCAGCTGCCCGCACCAGGACCCGAGCCCTTGTGTTGTCGGGCGGGCAGCTGTGTAAAATTAACAATATGAGCCACTCGGCAGCCGCGATGGTGGATGCAGTGGGGAGGAAGAAAGACTGGGTGGGAGAAAAGAGAGAAGAGAGATTGGAAGACGAGTAGACGGAGGAAGAGGAGACGTTTTAGGAAGGAGAGGAGAACAATATTTTATGAAAGCGAGGCAAGGGAAGAACTACAAGAAGAGACGAAGTATGGAAGAGGGAAGAAGTGAAGATGTAAGAAAAATATAGGGAATAACAGAGGGTGCAAGGGAGGAGGGGTGGGGGGGCAAGGTGGGAGGGACTGAAAAGTGAAGAGGGATAAAAAAAGAAAAGGAAAGGGGTTGGAAGTTTCTGCATGATGAGGAAAGGAAGGTACAGGGGAGAAGAAAATATGTCAGAGATAGAGAGTCTTATTTGGAAAAAAGTAGAGGAGAGAGAGAGAGAGAGAGAAGTAAGAAGGAAAGATTGGGAGGAAAAAAGGTGGAGAAGAAAGAGAGAGAAAGAGGATGAGAGAAGGGGATTAGCGGAAAGAAAGAGATAAGAAGAAGAAAGTGGAACATCAGAGGAGAAATCAAAGAAGTAGTGGTGAGAAGTCTAATACCTTGTTAACTTTTCTTTCCTCTCTCTCTCTCTCTCTCTCTCTCTCTCTCTCTCTCTCTCTTTCTCAGCCACTTCTTTAAAATTGCATTCTTGTAAGTGGCTTTTGTTCTTTTATTTTCGTGTGTGTGTTGGGGGTGTGCGGGGGTGGGGGAGAGGGGTAGAGTGAGTAATGAGGTATGGAAAGAGCATTATCCGGGTAAGAAAGAACGGGAAAAGGAGAAGGGAGAGAGGGAGTGAGGGAAAAGGAGAGAGGATGGAAAGGAAAGGAGGAGGGGAGAAAAGAGTGAGAGAAGGAGGAGAGAGAGGGAGAGAGAGTCATCCTTTTTTTCTCTCTTCATATTCATTTATAGTTTCGCTTTTATCTTCTCTTTTTCCTTTACCAGTTCCCCCTTCCCCTGTCTTCATTATTCTTTCGTGCTTTATTTTTCCTTGGTTTCTTATCTGCATGACCACAATATCGTATTTTTATATCCGCGCACGGGAAACGAGAGTGAATGTTATGTTTTCTTGATGCGTGTTTTTCTGCTTGATTGTCTGTGTGAGTGTGAATTATCTATAGCAGTTTTTACCCGATTTTGTCTAAACTTGGTGGAAGGATTTATAGTCATTGAAGAGGTTCTTTTTCTTTTTCTTTTTTTCTTTTATTTATATTTTAGAACAACAGGTTAAAGGTAAAGGTCAGAGGGTTATGTCGAAATGTGATGTAGCAAGGTCAGCTTAAGCGTTTTCGTCAGATATAGACCAAAGTTGGTGGAGGGGATGAAGGTCAGATAAGAAGGATTGGATTAAGCTTTGAGAACAATCAAGGAAAGTCCAGGGTCAAAGGGCAAAGTCAAAGTCCAACCCGAATGGCTGTGTGTGAGCATGATAATTAAAATAATTTTGGTCTGATTTGGACCAGAGTGGTGGGAGGGCTGAGTGTAAGCAAAGGGGCTGACCAACATATTTAAAGAACAATACGTGTAGGTCAAAGGTCAGAGTCACGTGACAGGGTCAGATTTTACCATTTTTATACGATTTGAGCCAAACTTTGTGGAAGAATTTAGAATATGGTAAAGATAAATGGGTTCTATTTTGAGTACAATCAGTTGGAGGTCAAGGTCAAAGGCAAAAGTCAAAAGTTTAGGTCAAGGTAAAGCCAAACAGCTGTACTTGTATTTGGACCAAGCTCGGTGGAAACGTTAAAGGTCAGGCAAGAATAAACTAAATCGATTTTGAGAGCAGTCAGTGGAAGGTCCAGCACAAAGGGCAAATTCAGTATTCGTCCCTTGTACTAAGTGTTAGGCGCGGGTATTACACTTCTTGAATACTTCTTGTTTCTTTTGTTTTTGCTGTTTCCAAGTTATTTTCTGCAGAGTCGGAGACAACCCTAAAAGTGAAGGTGTTAATCTTGGCTTTATCAAACTATTCCAGTTGAACTCCATCCCTCCAAGTAACACGCCTTCTTTCATATATCTTTCCACTTCATCCCTCCAACTCGCACCACCCTCTCTCATATATCACTCCACTCCATCCCTTCAACTCACACCACCCTCTCTCATATATCACTCCACTCCATCCCTTCAACTCACACCACTCTCTCTCATATATCTTTCCACTCCATCCCTCCAACTCACATCACTCTCTCTCATATATCTTTCCACTCCATCCCTCCAACTCACACCACTCTCTCTCATATTATCTCTCCACTCCATCCCTCCAACTCACATCACCGTCTCTCACACATCTCTCCACTCAATTTCTCAGTCTCATCCTTGGTCTCCACCTCCTCATCTCCCTCACACATGTGTCACCTAAGATGCTAATAAAAACAAAACGTGAAAAAAATAAAAGATGACCTGAGACTGAAAAGGTTAAGTGATTCGTCGAGATTCTCCTGCTTTTTCAGTCTCTCTCTCTCTCTCTCTCTCTCTCTCTCTCTCTCTCTCTCTCTCTCTCTCTCTCTCTCTCTCTCTCTCTCTCTCTCGTGTCTTCATTTACCCTCCTCATTCCGTCCCTCTCACCCTCCATCCATCCCCTCCCGAAACAGAAACACACAAGCTAAGCACATTCAGAGAGCGCATACCTCCGCCAGCGCCTAAACCAGACATATTAGATCATCACCGAAATTTAATCAGCTCCTCCTTGCCCCGTGACCCACAAAGTTTCATTAAAGTTCACCAACTCATTGAGATCTTGTGGAAAAGCAAACAAAAAAACACTGCTAAATCGGGACTCGAAACTCAGTACGTCACCAAAATGTATTCAGCTCTTCCTTGGCCCACGACCCACATATCCACAAAATGTCATAGAAATCCATCGGTATTTTTTTTTTAGATCATGTGGACAATAAAAAAATACAGACAAACAGAAGGTGAATACATAACCTCCTCCAGCTTCGTTGGTGGAGGTAATAAGAAACGAAAGTTGGAAGAAAAATGAAAAAAAAAAAATGATAGGAATGAGGAAAAAAAATGAATGCTGAATTTGAGGAAAGAAGAGAAGGAAGGAATAAAATTGAGGAAGAAAGAGGGGAAAGATAAATATTCAAGAGGAACAGAAGGATAAAATGTAAAACCAGTAAATATGGAATGGGAGGCAGACTATTCCATATTTATCCATGCATATTTTGGGTGCGTTTCTCTCGCTCTTCCCCCCCCCACCCCTTTTCCTTCGTTTGTCTTCCCTGGGGGTAGGGGGGTTTCAAGAATACTCCCCCAGTATCCCTGCTTGTCGTACGAGGCGACTAAAAGGGTTGGTGATGGGTTAGTGCCCCACCCCGTAAAAAGAACTAACTAAAAAAGCGAACAAAGCGCCTCGGACCCGGACGGACCATACGTTGACGACTAAGGAACGGACGAAGGACATTCTTAGGGTGGGAACGTGGAATGTGAGAGGAGTGAATGATGAAGTGAAAGAGAGAGAGATTGTTCAGGTGCTTGAGGATGCAAAAGTGGATATATGTGGATTGACTGAAACTAAATGGTAAGGTGAAAGAGTGAGAGAATGGGAATATGGGTTAGGTATATGTGAGGGAGTCAATGAAAATGAGAGGGCAAGAGAGGGAGTATGTCTGATGATAAGCAAGAAGTGGAAGGAGAATATAAGAGAGTATGGAACAGTGGGTACAAGGATTGTATGGGTGAGGATGAAAGTAGGTATACAAGCGTGGGCGATTGTATGTGTGTATGCCCCGACAGAGGATCGAGTGGCAAGAGTGAAAGATGAGTTTTGGGCGAGTGTAGAAGCGTGTATGTACAAGTTTGAGAGGAGCGAGAGAGTGCTGTTGATTGAAGACATGAATGGCAAAGTTGGGAATGTACGAGTGGATGGAGTGGTCGGTCAGTGGGGTGTGCCAGCTGATGTAGATGGGAATGGAAGTGCTTTGGTGGACATCTGTGCTTGTAAGGGGTTGGCAATAGCCAACACCTACTTTCGTCATAAGATGATCCACCGGTATACATGGAGAGTAATGAGGAGGATGGATGGTGAACTTGTTGAACGAAAGGCAATGATAGACTACGTGTGTGTGGATGAGCGAATGAGAAGACAAGTGTTGGATGCAAGAGTGTGGAGAGGATGGGGGAATGGAGTCTCGGACCATCACTTAGTGATGGCCAAGGTAGAGCTGCAAAGAAAGTGGTTGAGGAGACGAAGAAGGGGAAGACAGGAGGAAGCAACTCCTGTGAGAAGAGTGGAGAAATTGCAAGATAGTGAGAAAATGACAGAGTATAAGAGCATAGTGGAAGAAAGACTGGGAAAGTATGAGCTAGAGCAGATGGAAGGGGTGGAAGACGTATGTAAGATATTCACGGAAGAGATAGGCGCAGCGTGTGAGGCGGTTTGTGGAGTGAGGAGGAGATGCAAGGGTGTGCAAGGGACAGCATGGTGGAATGATGAGGTGAAACGAGCTGTGGAACAAAAGAAGAAGGCATATAGTGAATGGTTAGCGAGTAGAGGTAGGGGAGAAGACGAGAGAGAGAAGAGAGAGGTATATGTGAGCAGGAGAAGGGAAGTTAAGAGACTGGTGAAGGAGAGTAAAAAGAAAGTGGATGAAGAGTTTGGGAGGAATCTGAGTGTGAAATGGAGGGAGAGTAAGAAATTGTTTTGGAAGGAGGTAAAGAAAGTAAGGCAGTGTGAAAGGGGAAATAGGAGGGGAGTGAAAGATAGGAATAATAGATTGTTGGTGGAGAAGAGAGAGAAACTGAGGAGATGGAAGGAGCACTTTGAGGATTTGTTGAATGTGGAGAGTGAGAACAGTGCGAGTTTAAGTGGTTGGGGAATGGCTGGGAGAAGAAGAGATGAGAGGAGGGAGGAAGAGATCAGTAGGGCGGAAGTAGTGGAAGCGATGAAGAATATTAAGTTGGGAAAGGCCCCAGGAATTGATGGAGTGTGTGGTGAAATGCTTAGGTATGGGGGTGAGATTGTTGTGGAGTGGATATGGAAGTTGTGT
The DNA here is from genome assembly GCF_032717465.1 of Coenobita brevimanus. Classification (NCBI taxonomy): domain Eukaryota; kingdom Metazoa; phylum Arthropoda; class Malacostraca; order Decapoda; family Coenobitidae; genus Coenobita; species Coenobita brevimanus. The sequence continues at coordinate 50,505,808 of NC_136959.1, forward strand.
AGATTGGCTTGGGAAGAGGGAAGGGTTCCAGAGGACTGGAAATCAGGTATAATTGTTCCTTTATACAAAGGAAAAGGAGAGAGAGAAGTATGTGGTAACCATAGGGGTATTTGCCTACTTAGTGTGACTAGTAAAATATATGGTAGAATACTCATTGATAGAGTTAGGCATATGACAGAGGAGCTAGTTGGAGAAGAACAAGGGGGATTTAGGAAGGGAAAAGGGTGTGTAGATCAGATATTTGTTCTAAGATGTTTAGTGGAGAAGTATCTAGAGAAGGGAAGGAAAGTGTATGCTGCCTTCATGGACTTGGAGAAAGCTTATGACAGAATAGATAGGCAAGGTATGTGGAAGGTATTAAGAATATATGGAGTGGAGGGGAAATTGTTGAGTGCTGTGAAGAGTATGTACGAGGGAGCTTGGGCTACGGTGCGAATGGATGGTGAGCTGAGTGAGTTCTTTGATCTCAGTGTGGGACTGAAACAGGGTTGTGTGATGTCTCCATGGCTGTTTAATATATACATGGATGGGGTTGTAAAGGAGGTGCAGGGTAGGGCAGTGGATGTGGGGGTGGCTCTAATGAATGAGGGTGAGATTTGGAAGCTTCCGGTGTTGCTGTTTGCTGATGATATAGTGCTGTTGAGTGAAGATGAATGGGAGTTGCAAGGTTTGGTGAATGAATTTGGGACAGTGTGTAGGAGTAGGAATCTGAAAGTTAATGTAAACAAAAGTAAAGTTATGGTGTTTGAGAGGAATGAAGTCACAGAGTGTGCATGGAGGTTGGATGGTGAGGATATGGAGAATGTGAGTACATTCAAGTACTTGGGTAGTGTGATGAGTAAGGATGGAACTTTGGGGGATGAAGTGCTTGAAAGGGTACAGCAGGGAAGGAAGGTTGTTGGTACACTGAGAGCAGTGATGAGAAATAGGGAGGTGAGTATGGAAGTTAAGAAGTCACTGCATGATAGTATTGTGATCCCTACCCTGACGTATGGAAGCGAGGCATGGACCTTGCAAGGGGGGAACAAGTCAAGAGTAGAAGCAGTGGAAATGAGTTACTTGAGAGGAGCATGTGGAGTGACGTGGAGGGACAGGTTGACGAATGAAGAAGTGAAGGAATGCTGTGGGGTGGATGTGGATGTGGTTGAGAAGATTAGGAGAAATACACTGAGGTGGTTTGGACATGTGGAGAGAATGGAGAATGAACGACTGACTAAGAGGGTGTATGTGGGTGAGGTGGGGGGAGGGAGAGTGAGAGGTAGACCGAGGATGAGGTGGAGGGATGGAGTTGAGAGGTATATGAGGGAGGGGGGGGTGAGTTGGGGGGAAGGTAATCAAATGGTGGGTGACAGCGACTTGGAGGCGTTTTGTCTGCGGCCACCCTTTGCGGGATTAGGGCGTCGGGCTATAGATAGATAGAGATAGATAGTTCGTTCCTTATGTTAGAGGAGTGATTGTGCTGTTGCTTCTTGTTCTTCTTTGGTGGTAGTAACAGTAGTAGTAGTTGTGGAGGCTGTGGTAGTAGTAGTAGTAGTAGTAGTAGTAGTAGTAGTAGTAGTCGTAGTAGTAGTAGTAGTAGCACTTGTAATTGAGGTGGTGGTGGCAGTAGTTCATAACAGAAGTCGTAGTTGTGGTGGAGGTTGTGGCAGTAGTTCGCGGTGGTAGTAGTACTGTAGTAGTAGTAGTAGTAACAGTAGTACTAGTAGTATTAGTATAATTTTCTATCACCCAGCCCATTTTGCATCATCAGGAGCGTAGGGTCCCGCGGCTAGATTATTCACTTCTCAGATTTAAGGCAAGGATAATAAGCTTTAGTCACCCGAGAGTGGCATTGTGTGAGCAGTAGACCCTATCCACCCCTAGGAAGTATAAGGTTTCGGGCCTCATCCTTTTGGAGCGTCTTAGCCCAATCCACCACCAGGCGTCAGTTTGTTACATGATCACTACCCAGCGTAGTAAATGGTTTCCTGGGTTACAAGAAACCATTTGGCTTGTCACTTAGGATAGAGTCACCTGAAGGTATTAGTACAACGAGTGAGTGAATCATCAGTACTAGTATTATTGATAGTACAAAATCGCTAATATTAGTAACAAAAGGACAAAAAATGTAATATAGTAACAGAAGCGATAGACTGCTGTAAGAATGAAAAGGGAAGTTGTAGTGGTGGTTGCAGTAGTAGTGGTAGCAATTTTTTGTGTCGTGTAGTAGTTGTTGTGTGAGTTATTGGTGCAGTTGTTATTATTACAGGCAGGTGAGGTAATACATCTCTTCCCCACCTCACCCACCAACACTAACTTAAGAGGGACGTGAGGGAGGTGTGTGTGTGTGTGTGTGTGTGTGTGTGTGTGTGTGTGTGTGTGTGTGTGGTGCTGGACCCTTACGCCTCTCCTATCCTCCCTTACCTCTTTTATCCGTCTTGCCTTACTCTTCCTGTCCTTCCTGCCTCACTCTTCCTATCCTTCCTGCCTCACTCTTCCTATCCTTCCTGCCTCACTCTTCCTATCCTTCCTGCCTCACTCCTCCTATCCTCCATCACCCCTATCCCTTCCCTTCTTCCCCTCTCCCCATTGCTTCCTCAGGTCTTCCCTCTTCTCTCTTCTCCTTCCTTCCTTTACATCCAACCGTTACCCTTACCCCTTCTCTCTCCTCTCCTAAAATCACAGTTCCCTTTCCTTCTATCCCCCCATCCTCCCCTAAGCACTCCATCCTTTGCCATCGCTCTCTTTCTCTCTCCCTCTCTACCCTCTATCCTACCTGTCCATTTTCTTATCCTGTTTCCCTCCCCCTCCTCCCTCCCTACTTCACCCCCTTTTTCCTGCTCATCTTCACTCTTTTCTCCACTCCTCTCAACCTAATTCCCTCCCTCTCTCTCGTCCTGCCTCCCTCCCCCTCCCTCCTGTCATTCTTTCCTTCCCCTTTCCCAGTTCTACCCCTCTCCCCATCTTCTTATCCAGCCTCCTTCCCTAGTCCATTTACCCCTTCCCTGTATCATGTTCCCCTCCGTCTGTCCTCTCTAATTTTCCTCCCCCTTTCTTGCTTTCCTACCCCAGAGCAGTTCCTTGTTCCCTTCCCCACACGCGCACCTACTTCCCTGTCACTTCTCTCAGTAAAAATTTTCATGATGTTTCTTTATTTTTTTCCCTCATCCATGTGTTTTCTTTTCAGTTCTTTTTATGCCCTTTCTTCTCCAGTGTTTGTTGCATCTCTACACAGTCTCCTCCCCTTCCTCCTCCATCACAGTCTTAGACCTATATTCTAAGTGGCATAGGAAGGTTCGAAACACCCATTTGTCTACAATTTAATTCATATTACGCCTTAACATTGTTTTGTATGCGAGTTATGTAGTTTAATTCCGACATAGTTCCATCAGTATATACCATACGAAAGCATACAGAGGTGTAATGTGTAGCATAAATCGCAAAGGAAGATGTGCCACGAAGTCCCCATTTACCATCTAGGATACTATCCTTACTCCCTCTCACTAGTCGTAATGAGGGGCGAAAATCCTCTCCTTTTACAAGATCAGTGGCCTCTGAATCTGGCAACATTTTTTTGCCCCTTCATTACGATTGTGCCTTTATTTTCTTTTTTTACATTGTGGCAGGCAAGCAGAAGATTTTGTACAGCTTAGGATCAGCTCAGAATACAAAAGGGGTTAATGGAGACTTTACTTACCCCCCGCCCCATTAATTCCGAAAAAAAGGTATTTCCTAATCTGAATTAAAATCGCATCGAGGGAGCAAGAATTCACCAAAACACCCTTAACTGTTTTAGGCTTTTTCTTTTTTTTTCTCATTTCGTTTTCTTTTCCATCTTTATTCAAGAAAATGAAAGTGCATTCAAGTACTTGGGTAGTGTGATGAATATGGATGGAAGTTTGGAGGGTGAAGTGCTTGAAAGGGTGCAAAAGGGAGAAAGGTTACTGATTCTTTGAAAGCAATGGTATGAAATAGGGAAGTGAGCATGAAAGGAAAAAAAGTCGCTGCATGATAGTATTGTGATACCAACCCTAACGTATGGAAGTGAAGCTTGGATCTTGTTGGAAGGACACAAGTCAAGAGTGAAAGCACTGGAAATGAGTTATTTGAGAGGAGCATGGTGAGTTACATGGAGAGACAGACTGACAAATGAGGAAGTGAAGAACCGTTGTGGTGTGAATGTGGATATGATAGAAAGCGTTAGGAGAAATACAATGAGGTGATTTGGCCATGTGGAGAGGATGGAGAGTGAGAGACTGAAGAGTAGTGTATGTGAGTCAGGTGGAGGGGGGAGAGGGAGGGGGAGGACGAGGATGAGATGGAGGGATGAAGTGGAGAGATTTATGAGAGACGGGGGTGGGAGCTAGCGGAGGGTAGTGAAATGGCAGGGGGCAGGGCGACTTGGAAGCGATTTGTTTGTGGCCACCCCTTACGGCGCGATTAAGACGTCTGGCAAGAGATAGATAGGTAGGCAGTGTTCCCCCACCCCCTTGACTCAGCCATCTGTCATGTCCAGCTCAGTCTCTTTCTCTGATTGCACGTTCAATCCAGTATTGTTTCTCACTTGTTATATTTTTTGTTACAATGTTCTCTCAGCATTCAAGTCCATTATTTTTTTATATTATCGAGACAAATATCCACTTTTTCTGTTCTTTTAGTTTTAACTTTCGACACAAGTTCTCTCTCAATTTTTTTTTTCTGTTTCATTTTTTTTTTTCCTCCCAGTGTTCGACAAAAGTTCAGTTTCCATATTATTTGTTTCTTTTTCCTCCCGCTTTTGTGTACAATATTTCTGCGTATTTATCTCAGTGGAAAATCGTCTGCCATATGCTGTTTTTCTCACATACCCGTTTTTTTCTTGTATTTCCCTTTTTCTTTTTGTAGCTGCTCTCTCTTTCTCTCTGTGGTAGTTGTCTTTCCCTGTATCTTTCTGTGCCATACCTCTCTTTATCCGTCCTCTTTTCATTTTCTGTGTCGTATATGTATTCCTTCTATTTTTCTTTGTCTCCTTTTCTGTCTTCATGTCTGTGTGTGTGGTCCGTCCCCGTGTCTGTTTTCTTTCTGTCTTTCTTCTTTTTCTGTGTCACTGTGTATGATATATCTGTGTCTCCCTTTGTTTCTGTTTGCCTCAATACGTGATCCTTCCTCTTTTCTGTCTCTTTTCTTTTTCTGTCTCTGTGTCTGTGGTCCTTCCTTTATTGTTTGTCTCCCTTTCTTTGTCTCTATGTATGATTGTCTTTTCCTTTTTTCTTTTTTGTTTGCCAATGTGTCGTCTTTCTCTTTTCTGACTCCCCTTCTTCATTCTCTGTGTCTTGAATGTTTGCTTCTTCCCTTCATGTCTCCTTTCCTTTCGTTGTGTCTTTTTGTGTGATCCCTCTCTTTCTCTCAGCTTCCTTTTCTTTCCCTGTCTCTGTATATGGTCCCGTCCCTTTTTCTGTTTCCTTTTCCTTCTATGTATCCTGTGTATTTTTTTCTTCTGGTTTTTGTTTTCCTTTCCTTATCTTTGTGTCTGTGTGTGGTTCACCTCCTTTTTTGTCTTATTTTCTTTCTATTTTCATTTTGTGTGATCGTTCCCGTTTCTGTCCCCTTTTCTTACTCTGTGTCTCTGTGTTCGGTCTGTCTCTTTCTGTGTTATGTGGCTCTTGTCTTTCCTTCCTTCTGCTTGACATATCTTAATCATCTTCCTTCAGCATGTGTTATTTGTGTGGCGTCCTTCCTCTTCCTCCCCCTTCCCATATTTCATCCTCCCTGTCATTCTTCCTCTCCTCCATCATCTTCTCGTTGCCGCTTCCGTGTTCTATTTTTAATCTTACAATCAGCGCTGTTTGCTTATCCATCTCTGGGTCATGTTCTTGTTTCAGTGGAGCCTGCGTAGCAACTTTTTCTCAGCGATTTGTTTTGCATAGTCAGTCTTGGTAATCTCTTTTATGTTAATATATTTTTTTGCGTCGACACAGTTTTGCAGTAACATACAAAAGGATTAAAAGCTGTAATATGCAGAATAAATACCCACGAGGGGGCATTACTAAATCTTCTGTGCTACTTAAAATATGGCCCTCTGTAATTTTTGTCTCTTACTGCCATCTGTGCCTGTCCAGCTGTTATTTCTCTGGCTCAATCAGCTCTGTGTTTATCTAGCTCTGTGATTGCTACTTCCATTGCTGTGCCAGTCCATGCTTTGTAATTTCTCTGCTACTACCGTCCCTGTGCCTATTCAAGTCCATAATTTCTCTGTCACAGTCAACGCTGGGTCTATTCAACTCTGCAAATTCTGTCACTATAATATCTGCGCCTTTTCAGCCTCGTAAAATCTTTCTCACTACCAGCGCTATGCCTGTCAGACTGTAATTTCTCTGTCACTGCGATCGCTATCCATTTTAAACTCATTACTTTCTGTGTCAGTACTATCATTATGCCAGGTATTGTAGTTTCTTTGCCTCACTTCCATCATTATGCCTATCGGACTCTGTAATTTCTGTCACTTTAGCTGCTCTCTGTCTATTTGTGGCTTTTTTTTTTTTTTTTTTTTTTTTTTTTGTGATCCTTCTCTTTCTCTGTCCTCTTTTGATTTTTCTGTTTGCTGTGTATGTGTTCCATCTTTTTCTCTGTTTCTTCTGTGTCCATGTCTGTGTGTGTGGTCTTTATCCGTGTGTCATCTTTTCCTTTTCTTATTTCTGTGTGTCTCTGTGATCCCTTTGTAATTCATCCTTCAACAGTTCTTATCATTGAACTCAGTAATTTCTTTCTTACAACTCTCATCCTGTAATTTCTCACACTACCATCGCTGTACCAATCCGCCTTTGACATTTTTTTCTGTATTATTTCCCTTTATGTTTGATACAGAATAGGGAGGCTTTCCACACAGATTTTTTGTTCGTTTGGCTGTTTGCTTGTGTGTTTATGTTTGTTATCAAGTTACCTATAATGGAGATGAAATTCAGCGACTACTATAAATTTACATACGTTGGACGATGTGTTTACTAATCTCCTGATGTCAGCTTACTGATATGTGTCTGTCTCTCTGTCTTTCTGTCTTTATCTGTCTATATATCTGTCTGTCTATCAATCTATCACCCTATCTATTGCCTTACACCTCGCCCTGTGACTGGCGATCTGGACAAAGGGATGGCATTCTCCTCCTAATTAGCCCTGACACTTCTTGCCATGACACATCAGCGTCCTTCATACATTTCTCTTTTATCTTCGTCGTTATTGCTTTTCCACTCCTCTTGACAACCATCCCTCTCTCATACACACACCTACCATCCATCTCTCTCTCTCATACACACACTTACCATCCATCTCTCTTTCATACACACTCTTGCCAACCATCTCACTTTCATACACACTCTTACCAACCACCCCTCACTCATACACAACCTTACCAACCCTCCCTCTCTCATACACACACTTACCATCCATCTCTTTCATACACACTCTTACCAACCACCCCTCACTCATACACACTCTTACCAACCATCCCTCTCTCATACACGGACTTACCAACCATCCCTCTCCCATACACACTCTTACTAACCATCCGTCTCTCATATACACTCTTACCAACCATCCCTCTCTCATACACACCGTTACCAACCATCCCTCTCTCATTCACACTCTTCAATCATCTCTCTCTCACACACACCTTTACCAACCATCTCTCTCTCACACACACCTTTACCAACCATCTCTCTCTCATGCACACACTAACCAACCATCCCTCTCTCGTACACACTCTTACCAACCATCCCTCTCTCACACACACACACACTTACCAACCACCCCTTTCTCATACACACTCCTACTAACATTCTCTCATACACACACATACCCTCCATCCCTCTTTCGTACACATTCTTACCAACCATCTCTCTCTCATACAGACACTCTAATTTCCACATGCATAACATGTAATTGCAACTGGAAAGCAAGTCTCTGATTTTTTAAGATAGTTTCTGAATTATGTCGCGAAACTAAACATGCCTATCCTTTCTGTATCTTAGCTAACTATACTATTTTTTTTTTTTCCTTCTCCCCCATATTTTTTTTTCTAATAAATCAGTTCTTTCAAACCTTCAATTTCTCTTCGTCCTTAATATATTGGTATATTTTGTGTACTTCTTTTTATATTTTTCCTTTACTTTTCATCCTCCATGGGCGTTCTGTGAATGAACATTAATATAGTGAGAACTTGTCTTATATTTTCTCGGTCTCAGTTTCAACCCTACAGCTCTAACTCTGCAATTCTCTATGGATTTGATATATCCAGACTATTCTAAAATGTCTTATATTTCTCGGTATATCATTTTCTACACCACTGTCTTCATGAAACTTTCCATTTCTCCTGCTATTCCTCCATGCAAATCAAGTGGCACTTCCATAGCAACTTGGTTCGATAGCCCTCCATCTTGATTTCTGACCATTAGCCATCTAATACAGGGTAGTCTATAAATTACTCTTCACTAGAAACTTACCTGGAAGCATTTTGTGTGTTCCTGAGACAGCTCAACTTACTGATATGGGCGTGGGTGTAGCAGTGAGCATAGGAGATGAATAAATGATGCAGGATAGACACTGACTGATCCGTCCGAATAGCACATGAGAAATCTCCTGTCACTGTGGAAGAGGAGCACTGCATATACATGTTTTGAGGCAATACACACTCTTGCACTGGTATCTTTATTCCCACGGTTACATTCCTATTCTTTTGTTGACCCTTCCCTAATGTGACTTTTCTTAGTTTATTTCTGTTCCCTCACAACGAGGCAGTGGGTGGTGGCGACCGTCATCCCTCACTTGGTGTAGTGCTGGCTACTTCTTCCTTCACCTCTATTATTCTATCTCTCTGTCTTCCCTCCTCTGTTCCTACTTCTTCCTTTACTTCCCGTCACTTTTTATTACTCTTCTTTCTAATGCAGGCGGCTCTACACTGATTGACAAACCAAATGGTTTCCTGTAACTTATGAAACCATTTACAACGCTGAGTGTTAGCCATACAACCAGATAACGGGGTGATTGAGAGCCTACTGTGGTGTCCCAGTTAACTGGGTGGAGAGACGTATATGTGGTATCCATCCGGGAACCAAACCTCCACACTTCCCCGCGCCTCATTGTCGTGAAGAGGAATATCGGTCCATTGCACGGGACGGCCCTGCAGGAGTAGTTGCTTGCCTGCGATTGATGGGTCTATTCGGCCTGCCAGACTGGGGCTGATCAAAGACAGCAACCTCACAACGATTTTGCTAAACTTTAGAGAAACCTTTGTACTGCTGGATTAGAAAAAGTCCCATTAACCTTTTCACAACCTGATTTCTCTCTCGAAGCTAAATACAGTCGTCTCAAGATAGCAGGAAATAAATGTATATTACGTCACCGGACTGAATGGATTAATGGTCTCATTGTTCTTGAAAATTTCCTTCCATTTTGCATTCGTTTCTTCATTTCAGCTTTAATGCTATGACTCTTGTACACAGTATTGCTTAAATCCATCAGCCTGAGGACGTTATTTCCTGTCATTCGTGCTGTTGTCATGTCATGTTATTCAGCTTAAGAGGGACTTTTCAAACTGCAGAGGTCAGATGTAGGCTTCATTAACCCGTTCTATAAGAGGGTTTTCTTTCTTAAGTTGAATGAAGTCGTCTAGATGAGAAAGAGTAACGTAGTAAAAGACGCCATCGTAGTGAAGAGGCTAAATACTTGAATACTCTCGTAGAGTCGGTTTGTTTACCATTTCAACTCAACTTACAGTTCGCATTTGTGGTGTCTTCAGTCATCATTATTTTGGATCTGCCCACATATACTTTTAAATTATATCTCTTCTTCACACGCAGCATATAGTTCTACCATTCTCGGCATTCTCATATCCTCCCAACACTGCGTCGTGTACTAACAGAAGTGCATGCATTTTCCTCTCCTTTACCTCGTCTCATCAGCACCACACCCCTTTCACATCTCCCTTTACTTCATCCTCACACACATGGAACAGCTAGAGTGACATGACACAGCTGTGTTTCACTCTAGAATTCAAGCTGACCCTCTCACTCAGCGCATCATCCACTCACGCTAAAACATCTCTTCCACTGTGCGTACTCTGGATGGTTTTAGGTAATATACTTTGCATTTCATATACATGAGTGCCTTTTGCAACACCTGCCCCACGTATTCTATCTTATGCCTGCTCCATATTCATTAATCTGTCTATTTACCTATTACCAGACCCCGTATTCCAGTAAAGGGTGGCCAAAATAAATCACCTCCGCGTGTTTGTCTGCCCTCCTTCCCACCCCTCTCTCTCTCTCTCTCTCTCTCTCTCTCTCTCTCTCTCCCTGCCTCCCTCCCTCCCTCCCTCCCTCCCTCTCTCCCTCCCTCCTGTTTCTCCCCACTTCATCACGCCATCGCATCCTTGGTCTCCCCCATCCTTCCCCTCCATCCATCTCACATACACTCTTTTAGTCAGCCTCTCATTCTTCATCCTCTCAACATGCTTTATGTATTCTATATTCTTCCTGCTCCATATCCATAAAAGCTGAAAGCAATATGCCATTCACTTCCTTTAACATCTCTGCAGACATTTTCGTGCCAGTATCTGATCAACACATCCCCTGTCCTGCCTTGTCAAAACTTTAGGTGGAGTTTCGATGGCTCGGCCGCCCAGTCTATCCACTTTAAGGACCCCAGCGAAAAATCTGACAGTATGCAATTTCACTTGTTCGGTCACCCCATCTGGTTCCTGTTGATAATACGCGATATATTACTGAAATGATCGTGTTGCCTCCACCCACACGATGCTCGGGCTCGTACAGATATTCTCTATTAGTCTGTAGTTTGTAAATCTGTCATTAATTATCAGTTCATGTTTTAACGGGGAAGTTTGCAACGTAGAACAGGAGTATAAAATCTTTCGTTATAGATTTTGCGCGCGCGCACGCACGCACGCGCGCACACACACACACACACACACACACACACACACACACACACACACACACACACACACACACACACACACACACACACACACACACACACACACACACACACACACACACACACATCACCTACCGATGACGAGCACTTTTATATTGTTTGGACTGTATTCGTTGCATATTGTGCTGTAAATTGTCAAAACATGGTTGTAGGAGGACCTTCTTGATGATGACTGGTTTGAAGGAAGTAATGCGTGTTTTGATAATACCTGCAACAGCTTACTATGAGGACACAAAGAAGACTGCCATTACTTTTAAATCTGCGCCCATATCAATATGCTGTTTTACACAAAAACATACATGCATACATAAGCAGCTATTTCATTTATTTGTACATTTGCATTATCTCGTCTGTCGTTCAAAATTTTCTCCCTCGGCATTGCAATCATTTTACATTTGTATGCTTGGTAAGCTCCAGTTTGCATGTCCTTATCAAACTCGTAATATCTTCATGGTTTCCTGCAACAGAGTAAAGTTCTTGTAATCGCTTTATATTTTTACTCGTATCTGTGACCTGGTTTTCTTTCTCAGACATTAATCAAGGAAACTATTTCATATTGTGAGATATCTTGGTCTAGCTCAAACTTGCCGATTTAAAGATTATGGCGGTTGGCATGCACCTTATCGGGTAGCAAACACTGTTATCACAACCTGGAGTGGCGAGGTGGGCTGTGTGCTGAAGCTGATAACATGCGAAGGGTTCTCTCTCTCTCTCTCTCTCTCTCTCTCTCTCTCTCTTCATATTACTCACTATACATATAATTTCCAGCTCCTTTTCTGTCTTCCCTTTCTCTTCGTTCTCTCCCTCTCCTCGTCATTCAAGCCTCCTCATTATCTTCCATTGTGTTGTTATTATTTTTTCCTTCCTCTTTCATCCTCTCTTTTTCTTCCCGCATCCATTATACTCACTAGCCACTACCGAAGCCTTAAAGCAATAAACAAAAATAGACCAAACGAATCACCATCATTTACACCCTAATTGGCTGGAATCACAATAACCCTCAGTCTATCGGAGCCGCGAAAAATATACCAACTAATAACAATTTAATGATCTCGGCCTAATGATGATCCTACATAATTATCTCGACGTTAAATATTCACACTAATTTGGACGTGGATCAAACACGTCTCACTGGAAGCTCTTGTTTACCTGGAAATTTACGTGTACTTGGTCACACTGTGGGCAGGTAGGGTGAGGTGTGTCAGGTTAGTCACACTGGTATTGGGATGTGGTGTTGCATCTGTAGGAAAGAGTGTCTCGGTGTGTGGTGTGGCGTAGTGATGAGCGTAGTTGTGGTAGTGTAAGTATAATAGTACATGATGTTATGGTGATGTGGTTTGTGGTGTGAATTTTGTGCTGAATTTAGGTGTGTGTTCACGATCTATTGCGTATATTCATGAATGCTGTTAGGAAGGGAAATGTATGGTATGGTGTAGTGAGAGTTAACCGTTTCACTACGAGGGGTGTATCCTTCCTGATCATTGATAAAATTAGAAAAAATCAACTTACCAAAAATCAATGATCGTACAGTTTGTAGGGATTGTCAATAGGTGAATCATACCATCCGACGTTACTTATAATATAATACGCAAATGTGGGTATTGTTCTGTGGTGGTGGTGAGTGTTTTGTATATCGTATGTAGTGTGGTGCTGACTAAATGATGAGTGTGTGGAGTAGTGGGTGGTGTAATTATGTGTCCACGAGATGGTATGGTATGCTTGTGTGTGTGTGTTGTGTGTGTGTGTGTGTGCAGAAATGGCTGTATGAATGCTGTGGAGAGTGGTGTGAGCGTTGCGGTGTAAGTGCTGTGATAAGAGTGTGGTGGTATTGGTGTGGTGGTGTGAAGTGGACTAATGCCCTCTAAGCCCCTCTCTCCCTCTTTGGAACGCCGCTTATATGTTTCTGTATTTTTAAAGTGAATGTTTGCACACGAATACTTTCAACGGTGGTGTGCTGTTGTGTGTGGCGGTATTCATTTATTTGTATGTACAGTATTTGTGTGTTCCTTTGTTGGCCTGAATGCGAAGATGTTCTCTCATAATTGTGTGTCTCACGCAGTCGAGCCATATTCTCCAAACATCTTGATCATAAGGTCGCGAGTCCCCACCAAATGCTTGTTGGAAGTTTCCCTCCTCCTGCTCTCCACCATCATCTTTTCTGGGGATAGGGAGGGAGCCGAGGGACGTTTGTATAACCGTGCACGGGAGCCTCATGGTTATATATGTGCCACTTCAAGACGACGTCCCTCTCCAGGACCGTGCATCACCGTAACCCATACAATTGGCACTACTAGATGCGGACTGGTGCGGGCGAGGACATAGGTAGGTTGCAGTGATGTAGAAGTCCCACTAGCACCATTAAGCATTTGGTTAGGACGCGGCCTAAGTTGCGTACAAGACTATATTTCTGCTTTTATCATCATCATCATAATCCCGACGTCTTCTGCAGCCCAAGGATGGGGTGGGGTTTGCTTTTTATCGTAACTCTGTAAAGCAACGAAGCACTTCAGAGCCAAACTGGAGTGAATAACAATGTGAAAAGTACGAGAAAAACAACATGCTTCCTAATAATTATTCATTTATTGAGAGATGCTTAGCGTAAGAATAGACTAAGGTCTGTTGTGAATACCACCCGTCTGTAAGGAGAATGCATACCGTACCTCACTGTCTCACTCGTTCCATCATTTCCACAGCCAAGAACATTTTTCCAACCTCTGTCCCTCTCGCCATTACAACCGTTTCATGGTCGGGTATGCTCATGTAATTTCGGGTCGTGTTCTAAAGGGCATAGGAGGCTTCTTAGTACCTCTTCGTTAGCGATTTATGTAGTATATTATGACCTGACATTTTGCTGTATGTTAGTTTTATCGTTTTCATACCGGCAAACTTTGCGTCACTGACATACAGTTGGATGTTGGGGATTAATGTGCAGAATAAATTACGTAGGAACAGGTGTTATGTCCTTGTTCGAGCTAAAACCAGGCCATTTTATGCAGCTGTGAGTGAGTCGCAGAAGCTTGGGGACGTTAGTACCGGCACCATCAACCCCCTCATCGTTGGGACAAGTATAGGATTCTGTCCCTGCTAGCACTAGAAGCTTATATTCAAGTGAGAGGGATTCACAGGAACCCGAGAGCGCAATAAAGCTGTCCTGGGCCGGAGAACGCTAGTCACTGTATCAGTATTAACACTCAGGCTTCCGTGACGCAATCGCAGTGGAAGAATATTATGAGATGTCCCGACCATGAAAAGGTTAATGGTACAAGTATTAACACTCAAGCTTCGACGATTCATTTCCACTTGAATAAGGTGGTCGTCTACGATAACTGGGGTGGAGTATACTAGACCTGACGCCATCATGAAAGACATCATTCTTTAACTGTTTCCCCTTTAATAAACACTAACTTTTCGTAATCAAAAGCTGGCTGTATCAGGTAGTAATACCGTCAGTATGCATTTATGTTTATTTGACACAGCCGCAGTCCTGATTGCCTGTTGCAGAAATTAGTGAATGCATTTGTACATTGCGAGTCTAGAATTGGATTGTGTTGTTCTCTCACTACCTGATTTACCAGAGAATATTAGGCCTTTATTTTAAACTGCTGCTGCTGTTGATGATGATAATCAACATGGTGAATGTGATGGTGTGAATGATGAGAGCGGTGACAACGACGAT
>NC_136959.1:50525448-50630448 GCF_032717465.1 Coenobita brevimanus
AAATGTTCAGAATAAACGAGAATGTTTGTTTATTTGTGTGTGTTTGTCTTGTACGGAAATTGAGAGGGATATTTAGGGAACTCTCTAAACAGTACTAACAGGTGTAACATATTACGATTAATTTAAATGTATAATTACAGTTGCAAAAGTGGCGCCCTTGGTGGCCAAGATTAGAATCAATTAGAAATATTCGTCAGCATTGTGGAAACATGGTAGCCATGTTACTTCTCCCCTAATTCTACTATGAAAAATTGTTTGACTGTCTTACTTCTATGATGGAACACATCCTATCCGTTTCTCCTTTCTCTGTAATCTCCATTCTAGGAGATTTCAATGTTCACCACCACCTTTGGCTCTCCTCTCCTTTCACTGATCAACCTGGTGAATGAACTTATATCTTGTCTATCCTTAATGACCTAGTACAGCTTGTACAGCATTCTACCTGTATCCCTGAAAGCCTTGGCGAGAGTTCCAATATACCAGACCTCTTACTTACAACTAATCCTTCTGTTTACACTGTTAATCTTTCCTCCCCATTGGGCTCCTAAGATCACAACCTTATTACCTTAACCTGTCCTTTCAACTTCATTACAGTATGGCCTGTGGACCTTCCAAAGAAACGTTGGTTGTGGCACTTTGGAGCTGCTGATTGGGAGGCCCTCAGGCAGTACTTCTTTCATTCCTGGAATGATTATTGCTTCCATGGCTGGGAGCCATCTGAGTGTGCCTCGCGCATTATGGAGGTTATTCTCTCAGGCATGGCGGCATACATTCCTTTCTCATATCCTTTGACTAATGCAAGAAAGCCTTGGCTTAATCACGTTTGTTCTAATGCTGTGCACAACAAGGAGAGGGCCCATAAAAGGTACCACCTCTCCTCCTCTAAACCTCACCTTCTTTTTCTAACGGAGACTCAGCTGTCTGAGGCAACTGACAGCAAACCCTTTTCTGTATCCTCCTACTTTCTCTATACTCATTTCAAAGCCAAAGGTGGCTGTTGTGTATACATACACAACGACTTATCTTGCTCTCGTGTTCCTGAACTTGATTCTTCTGAATTCTCCACACTCTGGCTTCGGCTTTCCTGTTATTCTCTGACTAAATATATCTGTGCTGTTTACTTATCTCCTAATTCTACTGACTATCAAAAATTCTTCGACTATCTTACTTCTACGATGGAACACATTCTGTCCATTTCTCCTTTCTCTGAAATCTCCATTCTTGGAGATTTCAATGTTCACCACCACCTTTGGCTCTCCTCTCCTTTCATGGATCCACCTGGTGAACAAGCCTACATCTTTTCTATCCTTAATGACCTAGAGCAGCTTGTACAGCACCCTACCCGTATCCCTGACCGCCTTGGAGAGACCTCCAACATACTTGATCTCTTCCTCACAACTAATCTTTCTGCTTACTCTGTTAATCTTTTCTCTCCGTTGGGCTCCTCCGATCACAACCTTATTACCTTAACCTGTCCTATCACTCCGGTACGGCCTGTGGACCCTCCAGGGAAGCGTCGTCTGTGGCATTTTGGAGCCGCGGACTGGGAGGCCCTCAGGCAGTACTTCTTTGATTTTCCCTGGAATGATTATTGCTTCCATGGCCGTGAGCCATCTGAGTGTGCCTTGCGCATTACAGAGGTTATTCTCTCGGGCATGGAAGCATATATTCCTTTCTCATATCCTTTGACTAACACAAGAAAGCCTTGGTTTAATCACGCTTGTTCTAATGCTGTCCGCAACAAGGAGAAGGCCTACAAAAGGTACCGGAGCCAACCCACCCCTGAATCACATCGTCTTTACGATTCTGCCCGGAATCATGCTAAGTCTGTTCTTCGCTCTACTAAAATAATTTCATCCATACTAAATGCTCTCAACTCTCCAACTCGAATTCTTCCCGCTCATTCTGGCACCTTGCCAAAAATCTTTCTAACAACTTTACCTCATCATCCTTCCCTCCTCTTTTCTGCTCTGATGGTTCTGTAGCTTTTTCTTCTACTGATAAAGCAGATCTCTTCACACAGACTTTCTCCTCCAATTCCACCTTAGACGATTCCGGTGCTGTTCCTCCATCACTTCCCCCCTCTGACTTCCTCATGGCTGACATTAAAATTTCTTCAGTTGATGTATTTTCTGCCATCACTGGCCTCAGTACTAACAAGGCATATGGGCCTGATGGGGTCCCTCCTGTTGTTCTCAAGAACTGTGCTTCTATGCATACACCCTGCCTAGGCAAACTCTTTCGCCTTTGTCTGTCAACTTGTACCTTTCCTTCTTGCTGGAAGTTTGCTCTCATTCATCCAGTCTCAAAGAAGGGTGACCACTCCCAACCCTCCAACTATCGTCCAATTGCTCTAACGTCCTGTATTTCAAAATTTTTCGAGTCAATTCTTAATAGAAAAATTTTAAGGCATCTTTCCTATCACAACCTTCTTTCCGATCATCAGTATGGGTTCCGTCAGGGACGCTCCACTGGCGATCTTCTCACCTACCTTTCAGACTCCTGGTCATCCTCCTTTCGGGACTTTGGCGAAAGCTTTGCCATTGCACTTGACATCTCAAAGGCTTTCGATCGAGTCTGGCACAAATCTTTAATTTCCAAACTGCCCTCCTACGGTTTCTATCCTATCTGTGCCTTCATCGCTATTTTCCTTTCTGGTCGCTCTATAGCCGCTGTTGTAGACTGCCATTGTTCTTCTCCTAGATCTATCAACAGTGGTGTTCCTCAGGGCTCTGTCCTATCACCAACTCTCTTCCTTTTATTCATCAATGATCTTCTAAGCTGTACATCTAACCCTATCCACTCATACGCTGATGACTCCACCCTTCACCTTTCCATTCGGTTCCCGCAACGCCCATCTCAGCAGTTACTTCAACAAATGAGGGATGAGGCTATGGCGCGCCTGATGTCTGACTTGGCTCGTATCTCTGACTGGGGTAAAAATAACATGGTTGTCTTTAATGCATCTAAGACACCTGTCAACCCAACAAAATCTTCCACAGGTATACCCACTAATGTTTAATAATATTCAGCTTAATCCTGCATCATCCTTGAACATGCTTGGGGTTTCATTTACTCGGGACTTATCTTGGAAAAATCATATTACATCTCTTGTAAAATCTGCTTCCAAGAGATTGGGTGTGCTAAGCCGACTCCGCTCTTTCTTTACCCCTGCACAATTGTTGACTCTATACAGGGGTTTTATCCGCCCCTGTGTGGAGTACAACTCTGATGTGTGGGGAGGCTCCCCACATACAGCTCTTCTCAATAGGGTGGAGTCAAAGGCTTTTCGTCTCATTAACTCTCCTCCTCTTACTGACTCCCTTCAACCTCTGTCTCTTCGCCGCTCTGTTGCATCTTTATCTCTTTTCTATCGCTACTTTAATGGTCACTGCTCCTCTGAACTGTCTGCTTGCATTCCTCCACCTCTACGACGGGCGCGTAGCATCCGTCTGGCAGCAAACTCTCATCCCTTTTCTGTCCAACTTTCTAATGCAAGAGTTAACCGTTACTCCCAGTCTTTCATTTATGCAACAGGTCAGCTCTGGAACTGTCTCCCTCTGTCTGTATTTCCTGCTGCCTATGATCTCCAGTCTTTCAAACGCAGTGTGTCCAGGCATCTCAAAATGATCGGATCTTGAATTTGGCTCTCTATTGTATTTTGTTTTTCTCTTTGAGGGAACTGTTACTGCGGGCTGATGGCCTTTGGTTCCTTCTTCCTCGCATAAAAAAAAAAAAAACAGAGCAAACCCACGCCTGAATCACATCTTTTTTATGTTTCTGCCCCGAATCGTACTAAGTCTGTTCTTCGCTCTTCTAAAGATAATTTCATGCATACTAAATGCTTTCAACTTTCCAACACGAATTCTTCCCTCTCCTTCTGGCACTTTGCCAGAAACCTGTCTAACAACTTTACCTATCATCCTTCTCTCCTCTTTTCTGTTCTGATGGCTCTGTAGCTATTTCTTCTACTGATAAAGCAGATTTCTTCACTCAGACTTTCTCCTTCAATTCCACCTTAGACGAATCCGGTGCTGTTCCTCCATCACTTCCCCCCCTCTGACTTCCTCATGGCTAACATTAAAATTTCTTCAGCTGATGTATTTTCTGCCATCACTGGCCTCAGTAATAACAAGGTATGTGAACCTGATGGAATCCCTCCTGTTGTCCTCAGGAACTGTGCTTCTGTGCTTACACCCTGCCTAAGTAAACTCTTTCGCCTTTGTCTGTCAACCTGTACCTTTCCCTCTTGCAGGAAGTTTGCTCTCATTCAGCCAGTCCCAAAGAAGGGTGACCATTCCCAGCCCTCTAACTATCGCCCAATTGCTTTAACATCCTGTGTCTCAAAAGTTTTCGAGTCCATTCTTAACAGAAAAATTTTAAAGCATCTTTCCTTTCACAACCTTTCTGATGGTCAGTATAGGTTCCGTCAGGGACGCTCCACTGGCGATCTTCTCACCTACCTTTCAGACTCCTGGTCATCCTCCTTTCGGGACTTTGGTGAAAGCTTTGCCATTGCACTTGACATCTCAAAGGCTTTCGATCGTGTCTGGCATAAATCTTTAATTTCCAAACTGCCCTCTTACGGCTTCTGTCCTTCTATCTGTGCCTTCATCCATAGCTTCCATTCTGGTCGTTCTATAGCTGCTGTTGTAGACGGCCACCGGTCTTCTCCTAGATCTGTCAACAGTGGTGTTCCTCAGGGCTCTGTCTTATCACCAACTCTCTTCTTTTTATTCATCATTGACCTTCCAAACTGTACATCCAACCTTATCTACTCATACGCTGATGATTCCACCCTTCACCAATCCGTTTGGTTCCCGCAACGTCCATCTCAGCAGTTACTTCACCAAACAAGGAGTGAGGCTGTGGCACACCTAATGTCTGACTTGGCTCGTATCTCAGGCTGGGGTAAAAAATAATCTTGTTTTTAATGCATTAAAGACTCAATCCTTACACCTATCAACCCGACAAAATATTTCACAGGAGTACCCTTTAATGTTTAATAATATTCAGCTTAATCCTGCATCATCGTTAAACATACTTGGGGTTTCAGTCTCTCGGGACTTATCTTAGAAAGATCATATTACATCACTTGTGAAATTTGCTTCCAAGAGATTAGGTGTGCTAAGCCGACTCCGTTCCTTCTTTACCCCTGCACAATTTTTGACCTTATACACGGGTTTTATACGGCCCTTTGTAGGTTTTATACGGCCCTTTGTAGAGTACAACTCATGTGTTGGGAGGCTTCCCACATACAGCTCTTCTCAGTAGGGTGGAGTCAAAGCTTTCGTCTCATTGACTTTCCTCCTCTCACTGGCTCCCTTCAACCTCTCTCTTTGCCGCACTGTTGCATCTTCATCTCTTTTCTGTTGCTACTTCTATGGCCACTGCTCCTCTGAACTGTCTGCTTGCATCCCTTCATCTCTACTACGGGCACGGAGCACCCGTCTAGCAGCAAACTCTCATCCCTTTTTTGTCCAACTCTGTAATGCAAGAGTTAACTGTTACTCATAGTTCATCATTTATGCAACAGGTCAGCTCTGAAACTGTCTCCCTGTGTCTGTATTTCCTACTACCTTTGATCTCCAGACTTTCAAACGCATTGTGTCCAGGCATCTCGAAATGATCGGATCTTGCATTTGGCTTCCTTTCTTTCTTTTTTTTTCTTTTTTTTTTCTTGGAAGGAACAGTTTACGATCTCCTGGCCTTTGGTTCCTTCTTCCTTGCATAAAAAAAAATACTTTTGTACTTTTTTTCTACAACCATATCGTTATTTGGTACAAAGGATAGGTAGATTGGTGAGGTGGGCAGGGTGTATCGTTGGTAGGAATAGTTCCATGGGGAATAATCCCTAGGGGAATAGGCCCAATTAGGAAAACAGGTTCAGTGGATAAAATGAACCCAAGAGGTTTTCTTCTACAGGTGCAGTGGCCATCCAGGGCCTTAAGCAGTGTCCGTATGTATAATTATAAAAGGTTTTAACCGGGCAACGCTGGGTACCTATGCCAGTATTAGATGCAAGGAGAGAGAGAGAGAGAGAGAGAGAAGCAGGGAAAAATATGAAGTGAAAGAAGCCGCTCGACTTCTGAATGAATACCATCGATAAAAATATTTCAATCTCGCTCCCTTCACTCTATCTTCCACTGTCCTCACATCCTGCACTCCCTCTCCCACCCCTATCCTACTCCCCACGCTCCTATTCCCACTTCTTCCACTCCCTCCTCTCCCACTCCATCCATTCCCACTCATTCCGTTCCCATTCCCTCCACTCCCACTTCCTCCACTCCCAGTCTCTCCACTCCGTCCACGCTCATTCCGTTCACTCCCTCTCCCACTCAGCTTTCTCCACTCTCACTCTCCCCACTCCCACTCACTCTCTTTCCACTCCCATACTTATTGATTCCACTGACCACTCCCACTCTTCCTCTGTCACTCTCACTCCAGCATCCACTCCCTTCACCCTTAACTTCCACGTCCTCCACAGTCCCACTCCTTTCATTTCATCTCCAGCACCTACTCCCTGTACTCCCAGTCCTTTCACTCCCATTCCCCCTCCCTCTCCTTAACTCCGTCTCCCCCTTTCACGTGGGCTTATAAGGAAACGAAGAATGACATGACAGGAAACAAGAGACGTGCTCCATTACTAGCTAGCCCTGTTGTAACAAATTACTTAGAATGTATTATAATTTATGTAGCATCAGGCGTTCTAATTTGCTTAAAGAGACCCAGGGAAACAAAAGAAAAAGCTGTGTTTATTTCATTTCTAGCTGACAACTAAGAGCTGCGAATTTGATTACAGCTCTTCCCTATCCACTTTAATTTAGCGTAAAATGGCCACTCCTCCTTCGTAAATGCTGAGTTGAAACATTATATTAACACTAGAATATAACGAAAGTGACGTAGAGAGCCAGGGAATCGTGGCCTTTTTTCTTTTTCGCTACTAAGCAATGAGAAATAAGCTAAAAAGAGACAAGGAAAATCTGGACTACGTTAAACGTCTCAATGAAATGTAAACCGAGACGATTTTACTCAACTGAGACCTCTTTACTATGAGAGAGAGAGAGAGAGAAACTGGTCTGTCTGTAGCAAGAACAGGCACACAAAAAGGCATGATAGTGTCAAAGGGGTTAAAAAAAGGTTGATTGAAACTTGCTTTGAAGCTGATGCACATAGATGAAAAATAATACGATAAGGGAAATTTACTCTCTCTCTCTCTCTCTCTCTCTCTCTCTCTGTTTCTGAGTGTGTGTATATGTGTTTTTGGAGAATTTTTGCAGAAAGCAGATTGGAAATTGCTTTGGAACTGAAGAAGAAAAAATGAAAGGAAAAGGAAAACGCAATAAACAGTTTGTGTGTGTGTGTGTGTGTGTGTGTGTGTGTGTGTGCTCTTTATATACATTTTTCTTCGTTTCCCCCACCTCTTTTGGAAAATCTTTTGAGGGCAGGCGTAAAAAAAAAATATATAGTGCGTGTTTTTGCTTCCGCTCTCGTAATGGGATTTTTATTTTCAGTTAGATCAAAAGCCTAACTGCGAAGCGTAAAGGGAACTAAACATATTATGGCCACTGGAAACCATGGCGCCTCTCTCTCTCTCTCTCTCTCTCTCTCTCTCTCTCTCTCTCTCTCTCTCTCTTTCATTATATTTTTTTCCGGTGTTGCATTCATTTCCTACCAGTCTATTTGCGTGTCTGAAAACGTCATCCCATTAGTACGGTCTGTTATTATTATTATTATTATTATTATTATTATTATTATTATTATTATTCACACAAGTTTTTTCCAGCTTTGTTATGTCTCTCTTAGCTAGCAGGACTACAGTAAATATAAGCTTCACTAACTTTCACTACAAGAGTCTCCCGCGAGTCGAATAAAATCGTCTTAACATGGGAAGAGGAAGCAAGTGAAGACGGCACTAGATTCTAAAGGTTGATTCTGCTGTTGAGTTGCCCTTAGATGGTATTTAAGCCTTTCAAACTGTGGCGCCTCTTTTTATTTTATTATCCCCAGACGGTTTTGTTCTTATTGTGATAGATTTTTCGAACTGGTAGGGTTATGCATAGTCTTCTTTATTCCCTTGAGGAGAAGTGGTACCTACTATGTTTAATAAAATTATCTGGAGATAGCAATAATATTAAGAAAAAATCATCATCGGATTTAAGTACTTTTACGGAACCAGTGCTTAAGTAAAAGCTGCTTTACAAGTGTTACTTTGTTTTTAGCTTCACATTCATTAAATTTAAACCGTTCTGTTTAGGCAGAGTATGCAGTGTCTTGGTGTTGAAATTGTCTGTGGATAATTGAAAGCATGGCATACTTATCCCCTTGGCAGTCAGCACGGTAATATCCTTTGGAGGAGTTTAAAAATCTCAACTTTCTTACATTGGTTCCCTGTCCTTACAGTTATATTCACCTTAGGATGACCACTTGTTGTCTAACGATTAATTGATAATACTGCTTTACTTCCTTCCCTTCCTTCCAACAGTCTCCTCACCCCTTCCTCCCTTAACTTTTTACTCCCCTACTTCTCAGCTTAAGCTGTAATTTTTTTTTTTTTTCTGCAAGGAAGAAGGAACCAAAGGCCATGAGCCCGCAGTAACAGTTCCCTCCAAGAGAAAAACAAAATACATTAGAGAGCCAAATTCAAGATCCGATCATTTTGAGATGCCTGGACACACTGCGTTTGAAAGACTGGAGATCATAGGCAGCAGGAAATACAGACAGAGGGAGACAGTTCCAGAGTTGACCTGTTGCATAAATGAAAGACTGGGAGTAACGGTTAACTCTTGCATTAGAGAGTTGGACAGAAAAGGGATGAGAGTTTGCTGCCAGACGGGTGCTACGCGCCCGTCGTAGAGGTGGAGGAATGCAAGCAAACAGTTCAGAGGAGCAGTGACCATTAAAGTAGCGATAGAAAAGAGATAAAGATGCAACAGTGCGGCGAAGAGACAGAGGTTGAAGGGAGTCAGTAAGAGGAGGAGAGTTAATGAGACGAAAAGCCTTTGACTCCACCCTACTGAGAAGAGCTGTATGTGGGGAGCCTTCCCACACATGAGAGTTGTACTCCACACAGGGGCGGATAAAACCCCTGTATAGAGTCAACAATTGTGCAGGGGTAAAGAAAGACTCGGAGTCGTCTTAGCACACCCAATCTCTTGGAAGCATATTTTATAAGAGATGTAATATGATCTTTCCAAGATAAGTCCCGAGTAAATGAAACCCCAAGCATGTTCAAGGATGATGCAGGATTAAGCTGACTATTATTAAACATTAGTGGGTACACCTGTGGAAGATTTTGTCGGGTTGATAGGTGTAAGAACTGAGTCTTAGATGCATTAAAAACAACCATATTATTTTTACCCCAGTCAGAGATACGAGCCAAGTCAAACATTAGGTGTGCCATAGCCTCATCCCTTGTGTGTTGAAGTAACTGTTGAGATGGGCGATGCGGGAACCGAATGGAAAGGTGAAGGGTGGAGTCATCAGCGTATGAGTGGATAGGGTTAGATGTACAGCTTAGAAGATCATTGATGAATAAAAGGAAGGGAGTTGGTGATAGGACAGAGCCC
This sequence comes from Coenobita brevimanus, assembly GCF_032717465.1. Taxonomy (NCBI): domain Eukaryota; kingdom Metazoa; phylum Arthropoda; class Malacostraca; order Decapoda; family Coenobitidae; genus Coenobita; species Coenobita brevimanus. Next base: position 50,535,018 of record NC_136959.1, read on the forward strand.
TGAGGAACACCACTGTTGATAGATCTAGGAGAAGAACGATGGCCGTCTACAACAGCGGCTATAGATCGAACAGAAAGGAAGCTAGCGATGAAGGCACAGATAGAAGGATAGGAACCGTAGGAGAGCAGTTTGGAAATTAAAGATTTATGCCAGACTCGATCGAAAGCCTTTGAGATGTCAAATGCAATGGCAAAGCTTTCGCCAAAGTCCCTAAAGGAGGATGACAAGGAGTCTGAAAGGTAGGTGAGAAGATCGCCAGTGGAGCGTCCCTGACGGAACCCGTACTGACGATCAGAAAGAACGTTGTGATAGGAAACATGCCTTATAATTTTTCTATTGAGAATTGACTCGAAAACTTTTGAAATACAGAACGTTAAAGCAATTGGACGATAGTTGGAGGGTTGGGAGTGGTCACCCTTCTTTGGGACTGGCTGAATGAGAGCAAACTTCCAGCAAGAAGGAAAGGTACAAATTGACAGACAAAGGCGAAAGAGTTTGCCTAGGCAGGGTGTAAGCACAGAAGCACAGTTCTTGAGAACAACAAGAGGGACCCCATCAGGCCCATATGCCTTGTTAGTACTGAGGCCAGTGATGGCAGAAAATACATCAGCTGAAGAAATTTTAATGTCATCCATGAGGAAGTCAGAGGGGGGAAGTGATGAAGGAACAGCACCGGATTCGTCTAAGGTGGAATTGGAGGAGAAAGTCTGTGCGAAGAGATCTGTTTTATCAGTAGAAGAAATAGCTACAAATTTGCCTTAGCTTGTACATCTACCAAACATTTTACAGTCAAATTACAGCAAACAGTAAAGTGAATGAACGCAAAAAAAGAAAAGACTTTGGTTAGCTGTCAACTGGCACGGACACTATTTTTTCTTCTTCATTCATTCTTTATTTATTTATTTTTTTGGTTCAGGATTTTTACAAATACTTTTTCTATGTGTTTTTATTATCTCCACTCCCTTCCATCTTCCTATTTATTCCTTCACCTCACAGCCGTCGCCATCCCATATCTAATCATTGAACTCGTGTATCTTGTACTGACCTCACTGGCCATTCCTCAGGTCCGTCTGCGTCTCTAATGCCTTTTACTAATGCATCTAAATTCTGCTCAGTTTGATTTCAGTTTCTCCTCCACCTCTCTCTCTCTCTCTCTCTCTCTCTCTCTCTCTCTCTCTCTCTCTCTCTCTCTCCAGTCCATTGGGAAGTTTGGTGTCACAAGTTTAAAGCAATATCCTCCTTATTCTTGTGAGCGACGCTGGCTAGGGCCCCAGGTATGTGTGTGTGTGTGTGTGTGTGTGTGTGTGTGTGTGTGTGTGTGTCGGTGAGAGAGAGAGAGAGAGGGGGGGGGATGTATGTGTGTGCACGAGCGCTGGTGCCTAAGCGTGAGTAATTGGCAAATATTTACACTTCCTTAATCATTGCAGTGCATTTGCCTACAATTGATTTTATTCTTGCTACCCCAAACTGCTTAATTTATCCTCAGTGAACTTCCCGCTATGAAGAGATTACTGGCTTTCTCCATTAACCCCTCCACAGTTAAAAGTGTCCCTCAAAACTGAATAAAATCGTCATGCCAGAGAAAGGAATAAAACGAAAAATATATCTTGGGGCTCTGCTAAATAGGACTTCGCTCTGTTTAGTCCGTACGCAGTTTAATCTTGCTGCAACCAGACGATTTTTCTCACATTAGGAAAGTATTCTTGTAGTATTGTGGTTAATGAAGGCTATGTCAAGCCTCTGTAGTTCGTAGAGTCTATCCTAAGCTGAAAATAAGCAACAGGAGACAAAGAAAATGAACTAGAAAGAAAAAGGGAAATAATCGGAGTGAAGTATTCGTGATTATAATTCCAGGTTTTCACATTTTTTTAGATCATCACCGAAATTACTAGCTGGTTAAATTCAGTTCTCATGTTTACCTTTGCTCTAAACCAGTATTGCTAAGCCTTTCCTTTTAAACGACAGCTCTTCGCATGCAGCTCAATGGCCTGTGTTTGGGGTGGCACTTGAGAGATTTCGTGTCACTTCTTATTAGCGATTTGTTTAACCAACTACTGCACTCTGTTCACTTTACCGTGGCCTAAAGTTGCCATCCCTCCATCTTGAATGCTGAGTTGTAAGAACAGATTATCACTGGAGTACGATGATAGTCACGAATAAGTTCTACAGATATGATGTAGAGACGCTTTATTGTCTCTTTCTGCCGGGAGCTATGTGAAACGGGCTATAAAAGGATAGAAATTTAGGCCAAGTTAAGGTGGATAAATCATAGTACGGTAGTATTATCTCGTAGGTTATTTACATCGTCCTAATATCGACTTAGTTTGTAACGATAACACACAAGAAAATGTGAGGTGTAATGTGCAGAATAAGTCACTAAGAAACAGGTGTTAGGAAATCGAAACCGTTTAACATACGACCCAATGCCAGAGGACCACATTACTAATTTAATTGTAAAAACTGACCTCTCTTCGAGCAAAGGAAAATGGTGTATATTCTTTGGGAAAGGAATCCAACGCCACAGACATTGAATAGTAAAAAATCCTTCGTATTCCCAGCTTTTCCTTTAGTGATTATACGGAAAAATTGCTAGCCAACAACATTTTCTATTTTATCCATAGTAAATGGTACCTTAGTCGCTCTTACGTGAAAACAAATTAATCTTCCTCAGACATAACGAGTTGTGTTGATCATTTAGGACATCATCGGACCTCTCTTGTGTCAGGCATTTCTAGACTGTGTACTTTATACGCAGGAAAATTTCACCTGACTCCTTGAACCTGATATTGCCTATTGTTTTATTCTTGCTACCACGAGACGATTATAATCAGTATGGGAACGCAACATAGTACTGCATGGGTAACTGAAATCTCTGTAGTAACTCCTAAGGTTAAAGTTACTCGAAAACTGAAAGAAATCGTCTGGAGGGAGAAAGGATAGAATTTAAAATATATCATTAACAGAAGGGGTTGATGGGACATAGATGCGTTTAACTCTTGAAAAATCTATGAAAATTACAAGAGCTCTATCTCAACTTTTTTTTTTCCTGTTAATTGGCAGACTTAGGCGATTCACTCACAGCAGAATAAAATCGTCTAGTGTTAGCTGAAATAGAATACTAGAGTTGTTCGGAGCATGAGATGGTTAATGGTGACTGTATCGACATTCAAGACCCTATGACCCAATCTCATCTGAAAAAGCTCGACGGTCTTAGCTGGCATACAACACTAGAGTTGTCCCAACCGTGAAACAATGAATTGTGACAGTATTTATAGTCCCATTCTCCTGCGTCTCACACTTAGTTGAATAAAACTCTCTCGCGGTAGGCGGAGCTGAATACTAGAATTGTCTCGACTGTGAGAGGGTGAGTGCGTCAATGAAAGATACCTTCCATATACTGTATCCTATTTTTGTCGCCTATGTTCTTCGGTATCCTTAACCTCTTTTCTCTAAATTTGTAGTTTTTAAGTTATTCCTGCTACTTCCAGACAGTTAGATGTAGGTTCGGAGATTTTTTTATCTTCCTTACAAAAAGATCTTTCTTAAGTACAATAAAATCGTCTGAAGGCAGCGAGAATTAAATATAAAAATATGTCACCGGCTTGAAGAGATTAATAAAATCGCGACGATATCATCTTTCCAATTTCTTTTGCCGCAATCTCATTTTCCTTGCTGGTACCGGGAAAGGGCAGAAGGAAGGGGGTGGCGAGATGGCGGGGTTTTAGTCAAGGATATAAGTGGATTCCTGACAGTGAAGCATGTTTGTAGCTTTGGCGGGAATGAGGGAAGGTCAGATCATTTATTTCTGAAAACCTGAAGCGCGTAGATGCCAAGCCTGTTTGTGAGCTACTGTTTAAACCCTTCAACCCGGAGACCGTATTATTCATGCTTCATTCAGACGATTTTATTCAGCTTTAAGGAGACTTCTTGTAGTGAAGGGGTTAATGAAGGCTATATCTATCTTTTGCAGTCTCCAGAGTGTCTCCAGTGAGTAATAGAACTGTCTTGGGATAGAAAGAATAGAATTAAAAGTGCTTCGTCAAACTGAAAATACTCAGCAAATGGATGAGAGAAGCAGAGGGAAAATCGGCTGAAATCTGTTTCGCGAAAGTTAGTTTGGCAGATGATACGATGGGTTTGAGGTAAAGTACAAGTTGTTGGTGAATTTAGAAGAGGGTAGACAAGTAAAAAATGGGATGATAAGAAATGGAAGGAGTACTGAAGAAGGTATAAGCTAAATATTAGAATAAGAGACTGCTACGGCTCTGCATCCTTTCCACTGCACTTCCTCGGGACTAACACTATATTCTAACGCCGTGTTGCAGCCCAGCATTCAAGATGGAGATATGGGATTTTTAAGCCAAATAAAAATGGAAAGAGTGTAATGGAAATGGGAACTGCAAACTAAAGATTGTTGAAATGAGAAATGAAAGCTGATGATATTATTGCAATTGAAAAATGAAAGTTGAAGATATTAGTGCAAATGAAACTAGAAATTGAAGATATAAAGAGAAGAAGAAATGAGGGCTTACAGTTAGAGATATTACTGAAAATGGAAAAAGAAAACGTAACATATCACCTGAACTAACAAGAAAACTGTGATAAGAGAAAATGGAAGAGAAATTGAACCCAAAAGAATGCAGTGTTAATCTCTTCCAATAGATGGTGTATTTTCCACTTCATTCTTGTTATTTACTGACGATTATATTGAGAATAAGAATTTTCGACTGGAGGAGTTAGGTGTTGCCTCATTTATCTCTGTTTAACTGAGGGAGTATTCTTCCAACCAGTAAATAAATAAATCAGTCAGTCAAGAAGTAAGTAATGGTGTCGAGGTACTAAGAATATGATAAGGTACGTCACTGAATTGAAGGGGTTAAACTGAGTAAGAAAAATATGGAAATGGAGAATGGGACCGAAAACTGAAGATCTGAAAGAGAGATTATATACGGGAGGAGTGGGGAAAAGAAAGTTGAGGATCGGTAGGGCAAGAGAGAAAAAGAATGTGCGTGTGTGTGTGTGTGTGTGTGTGTGTGTGTGTGTGTGTGTGTGTGTGTTTCTTGAGGGGTTGTGGGGGCAAGACTGGGATTGGCTAGAACGCGAAGCTCTTAAGAGGAATATTCCCCTAGTTACCCGTTCATTTCACGCCGAGGGTGGTGGTGATGATGGTGGTGGTGGTGATAGTGGTGGTGTTGATGATAATGATGGTGATGATAGTGGTAGTGGTGACGATAATGGTGATGGTGATAGTGGTGGTGGTGATCATAGTGGTAGCTGTGATGATAGTGGTGGTGATAGTGATGGCGATTGTGATGGTGATGGTGATCGTGGTAGTTTTAGTGACAGTGACAAGTAGCGGTAGTGATGGTGTTAATGGTGGGGGTGGTAGTAGTTGTAATGACAGTAGTAGTGGTAGTGGTGTTGTTAGTGGTGGCTGTAGTGACTGTGCTATCAGTGGTGTTGGCAGTGGTAGTAATGGTGGTGGTGATGGTAGTGGTGATGGGAGCGGTAGTGGAAGTAGTGATAGTGTCAGTGGTCGTGGTGTTAGTAGTCCTGTTAGTAGTGGCAGTGGTAGTGGTAGTAGTGTTAGTAATGGTGGTAGTGGCAGTGGTAGATGTGGCTCTATTGACGGTGGCTCTAGTGGTGGCGTAGGTGGTGGTGATGGTGGTAGTAGAGTTGTGGTAGTTTGGTGGTGTTGGTGGTGCTAGTGATAGTGGTGGCTGTGGTAATGAAAGTGGCAGTGGTGGTGGTGGTGCTGGTTGTTGTGGTGTAATGACAGTGATGATGGTAGTGGTGGTGGTGGGTGGTAGTGGTATTGGTAGTGGTGATGGTGGTGGTATTAGTGGTGGTGGTGATGGTAGTGGCAGTAGTGTTGATAATAGTAGTGATGGCGGTTGTTGAGGTAGTAGGTGGTTGTGTGCTGGTGGTGTGGCGGTGGTGGTGACGGTGGTAGTGGTAGTGTTGTTGATGTGGTAGTGGTGGCGGTGGTAGTGGTGATGGATGTGGTGGAAGATGGGATTGAAGGGAGAGGGCGTGAAGAGAGTCTGAGTGGAGTGAGTGGGAGTGAGAAAGGGAGCCAAGGGAGTGGGAGGGAGAGGAGGCAGTAAGAATGGGAGAAGAGGAAGAGAGAGAGAGAGAGAGAGAGAGAACGATAGGGAGTGAGAGGAGTGTGAGCTGAAGAGTGAGAGAGGGAGCTGAAGTGGAGCTGTGTGGTATTCGGGAGACGAAAAGAGGGAGGGGCGAAGGTACAGAGACAGATGATTAGAGAAAATGGGAATGTGATGGGGAGACAAGAGGAAGATAAGGAAAGATGGTGAGGAGAGGAAATAAGGCAATAAAGCAGGAGATGGGGAGGAGGAGAGAGAATGAAAATAAGTGGAGTTAATAAAAGTGGGAGATGGACAGGATTTTTTACTAAGTGTTGTTGTTGTGGTGGTGGTGATGGTCCAAGATTCAATTGAACGTGAACCCAGTGGATTGTAGGCTGAAGGTGACTCTCCTGCAATCCACTATCCTCCCTTCGGGGAATAGAGAGGGAGTTGAGAGACTTTTGTTTTTTTCATCAGGCAGTGGATCCTCACTGTTATATCGGTGCCACAGTATGAGAGCGTCCATTTCCTGCACCATAAGAGCTAATAACAGTAGGAGACATACCGGTGGAGGGCAGGTGATGAAGACTGGTGATATCAAGACAACTGATGAAACCAGGAACTGGGGAGAAAAAGATGGGAGGGAGGAGTTATGATAAAGACACTGAGATGGCATCGCGTGGATAATTTTGGTGAAACAGGATAATAATACTAGTTTCGAACATGAAGTTCAGTAAATAACTGAACAGTATTTGTGTGTGTGTGTGTGTGTGTGTGTGTGTGTGTGTGTGTGTGTGTGTGTGTGTGTGTGTGTGTGTGTGCGTGCGTGCGTGCGTGCGCGCGCGCGCGCCTCCGTGCTTGTGCATTTTAATACAAGAATAAAAGAGTCAAAGGTCTGAAATTTGTCAAGTTGCCTTCCAAAGTCAGGAGCCGTTCATTTCAAGATGCATGAAAACAATCCATTGAAAAGAATGCAAGTAATATGCAAAGGGAAATCCAAATTCCACATACGGTACTACAACTGACCATTTGTGTACGTGAAGGACTGAGAATACCGGTTAACTCTTGCACTGGGGAGTTTAACAGAGAAGGGGTGAGAGTCGCGTATCATCAATAATAACATAAAGATGCTGGCCAAGAGTTCAGATCAGTGATCACTGAAACAGTGGTGGTACGAGAGAGGGAGATGAAACACTGTGGTGTAGAGGCAGAGAAAGAGACTGGAGCTAATGAAAGGAGTGGAGCTGATATGACGAAAAGTCTCTTGAGTTCATTGTGTTTAGAAGTGCTGTGGGTGGTGAGCCCCCGCATCCCACACGCTTGAGAGCTGTACTCCTCATAGTTCACTTTAGTGAATCTGAAACTGAATATTGTTAAAGAAAACTGTTTTTGCAACCCTAGCATCTGAGACGCTGGTTTTAAATGAGAAATTCTGTAATAATTTCCCACCCAAGATCGGTTATGAGGAAGAAATAATCACCAATGATACTGAAACATGATGAATAAGAAAGTCTTTTTTTCGCTGGAGATAAGAGGATAATTAAAAGACGGCAGAACCGAGTTTATGAGACTAAAACATAAAACAATGTTTCTTTTGCTCCAGTCAAAATAATAACAGACGGGCAAAAAAAAAAAAAATAAAAAAAAAATAGGGGGGTGGGTACTCTAGTCTCATCCTGTAATTAACTCCACCAAGGAAGTAATGTTTTTTTTTTTTTTCCCAGCTTGTTTGTTTGTCTGGCTGTCTTTGTCAGTCTGAAAGCTACATAATGGAAAAACTGATGGACGAATTTTCACAAAATCTGGAATAATGACTGAGAACCATCAAAGGAAGAAGTGAAGAAAATTTATGCAAAAGAGGCCAATTGTTCCAAAGAACAAAATCAGAAGAAGGATAAATGCTGTCTTTGCAGAGGTATGCACTCTGTGCGCGCTCTTGTTTTAGTGGAGGCTGTGCGAGGCTTGCGGACACAAGGAGAGTAGAGGCATCAGTAAGTTAGTGGATAGCATTAGATTGACTTAGGTCAGAGATGAATAGGAGGATGAGATAATAGGATAGAACCGTGAAGAACATCGTTGGTACTAGTTTTATGTGAACATTGGCTGTATAAAAACAGCAGCTACTGAACATTCTTAAAGAACGCCAAAGATGAAGGCACACAAAGAAAGAATGATGAAAATAGTAAGAAAGCAATATAAATATCAAGTATTAATGTTAGACTCCGGCTAATGCCCTTGAGACGCTTACCATAAAAGTAAAGGTTGAACCATAATCCTGAATGGATGACGGCTCAGATTTTCAAAGGAGCGTAAGGAAATTACCTATAAAGTGCATCTGACATAATACATACTGACAGTCATGAAGGAGACTGCGAGAAGACAGGGGTGTCATAATCTTCCCACTGAGGATAGTCTCAAACACTTCGGAATTTGAGGATATTAAGGTAACTGGTAGATAGAGGGCTGGGAATGGTTACCTTTTATGTGAAAAATTAAATGAAAGAAATTTTTCGGCAAGAAGGGAAGATGCAAGTGTACAAACAGTAACGAGTTTGCTTCGGCAAAGTGTCAGCAGAGAAAGATTTTTCTTGAAAGCAAAAGGACTGAACATTAGGACATGTCCCTTGTTAGCACTGAGGCCAGGGAGACGAGAGTACATCCTTTGAAGATATTTTAATGACAGGCACGAGGAAGTGAGAGAGGACGGGAGACAGATAAATACAGTAGCACTATAATCGTTTAGAATTAGAGACAAAAATGTTATAACAAAGACTCACCTTCATCAAAAACGGACACAAGAGCAGTCTTGTGTGCGGAAAATAGGAAGATGAAACAATGAAGAACAATCGTTGGAGAGGTTTTGCTGTCATAATACTGGATGATACAGGATGAGCTTTTGTTGGGAAATCCAATGTATTTTTGTAAGACAAATCTTTTGAAAAACACTTTCTTGTTGTGAACAACATTAGACCAAGAATAGTTAAACCAAGGTTTCTTGGCAATGGGCAGTGGAAAACGGTTAGGAAAGTGCGTCTTCTTGCCAGAGAAGATAACCTCCGTCATGAGCATAGCTCACTCAGAATGCTCAAGGCTGTGGAAGCAATAAGCATTCCATGGAAAGTCAAAGAAGAACTGCCTGAGGGTTTTTCATTCCACAAAACCATACTGTTGTATAATTGCTTTTTTAGGAAAGTCCAGATGCCACACTGGAAAGTTAGAACAGGTCTCTGATATCACATAATGATCTGACAAAAACAGAAGTTTAACAGGGTTGGCGGAAGGAGTACTTTGAGGTTAAGGTCAGGTATACTGAGATTTCTGTAAGTTTGTCGGGGACAAAGGTAGGCTTCTGTAGAAGCGCTCTAGATTATTAACGATTAAGAAGATGTAGGCTTATTCACCAGGTAGACTTGAGAGGAGAGCTAGAGTGGTGAACCGTGACAACTAGAAGATTTCCGAGAAAGAAGAAATGTTGAATAATGTGCTCCATTTTAGAAGTGCGATTATGAAACATTCTTGGAAAGTTGCTCTAGTTAGGGGAGAAATAAACAATACAGATATTTTGAGATACAGACTGGGAAGCTAGGCATAGACAGAGTGTAGAGAGGTCAGAGGATTGAAGTTCAATATGATAAGAACAAGTAAGGTCGTTAAGCTCACGTAACATTCAGCATCAACTTGGAAATGATACTTGGGTAGAAAAAGATGATGAGGCTGAAAGAATCAGAGATGGTGTTCCACAGACACGATGTAAGTGGTAAGGCCCCTATTACTGCAGAAATGAACGGGATACAAGCCAGAGAATGTTTCAGGATATACTGATATGTCATTGATAGGAAAACAGTCATAGCTGCGACATTTCTGGTTCCCTTCCATGGGGACTCCGAGCTTAGGTGAACAGTATAAGCACCTTCATTATGTTAATCTGATGGACTGTGTTAATGTAGGGACCCTGAAGCGAGGCGTATGAGCGAACCGATTATGCTATTCTCAAGACTGTGTGAAAGTAATATAAATTGATACTCAGTCCAGTTTAATTTAGCATAAAACTAACGTCTCTCCGTCTTACATGCCGAGCTGTAATAATAGATTAACAATACAACATGACTTCTAACAGGAAGATAGGTTATGGAAACGATGAAGAGCCGTAGTTTTGTCTTACTCTGTAACTGACCTACCGGAATTAACCAGCAAAAACACGAAAATCTCCGCCAGTTTAAGATGAACGAACTATAGTCAAGTGTAAACAGAGGGGAGATGTTCAAGAGAGCACGCAGGAGCATGCTTAGTATTGTGTGTGTGTGTGTGTGTGTGTGTGTGTGTGTGTGTGTGTGTGTGTGTGTGTGTGTGTGTGTGTGTGTGTGTGTGTGTGTGTGTGTGTGTGTGTGTGTGTGTGTGTGTGCGTAATTTAAATGTATGAAACGGTAAAAACTAAAGCACAGTACGAAAATGAAAATAGAAAAGAAAACTTAATCAGAGCGAACAGGTGAATATGGCTGGCAATGAACACAGGTAAAGAAGAGAAGAGGAAGGAGGTGTTACTGGAAGTGAGGCAGGGAGGGAGAAGGAAGCATAGAGGAACTTTTAATGATGGAAGGCGGTGAGGGCTTAGTGAGGAGCTGTGAAGACTTAGTGGTGTGTGTGTGTGTGTGTGTGTGTGTGTGTGTGTGTGTGTGTGTGTGAGAGAGAGAGAGAGAGAGAGAGAGAGAAAGAGAGAGTGAGAGAACGATGTGATACAAGCAGAAGCCTAAGGAAGTATAAGAGCAAAGTTACTCCATAGTGCGAACACACGAGGGCTATAGCCTTGTTGAAGAGGAAGAAGGAAGGGAAGGGGGGAGAGGGTGTTGGAGGAAAGGAGGAAGGGAAGGGAGGAGAGGGTGTTGGAAGGAAGGCGAAAGGGACGTGGGGGAGAGGGTGTTGGAGGGAAAGAGGGAGGGGATGTAGAGGGGAGGTGGGAAATGTCGAAGGGAAGTGGGGAGGTAATATGGAGGGGAAACGGGGGAGGGGGTGTGAGAAGATCAGGAGATAGTGATATGGGGAGGCAAGGGAGGAAGGAAGGGGAGAAGGAGGGAAAGAGAGAAGGGTGTGGAGGGGAAGGGGGGAGAGGGGAGGAGGGGAAGAGGGATGGGAGAAGAGAGGAAGGGGGGAGGAAAAGCAGTGGACAATTGAAAACGGGAAGGATGAATGAGAGGGGAAGGAAGAATGAGAGTGTGTGGGAGTGCAAAAGTCGTGCGGCTTATAGGAGTTAGGTCAAATGTTCGAGAAGTGGTGGAGGAGAGAGAGGGAGGGAGGAGAGAGAGGAAGGGAGGAGAGAGTGAGGGGCTGAAATTAGAGGGAAGGAGAGTGAGGGATGAAGGAGAGGGGAGGGAATGAAGGTATGAATGAGAGATTGAGGAGATGGTGAGGGATGAAGGAAGGAGGGAGTAGAGGGTAAAGGATGGAGATGGAAGGCAGAAGAGTGTGAATGATGAAGGAGGGAAGGAAGAGAGATTGAAGAATGAAGGAGGGAGGGAGAAGAGGGTAAAGGATGAATGAGAAGGGGAAGAGAGGGTGAAAGTTGGAAGAGGGAGGGAGGAGAGGATGAAGAATGAAGGAGAGAGGGAGAATAAGATGACTGGAGGAAGAAGGGAAGGAGAGAGTAAGAAGATGAGGGTCGGAGGGGAAGAGGGAGAGGAAATGGAGGAGGAAGGGAGATTGAAGGAGGAAAGGAGAGAAGGAAAAGAGGATGTGATGATGTAGGCGAGGAGAAGGATGGGAACGAATCTGGGCTTGTGTCTAGAGACTTAATTCTGTGATGGGAAGAAAAAAGGAAGGAGGGAGGGAAGGAGAAGAGTGGTGGAGGGAATCAGTGAGAGAGAGAGAGAGAGAGAGATAGTGAGGATTTTGGTGAGAGAAAGAAAGAGAGACAACGGGAGATAACTGTGGTAAATCAATGGAAAAAGTGACGGGAAAGATTCAAAGTGTTTGGGCATAGGAAAGAAAATGAAAGTAGAAAAAGTTGGAGAAAGGATAGAACGAAAACGAATAAGAAAAAGTGACAGGAAAGGGAAGGTAGATTAACAAAGAAAAAACTTAAAGAAAGTAAGAAAGAAATGGGAAAAAGTGACGAGAAAGGGAGGAAAAAGTGGGAATGAAGGAAAGAAAAATACGGAGAATAAGTTAGAGTGTAGGAGAGAAGGAGAGGAAAAAGTGACCAGCATGGGAGTCAGTGGGCTGGAGAGAGAGAAAAAGTGAAGGAAATGAAGGAGTTTTTATTGACAGTAGCAAATATCTGACGTTTGGCGGTGACATTTGGCAGAACTGTGGCGCCGGGTGCGTGCAGGCCATGTAGTAAAACACCTCACACATACCAGAGTCAATAAGAAACTATGCGATATATATATATATATATATATATATATATATATATATATATATATATATATATATATATATATATATATTCTGTATGTATGTCAATCTATCTATCTATATATCTATATCTATCTATCTATCTATCTATCTGTCTATCTATCTATCTATCTATCTATCTATATATATATATATATATATATATATATATATCTATATATATGTGTGTGTGTGTGTGTTTGTGTGTGTATTACCTGTTAAATTGAGATTCATGATAATATTTATCTGTTATGAAGCTTTATTTAGAGCAGGGGTTCTTAACCCGGGGTCCATGGATGAGTTTCAGGGGGTCCGTGAAGGTCAGAATAATTAAGAACAATTTCTTGATGCCGTTTGGCTTCATTAACTGACAAAAAAAAATCGAGGAGTCTTGAAGAATTCTGGTGTTCGTTGACACAACCCTACCCCCGTCGGCAAAGCAAACTATGGGTGCTGTGATTCCGTTTGCTTCTACATACCTTTGTGAGTCAGGGTTTTCAGCGCTTGTTTTTATCAAAACGAAAAGCCGAAATCAACTGGATGTCAACGATGACATGCATGTTTCCTTGTCAAAGACCACTCCACAAATTCATCTTCTTATTCAAGCCAAACAACAACCCTGTCACTGAAATGAACTTTTGAGCAGAATTAGAGTTTTGTTTTGTTTAATTTGCACAAGTTGGATGTATTTCATTTTTTCATCGAGTGACCATTAGCTTTTCCACGAAAGAGTGGGAAACAATTCTTTGTAACGACAGGTTTATACTTCACGTATGTCATACACAGCGTGAGGTAGTTTTCAATAAAATAAAGTACATTCATTGCATGCAAAATGCTGTGTTTGTGCTTATGTGCATTTTCGTACGGAAAGGGTTCATAGCATTCACTAGATTCGCGAAGGGGTCCGTGACTCAAAAAAGGTTAAGAACCACTGATTTAGTGTAAAAGCTGATTACCACAGTCATACATCTGTGGTCTTACTATCAGATGAAGAGGTCGAAACATGAGGGTCTAGGTGAGCCCAAAGGTATCCCCCACTGATGTGACTGTCTAAATGTGTTGTATCAGTCATTTGTACCAAGACTTTTATAATACCTAAATTCAACATGTAAAATCTTTAACTTCAAATTTAAAAGCCAGTACATTATTCCGGCACTCAAGAAAATAGGCGGACTTAAAATATCTAATTTTATATTACTAATATACTGTAGACTTTTAGAATTATTTCGGAAAAATACATTCATACTAAAGTTATCTTGAAACTAAATTTATTGTTTTTTTTATTCATTAAATTATTACCTACCAGCAACCGACTATGACGTTTTTTAACGATCTAAAATACCTGAAAGAATTGTTTTGGGGAAAACACTACTCATCGAAAACGTCTGCAGATCGCTTTTTCCAGGACACAGCGAAAAACGATTTTTAGTATCTTTTAGTAGAGGACCTTTATAAGGGATTCGCTTTCCCCTCATCCCACCCTTATGGACTTCGACCAGATAAGCATAGCGTCTCCATTATTTTGGCTCGCACCGATACCCCGAAATCATCTGGAGTTAGCTGGATTACAGTAGAACTGTCCCGACCATGAGGGGGGTTAATGGTAACAGTATCAACTCTTTCAGGCTCCTGTGTTATGAATGAAATGACCTGAGATCAACTGGCTTAAAGTATTAGAAACTTGCCAGATCATGATGAAGTTAAGCAATTCAGGCCGTTTACCTTTTTTGCTTGTGCCTCACGATTTATTCAGCTTAAAAGATCACATACTAGGATGGTTTTAAGAAAGTCTGTAACGATACTTCCCAGTTTGAAAAGCCTCTTCTAAATCGAATTAAATTGCCTGAATTCAGCAAGAATCAAAACAAATAATCAGAGTTTAGTGGTCCATTTCATGATCTGAGTAACTTTAGTGTTCTGTTCAGGCTAATGCTAAACGATTTTATTCAGCAAAGGGTAAATCACTGGAGGCTTTGCACCATTAATCCTCAGGTGATCAAGACAACTCAAGCTTTCTCTTCCAGCTTAAGCAAGATGATTGTACTGAGCTGAGTGAATCGTATGAGCCTCAGAATTAAACCTTTCACCATTATTCCTCCTATGTTCGAAATAGTTCTGGTATTTGAGGTAGCGCCGGACGATTTTCTTCATTTGAGAGGAAGTCGTAGAAGTACAGTAATATGTTTTTCTCTATAAACGTTTTAATAGCAGTTATTTGTCAGGATACATTTTCCTATTTTTCTCTTTTACATTCCAGCCCTATAATGCCGTTACTACCAGTCCTTCATGTATGCAACAGGTCAACTCTGGAACTGTCTCCCTCTGTCTGTATTTCCTACTGCCTATGATCTCCAGTCTTTCAAATGCAGTGTGTCCAGGCATCTCGAAATGAACGGATCTTGAATTTGGCTCTCTGTTATCTTGTTTTTGTTTTTCTTGGAGGAAACAATCTTGCTGGCTCCCGGCCTTTGGTTCCTTCCTTCTTTTTTGCATTTAAAAAACAAAAAAATTTGATTTGATCGTGAGGATTTTGGTAGCTGTGCGAACAAGTACATAAGCATCATTCTTATATATATATATATATATATATATATATATATATATATATATATATATATATATATATATATATATATATATATCTATTGCCAGACGCCATAATCCCGTAAGGGGTGGCCATTTGACTTTGAGTTATTTGTTTTACGGGGAGTTATATACACACAGTAGAAGCAATACTTTCTCCAGTTGGGAAGTGAAGTCTAATAAGGAAGATGAATACCAGCGCTGGGATGAACATCTTGTTAATTTATCGGGAACGTATCGGCTTTACTCTAGCCATCATCAGCCTAAAAAAAATTATATCTTAGATTCACCAAAGAGAATAAAAAGTAATGATATTTAGATTTCTTAGCCAAGTGAACATACAATTAAATTAAAAAAAGAAAGAAAAAAAAAGAAAAAATGTGGAAAGGATATATATATATATATATATATATATATATATATATATATATATATATATATATATGAGTATTATTCTTATAAATAAGATCGAACATTTTTTTGATTTTTTTTTTTTCATGTTCCTGACAAGCCAGCGACCAACCTAAACTCAGGGAAACAGACACGTTTTCTCGTTAGGTAAGGGAGCTTCTGAGCACCTGTTCCTTACCAGTGTATTTCTGTAACTGATGCATTAATATTTGCCGGACCCTCCCAGGGACCTGTCTTTGGCTCTGTCTCTGGATTACTTGAATTAACTAGGATTGTGTCACTCATTTTAACGTACGGCATTCAGCCCAGTGCGGCACCACTAATGAACTCTGCACTCCCGTATTGCATTAGTAGAACTGTCATGCGAGCATAGTGTTTGGAGCTTCCAGATATATAAAATGTATAAAAAATATGTATACTTGTCATACAAAATGCCGGTAATAAAAACATGTAAAGGATGACAAGCAAAGTCGAATGCTTTTGCAGTTTATAGACCTCTGGCACCCCACAGCAGGTCACGCATACCTCCCCCCTCCCCACGCCTCTCTCTCTCTCTCTCTCTCTCTCTCTCTCTCTCTCTCTCTCATTGCTGTTTTAAAACTGAGTGGGCAGACGCTAACAGCTTCTCGCCCTCTCTCTCGCCTTTCCTTAATTACACCAAATTAATGACATACAATTCCGTGAAGCATATGTTTCCATGTAGTTGAGTCGAGCCTTTTTGAGGGCCCGACACATACAGTAAACACTTTTTGTATTTTTAAATTATATGTTAATACTGATCTGTATCTTTTTTATATACTATATCGATACAAAAAAAAATTGAAGGAAAAGTAAGATGTAGTATGCATGATGAATCTCTGAGGAAGTGGTGCTGAAGTGTATGGCCCCTGTGTGAGAAAATGTTCTTCAAGTAAAAACTCTCCGACACTTCTCTGCAGCGTATGGCGATGGAAGGTGTTACATGAACTATGCAACGTGCAACAAAAGAGGCTGAGAAGGAAAGATACCCTATGTCGTTCGGGGTAGAATTATATATATGGAAGACAAGACTAAAGGCTGCCGGAGGATTGTTAGCGAACATTTGCCTAAGACTGTCTATTCAACCAATCTTACGCACGTATTCTCGTAAGCTTCGGCAGTTTTCAAGGAACTCTTCTTTAGACCTTTATTCCTGTATTCAGCATTTCAATATTGTCTTCAGTGTTCTGTGTGCAGTCTTTGTCAGTAATGAAAAGACATGAATATATTACAAGAAAGTACTGATTTATATTGCGCAGAATACAAGGTGGTCCATATTAACGCGCGTCTTCCACTCCACTAAGCAATTTTTCGTGTTTGGCGGGGACGGCTCAGTCAGCGATATCATTGGCTGTCCTGCACCATTTATTCATTTCCTACCGCCGCTGCCACACCCACACAACACACTAACCCGTCCCCGTAACACACTAAGATATCTCCATGTGGGCTTCTAGTTGGGCGCTATTTACGGGCAACTTGGTATTTCGATAAAGAAGAGGTGATAGGGAGCTTCCTGAATTGATGAGAATACCGGCAACAGACACGACTTAAGCTTGGGAGATTTTACGCACACGGTACCCTGCCCCTGAGACCAAATCCTACCGTCTGCTCAATCCCTTTGCCAACTTTCTCCCTCCCTCCCTCCTGTACCTTCCTTTCCTCCCCTCCTCACCGCACCATCTTCACCTCTCACCATCACCCCTGCATCTTCCTCTTTCCATCACCCGTGTACCCCTATCCCTCCTTCCATCATCCCTGCACCTTCCCCTAACTCCATCCATCACCCTTGGCCTTTCCCCTCCCTTCTTCCATCACCTTTGGCCCTTTTTCGTCTCTTCCTCCACCACCCCTGCACCTTCCCCTCCCTCCCTCCTTTTATCACCCCAGCACCTTCCCCTTTCTCCATAACCCCAGCATCTCCTCCTCCCTCCATCGCCTCAGCACCCTCCCATCCCTCCATCACCTCAGCACCTTCCCCTCTGTCCATCACCCCCGCACCTTCCTCTCTCTCCATCACCCCAGCACCTTCCCCTCTCTCCTTCACCCCTGCACCTTCCCCTCACTTCATCATCCATGCACTTCCCCCTCCTGGCAACCCTGCATCCCCTCACTCACTCAGAGCCCTTCCCTTCCCTCACCCACCCACTCACCCACTCAGTCACTCACTCACCCCTCTTTCCCTCCAGTGAAACCTGCGACCCTCGTCTCCTTCTTTGATCTAGCTTGGTTTCAACTCCCAGACTCCCCTCTCCTCTTTTCTCTATTACCCCACTTTCATCCCTCCCTCATTCTTTCCTTCTCATTCCACCCATCAACCATCTCTGCCCACTCATTTCCGGCATCCTCACGTCCCCAACCCTTTGCTCACTCTCCCAACCATCACTTCAGCCTAACCAGCATCTCCTTCCCGTCCCCTCCTGCCTTTTCGTTTCCCTGTCACACGAGTGGTTTGAACCCCCCTGTCGGACTTGCCTGGGTTTAATCCCTACTAGGTGACTGGAGGTTTTCAATCAGGTAATGCCATCACGGGTAGTGGGCTGGTCGTTTATCCATACCTGTACTGGACTGTGGTAGCCTAGCCTCGGGTTCCTACGCCATGAAAGGGGAAATATGTGACTGGCGTTTCGATTTTTGCTTCTCTTCCCCACAGTCATCCTTTCACTGCTGCGGGTCTCTCGAAAGATGAAGAGAATCGTCTGGTGGTAACAAGACTATGATAAGTTCTTTAGCTAGACACCTTTTTTATCTCTGTTTTAATCGTGCTGCCGCTAGATGGTTAAATTTAACTTGGAGATGCTTTTTTTAACTGGAGAAGTTAGATACAGCCTTCATTAGCCTCTTCCTTACCAGAGATTCATACTAAGTTCCATAAAACTGCTTGGTGGTAGCCTGATCAAGATGACACACACGTTCTCAAAGTGAAAGGGTTGACAGTGAGGCCACTACCTTGCTTTCCGTCGCCCTTTCCACTATCATCATATCCTCTTATTTCACAACCCATCAGAACTTTTGATCGCAGACTCCTTTTCCCTGGGTTCCGATCCCCCTCCCCGCTGAGGGGGGGTCACCTTGACGTGGTGGCGGGGCTTGAAGCGTGGTTGGTGGTGCCACCTACCTTGGAGGCACGCCTACCTTTGTAGGGTTCGGCATATGTCAGTCACATGGACGAAGCACCCCCTACATCACTGGTGGAGGAGGCCTGCTGGTGATGTTATTCCCTGCCCTTTTGCCATCTAGGGCGGGACTCTTGCCTCCCCACGTGTTTGCCGTGCGTGGCGTCCCGTAATGCTGGGAGACGGGGAGTCCTGGAGGTTGAGCGATGCTGCACGATGCGCCCTGCAGCTAGCAATACACCTCTTTGGTCCCTTATTCTGGCTAGACGGGTGGCCTGGTTGGGCCCGACCAGGTCAATCGGCTGGTCATGCGTTGGCTAGGGTCAAGTGGGCACTGGGGGGCCTGGTGGCTCCTATCGTCCTGGAGTCACCCTTGCCCAGGTCCCCTGGTGGTTACCCGCGTATACTCTCCTGCTACCTCTGGGGTCGCCAGTGGTGTTATCCCTGGGATATGGCCTCCCCTTGTTGGGCTCCATGGTGGGTGGAGGGGTGGGGGAATGAAGTTTCTGTTGTATATTAATGGATAATTTACCTAAAAATACTGTTGACGACACATCATCTGTCCCTGGTAATTCTGCGGAAGCATCCTCTTCGATTGCCACGTTAGAGCCTTTCCAGGCCCCAAAGGACTATCCTCCTCTGACCCAGCGTTCAACTGGGAATAGGAGGAGGTCATGTCGGGTTGGTTTGGCTCCAGGGTTCAATCCAGAAGAGAGTGAGCCTGAGACCTTCAATAAGTATCTAGTACTGAAACCCTCTGCTGGTGGTTCCGTGCTGGATATAGATATTTTTGAACTACACCGAGCCATTGTTTCTGCTTGTGGCCGTGAACCGGTGATCTCAACCCAGGGGGATGGTAGCCTACTTATTGAGGTGTCCTCTCCAGCAGAAAGCTCCCGTCTCCGGAATTTGACCTCCATAGCTGGCAATAGTATGTCCTGTGTACCCCATGGCACCTTCAACCAAAGTAAGGGGGTTATTTACTCTCGAGACCTCCTGCGGTACCCTGAGTCACAGTTGTTAGAAGAACTACGCTCTTATGGTGTTATAAAGGTTGACCGGGTACAGAAGAAGATCAATGGTGTTCTGACCCCGACTCCGACGCTGTTTCTGACCTTTGACCACTTGACGTTGCCTGCTTCCGTGAAACTTGCCTGGCTCTCTCTGCCTGTGAAGCCTTATGTTCCAAACCCAAAGCGGTGTTTTCACTGTCAGGGGTATGGGCATGTTAGTAAATTTTGTTGATGTGCACTGGCTGGCCTTCCTGGTGTTTGTGTTTCCTGTGGCGATATGAGTCATACCAGTGATTGTCCAGGACCCCTTAAATGCTATCACTGTGGGGGTCCTCATGCTGTATTTTCCAAAAACTGTCCTCGCTACTGCCTTGAAAAGGAAGGTTTGAGCATTCGTGCACGTGAGAAGGTTTCCTTTCCAGAAGCAAAGAGGAGGGCCCAGACTCTATTCTTTCGGCCTGGAGTTACTTATGCTTCTGTCCTTTCTGGGGCACCTGTACGTCGTTCTGTGTCCCAGAAGTTGCCACGACCCTTTACAGTGACCACTTCCCCAACTACTGATTTGACGGATGTTGTTAACCCTGGAATTACTGATAAGTGTGTGACTGATGCTCATCCACCCACTGCTCCAACTGTCTCTGCCTCCACCTCAGTGGCTGACGGTTCGCGTACTTCTGTGGTGGTGGCAGATGTACACACTGACGAGACTCATCCCCCCTTGTCCAGTATGAACGAGGCTCCTTCTGTATCCGGCAAACGTCATCGTAATTCGTCAGAGTCCTCAGAGCCTGAAAGCCAGCCTCCTAAGGTTTCTGTTGTCGAACCTTGTATCAACCTCTCTACTGTTCCCTCTGCCTCAGAGGCTGAGAGGTCTAGCCAAATGGAAGCTGCTGCTGGTGGTTCACATGTAGTCAGGTCCCCACCTGGGGATGGTGTTGGACAGACTGCTGATGCGTCCGTTCTGAAAAGTACAATGTCAACCTTGCAGGGTTCTAATCCTGTCAACTCTGTTTCCACTTCTGGAGCTTCAAATGGTAGCACTGGCCGTCCCACATTACCCAAGGCGGCCTCCAAGCATCTATCCAAAACGAATGTTATTCCACCTCAAAGGAAGAGTGTTGTAAAACTTTCCTCTTCCACGTCCTCACGTTTGCCTACGGATATTCGACATAAAGCGCGGGTTCCTGGTGCTGGACAGTCTCTTACCAAGGGCCTTCCTAAGCATCATTCCAAACCCGCTCGCATGTCAGGAGGTGTACAGTCACGCACTTAATCATTTTCCCCTCCACTATGGGTTCTATCATCCAATGGAATTGTCGGGGTTTACGTGCTAACTATGAGGAACTGTGTCATCTAGTTTCTCAATTTACTCCGCTTTGCATGTGTATCCAGGAGACCATGGTTGGTGATACTGCTCCTGCTGGTCCTTCTGGCTACAATGCTTTTTATTCTGATCCTGTGCTGGGCCAAGGTCGTCATGAAGGTGCTGCTATCTTCCTTCGCCAGGATATTCCATGTAGTCATCTGGATATTTCCAGTCCCTTGTAGGCAGTTGCTGTCCGGATGTTTTTACGTCGGCAGTATACAGTTTGCAGTCTTTATCTACCTCCTAGTGCAACTGTTGAAAGGGCGGATCTGGAACGCCTTATTCATGACCTTCCTTCTCCCTTTCTGTTACTAGGCGATATGAATGGTCACCATCCACTATGGGGAAACAGTGAGGCCAACCCTCGGGGTGTTATGCTGGCCTCTTTAGTGGAAGATGAGGAGTTAGGCATTTTAAACTCCAATATAATGACTTATTTCCATAGCCAGACAGGAACTTTTACTGCCATTGATTTGTCCTTATGTTCAGCTGATGCTCTTTTAGATTTTAACTGGTATGTGTTGCCAGACCTGTATGGCAGCGACCATTTTCCGTTACTCTTAACTGCTAGTGCAGGTGGACCTCAGCCACGTCTTCCTCGCTGGCTTCTGGATAAGGCTGACTGGCCATATTTCAGGGAATTTAGTTCCATTTCCCTTTCTGTCAACGAGTTTGGCTGTCTTATGGAGGCTGTGTCATATTTCAATACCGTGCTGCACTCAGCAGCCCTATTATCTATTCCAAAAACAAAGGGTCAGTTTCCTAAACGTCCAGTTCCTTGGTGGAACTCGGAGTGTAGTTCCGCAGTGAGAGCCAAACGAATCGCCTTCTCACGACTTCGTAGTCACCGTGGGGATCCTCAGTATTTGGTGGCGTATCAGAGGGCACGAGCTCATATGAGGCGGGTCTTAAAGGAGGCTAGGTGTTCGTCCTGGAAGGGTTATGTTTCCTCCATCAATTCGAGGACTTCCATCACCCAGGTGTGGAACCGGGTAAAGAAAATTTCAGGTAAATTTACTGTTCCATCCCCTCCTGTTTTATCTGCACCAGGTGGAACTGTGGCTGATCCATTTGCTGTTGCAGAATTGCTTGCTGACCATTTTGCCAGGGTGTCAAAGAAGGATGCAGATACACCTTTGGCTTGCCGCCGTCGGCGCCTAGAATCTCGTGGTCTCAGTTTTGCCTCTGTTGGGGGAGAGCCTTACAATGTTCCATTTTCAATTTTTGAACTCCAGTCAGCTCTGTCGCAGTGCCATGATTCCTCTCCTGGTTTTGATGATATTCCTTATGCCTTTTTACGCCACCTGTCTGATGAGTCCCTGTTGTTTTTGCTTTCACTGTTTAATAAGATCTGGTGTTCTGGGGAGTTTCCGGCTTGTTGGGGTGTTGCTGTAGTTATCCCCATCCCCAAACCAGGTAAGGATCACCTACAGGCGACGAATTATCGGCCTATTTCTTTGACGTCTTGTATATGTAAAGTTTTGGAAAAGATGGTTGGTCAATGTTAGGCTTGTGTGGTTTTTAGAGAGAGGTGACTTCTTATCCCCTGCCCAGTATGGTTTTCGAAAAATGCGATCTACCTCTGATGCATTACTGTCCTTGGAATCTTCTGTCTGTGAGGCTTTTTCCACTAACCAACACCAGGTCACGGTCTTCTTTGATCTGGAAAAGGCATATGACACTGCATGGCGTCATGGTATTTTACTCTCTCTTCATGAGTTTGGTCTTCGTGGGCGCTTACCTGTTTTTATTCAACAGTTTTTATCTAACCGAATTTTAAGGGTGCGAGTGGGAGGAGTGCTTTCTAATGCCCGAGCACTAGAAGATGGAGTACCACAGGGGAGTATCCTTAGTGTTACTCTGTTCGCTGTAGCCATTAACAGCGTCATCAGTGTACTTCCTGATGGTGTACGAGGATCACTATATGTTGATGACCTCTCGATTTCCTTCACTGCATCTAGAATGTCTCTGATAGAGAGGAAGTTGCAGCTGGCTCTCAATAGAATTTCTGACTGGGCAGAAGCACGTGGTTTCCATTTTTCTGCAGCAAAGACAGTGGCTATACATTTTTGTCGTCTTCGAGGAGTCCACCCAGACCCTGACTTGTATCTCTATGGTAGAAGAATATCCTGTGTGGAAGAGACGCGGTTTCTGGGTCTTCTGTTTGATAGAAGATTAACCTGGGTTCCTCATATTCGTTCTGTTAAGGTGGCTTGTCTTAAAGCTTTGAGTCTTTTGAGGGTTTTAGCTCATACCTCTTGGGGTGCTGACCGTCAGACCCTCCTCCTCTTGCATAGGTCTCTTATTCTTCCTAAAGTTGAATATGGATGTGAGGTCTACTCCTCTGCAACAGATGCCCGCCTCCGGTTGTTAAATTCTGTGCATCATGCTGGTGTTCGTCTGGCAACTGGGTGATTCAAATCATCCCCAATTCCAAGTTTGTTGGTAGATGCTGGTGTACTCCCCTTGGACTTGTGGCGCCAGTTGCTAATGATGAGGTGTTGGTATCGTCTTCACCGCATTCCAGACTCAATTTCTTGTGCCATTGTCTCACAGGATTCCCGATCTTCTGTTTTTGAGACCCGTCCCAATTTCCCAAAGCCATTTGGTTACAGGGTCCAGTCTGTTATGCTAGCCCTCTCTCTCCCGAGACTGGCAATTTGTCCACATCGGATCCCAAGGGTGGGTTCTTGGCTACTCCCTCGCGTGACATTCTGTAGGTCCGTTGTTGGAAAAAAGGGCTCGCTTCCCTCTCAGGTGTCCCTCTCTCTTTTTAGAACATGCCTCCATTCATGAGGGTTCTGTCCCCGTCTATACTGACGGGTCTAAGACTGATACTGGAGTAGGATTTGGTGTTGTCTTCCCTTCATTTAGTAGGGGCGGTAGCCTTCCTGGCGTTACTTCAGTGTATACAGCAGAACTGACTGCAATTTTGTATGCTCTTAAAATCATTTTTACTTTCCGCCAATCCGTTTTTGTGATTTATAGTGACTCACGTAGTGCTTTGTCTGCACTGGAGTCTTTTAATGCATCCCATCCATTGGTTTTATCAATTTTAGAGTGGCTTTTTCTTCTTGGCCGCCGTGGCCGCTGTGTAGACTTCTGTTGGGTTCCTGCACATGCTGGTGTGGTGGGCAATGAGAGGGCAGATACTTTAGCTAAAGCTGCGTCTTCTCAACAGTCCCCAGCTGACTACTCACTGCCTGTTTCTGATGTAACACCTTACTTGCGGTATGCAATTCGTACGTGTTGGCAGAGACACTGGGATGGTGTGTCTCAAAATAAACTAAAAGAAATCTTTCAGAGAGTGGTTGTGCCAAGGGTTCTTCCCTCTATGTCTCGGCGACTGGAGGTGGCTCTTGCTAGGCTTCGCATTGGGCATTCTCGGCTTACACATGGGTTCCTCATGTGTGGTGAAACTCAACCGTACTGTGATGACTGCCTCTTTCCCCTTACTGTCCGTCACTTGCTGGTCGAGTGTCCGAGTCTGGGGGGCCTGCGTCAGAGGTTCCTTCATAGGCATGGGGGAGCAGATGGTGCCTACTGTTTATCCTCGATGCTTGGTGAGGCCTCTAACGATTTTACTGATGTTTTTAGTTTTCTTCAGGAGGCGGGCCTCCTTCCACTTTTATAAGTAATTATTTTATAAATTATTCTTTTATTATTTTTAGTGTTTTATTCCTACTAACAGATATTAACTTTATTTTGAATAGACACTTTTTATTTTGCCGTGCCATCTACTTTGTCATCCGGCGGCATATGACCCTGGCAGTTGCGCCGCCAGATTGTAATTATTTTCAATCAATCAATCAATCAATCCGATCCCCCTTTTTGTCATCATCTTATTTTCCCACTTCCACAACCCATCACTGAGTTTCCTTCTTTATCTGCTGTCGCTATTCCATTCTTACCATCATCTGGAGCTGTCTTCCTAGATCTGTATTATCCTCTGCCCATGACCCCCAATCTTTTCAGCGCAATGGATCCTGATATCTCGAAATGAATGGAGCTTGAATTTTGCTTTCTTCTGTTCTGTTTTCTTGGATAGAACACTTAGTATGGACGTTTAGCATTTATCTTTTTCGTCTTTCCATCACACACACACACACACACACACACACACACACACACACACACACACACACACACACACACACACACACACACACACACACACACACACACACACACACACACACACACACACACACACACACACACACACACACACACACACACACACACACACACACACACACACACACACACACACACACACACACACACACACACACACACACACACACACACACACACACACACACACACACACACACACACACACACACACACACACACACACACACACACACACACACACACACACACACACACACACACACACACACACACACACACACACACACACACACACACACACACACACACACACACACACACTTTTCCCATATCCACGAAGCACCAGAGCCTTTTATCACACGAGGTCTCCTTCCTTTCCCCTCTTCCTTATGTTATGAAGGGAAGATTTGCCAGTTAGGTAGTCTCGTACCCTCGAGACGTTTCTCGTACCGTAAGTTCCGGTACGAGTCAGTTGCCAGTTTGCCTGCTGTTTGTGAGCATAGTTATTTCGTAAGTTATGCATTAATTTTTGTGCTCTTTTTCTTTATAATGTTTTATGTAAGTGATTGCTTGTTAAATTATGTAGTTTAAGTTATTATGGTAAATGATTTAGAGTGTTACGTAATGTAAGACAACACTGGCATGTTTTGGGTTGTTTCCGAGTTGGTAACTGTTGCCCGTCGAGAGTAAACACGAAGTTTCGAGAGTAATGCAAGCTTATATAAGATGGGGTAGAGATTATTACAAGTTTAGTCGGGTTTCACGGCAATTTGTGTGAAGTGCAGTCGGTTTTGATGTAGTGCAGTGTCAGTTAAGATTGTATACTTTCGGTACCGGTACTTGTAAAAACAGTGACAAACAGTGACGAGTTAATGAAGTTTGTATATCATTGGTACTTGAGAAAACAGTGAAGTGTAATAATGTGAAGTGTTATTAAGCATTAAGTGCAATAACAATAAGTAAAGTGTGTATAGCTCCAGTGCTTGTGAGAACCGTGAAGTGAAGTTGGAAGGCATTTAGTGGATTTAGTTGGAAAATAAAGATAGTGAACTTTAAGCAACCAGTGTTTATTTGCGTCTCAGCTGATCTTGTGTACGGCACACCAAAAGGCTGACCATAGGAGGAACAACTCAATGGGCAACGTCCTTCCTGTACTGTTCTACTGCTGTTGGAGCCTGTGGCAGTGTGGGACGAGGACGTAACACTTATTTCACAGCGTTCATCCCAAGAGCCCCAGCAGCCCATGACAATTTACCGTGTCCGCAGTATAGCCCCCTTTGCGGAAATTAGAGAGGGAGAGAGAGAGAGTTTAATTTTTTTTGAGTTTCCTTCTTGTATTTCTCTCATTCTTTCCATGTCCATCATTTTGTGGTAATTATTCTTTGTCTGTACCTACTCCCTAACCTGCTTTTCGTCATACTCCCTAATACACTCCTATTTGCTCCTTATTCGCCTGCCACTAATTTCTTCCCTTTGTTTACATTCTCCCCCCCCCTCTCTCTCTCTCTCTCTCTCACACACACACACACACACACACACACACACACACACACACACACACACACACACACACACACACACACACACACACACACACACATTTTTTTTTGGGGGGGAAGTCACTGTTTTTCTGAGCTTTGTTTCCATATCTCTCCCGTCACGGCGAATACGCAGCACCCGTCTAGCAACAGAGTCTTACCCATTTTCCGCCCAGCTCTCTAATGCAAGTGAGCCGATAATTTCCGTCTTTCACGTATGCAATTTATCTGCTCTTAAAATGGCTTCTTCGGTCCATCTTTCCCACCACCTATGATCTCCTGTTTGACAAATGCAAAACATCAGGCCATCTGAAACTAATGGATTTTGAATCTGACTTTCCATTCTCGAATCTTCGCCCTGGAAAAGCCAAGTTTTAGAGGGTCTCAGTTTACACACACACACACACACACACACACACACACACACACACACACACACACACACACACACACACACACACACACACACACACACACACACACACACACACACACACACACACACACACACACACACACACACACACACACACACACACACACACACACACACACACACACACACACACACTAAAAAGACACATATACATCACACGTACACCCACCCACACCCACACACGTGTTTATTAAAACACCAAATTTAGTCACAGTTTGGACCTCCGACGTATGTACCCCAGCGAAAGATTTATCGCATCAGCAAGAAATGGGGGCAGGTGTCAGGAGGAAAACTCTGTAGTACAGTAGCAATTTTTTTTTTTTTTTTTTTTGGGGGGGAGGGGATATTTCAGCCAATTTTGAAGTTACAAGATAGGCACCAATTTTGGAATCACATTAAAATCCTCAATTATTTTCATTTCATAGATAACCCGTAGTTCCCAATAGTTTTTCCGTAAAACGAGGAAACGATTTTTTATAAGGCAGATTAGCGTAACAGTCGGCTGCGCAAGAAGGAACGGTCTAACGTTTTAGGAAGTGTGAGAGAATATTTTTCGTGCAATCCTATAAGTTCTTTTTAGTATTTTCAGGTCTGAAAATCAGAGGAAAATGATGAGCCACATGAGACAATATTCTGCACTGCCTGACTTGCACGCTCGCTCGCTCGAACACTTTCCACACTTTCAGTGTGGACGCCTATTACATGTATGTATGTATGTGTGTGTGTGTGTGTGTGTGTGTGTGTGTGTGTGTGTGTGTGTGTGTGTGTGTGTGTGTGTGTTACTATATACTCTTCTTACTATTGGTTGACAGGGTTGACGGTAGTAAGCCTGTGTCCATGTTTGCAGCGAAGCAAATTTGATATATTTAGAGAATTAATTGGCTAACTACTTAACTAGACCAGCCGAATACATAGCTGGCTGAACAACAAACTGATTGACAAGATAACTAGGTGAGGAAAAAGTTAGTTGGTGGAGAGGCGAAAATAGCCCGAGAGTGTTGTTACGAAACCTGAGTTTACATGTCAGATTTAAAACTCAAAGGCCAGAGGTCGTGGTCAGTCACATTTACACAGCTGCGGCCTCTGAAGAGTACAAAATGGTTCTCAATATTCCTACTATCCTTTTACTCTACTAACCACTACTTGACATATATGCACTTCGTATGCGAATGGTGCATGTATATATTTCTTTTATCATAAAGTCATTATATATGAGCATAAATTTAAGCATCAAAATAAGCTGAGTATACCTATGTTGTATTTATGAAGCTTGCAGAAAAATAAGCAGCCAATCTCTGCCCCTCTAATCCATGCCCATACGAAATGTACAGTCCCTGTTGCGCGTTGGAGGAGAGGAATTACTCAGAGAAGAAAGTCTGACACAGACGTTCGTCTGGTTTTAGTCTCTGTTGCCATACGCTGTGAATAGGTGATTATTTCCTACTGTTGCATTCAGTACATCACAGTTTCTCTTGAATCACCTGGCCATAACAGCACCATGCATACCTTCATCTTCAATTCCACTTTACACCCACTTCCCTGTCTCCACCAGGCTGCTTGCTCCTGTTGCGACCTTGCAAGCCTTTCATCCAACCACTTTACGCCCACCCAGACGTACAGCTCGCCATCATGAACGTCCAGATCATCGTCAGAGATACCCTCCTCGTTAGAGATGCCTACCTTATCGCCAGTGACACCAAGGAATCGGCCGGAGCTACCCTGTTCCGGTACAAGTGCTATATTCAGGTGGGGCCTCGATCAGGACAACACTAAAGGGGTTGTCATCTCAGAGGCAACGCACCCACAGGATGATGTTGTCCCTCAGCTCCTTGCAAAGAAAAACTGTTGCATCAAGACAAAGCTACATTTGTATTTGGGGGAGTTATATTAAAGTGTAGGTCTTTTTTGCATTATATATAATTATATTTCTTTGGCCACTAGTCTTCCTAATAACCTATTGTCCTGCCAACAACTGTTTTCAGTAGAACCACTACTGATGTGCTTATCAAACACATTACAAATTAAAACACGGAAAACTGTTATTACTTTACATTTACCACCATTACCAGCACCATCAAGTAATTAAAGATACTGATGACTGCATGCAGCCAGCGGAAAGACTAATGGAGCGACTGACAGCCTGACCTTAATTATGTGATTGGGTTGTATCCCTTTTTACTGATGTAAATATAACCCGCCGCCATCATTAACTCAGCACCGAAGGCCAAGACCAGGTTTTAACCGTCTATGTGTCTTTTTTTCTTTTATGCTAGGAAGAAGGAACCAAAGGCCACGAGCCCGCCAAAAACTGTTCCTTCCAAGAGAAGAACAAAATACAAGAGAGAGCCAAATTCAAGATCCGCTCATTTCGAGATGCCCGGACACACTGCGTTTGAAAGACTGGAGATCATAGGAAGCAGGAAATACAGACAGACGGAGACGGTTCCAGAGTTGACGTGTTGCATAAATGAAGGACTGGGAGTAACGGTTAACTCTTATATTAGAGAGTTGGACTGAAAAGGGATGAGAGTTTGCTGCTTGACGGGTGCAACGCACCCGTCATAGAGGTGGAGGAATGCATGCAGACAGTTCAGAGGAGCTGCGACCATTGAAGTAGCGATAGAAAAGAGATAAAGATGCAACAGTGCGGCGAAGAGACAGAGGTTGAAGGGAGCCAGTAAGAGGAGGAGAGTTAATGAAATGAAAAGCCTTTGACTCCACCCTATTGAGAAGAGCTGTATGTGGAGAACCTCCCTACACATGCGAGTTGCACTCCACACAGGGGCGGATAAAACCCGTGTATAGACTCAACAATTGTGCAGGGGTAAAAAAGGAACGGAGTCGGCTTAGCACAGCTAATCTCTTGGAAGCAGATTTTACAAGAGATGCAATATGATCTTTCCAAGATAAGTCCCGAGTGAATGAAACCCCAAGCATGTTCAAGGATGATGCAAGATTAAGCAGAGTATTATTAAACTTTAGTGGGTACACCTGTGGAAGATTTTGTCGGGTTGATAGGTATAAAAACTGAGTCTTTGATGCATTAAAAACTACAAGATTATTTTTACCCCAGTCAAAGATACGAGCCAAGTCAGACATCAGGTGTGCCATAGCCTCATCCATTGTTTGTTGAAGTAACTGCTGAGATGGACGTTGTGGGAACTGAATGGATAGGTGAAGGGTGGAGTCATCAGCATACGAGTGGATAGGGTTAGATGTACAGCTTAGAAGGCCAGTGATGAATAAAAGGAAGAGAGTTGGTGATAGGGCAGAGCCCTGAGGAACACCACTGTTGATAGATCTAGGAGATGAACGATGGCCGTCTACAACAGCGGCTATAGAACGAGCAGAAAGGAAGCTAGAGATGAAGGCACAATTAGAAGGATAGAAACCGTAAGAGGGCAGTTTGGAAATTAAAGATTTATGCCAGACTCGATCGAAAGCCTTTGAGATGTCGAGTGCAATGGCAAAGCTTTCGCCAAAGTCCCAAAAGGAGGATGACCAAGAGTCTGAAAGGTAGGTGAGATCGCCAGAGGAGCATCCCTGATGGAACCCATACTGACGATCAGAAAGAAGGTTGTGATAGGAAAGATGCTTTAACATTTTTCTATTAAGAATTGACTCGAAAACATTTGAGATACAGGATGTTAAAGCAATTGGACGATAGTTAGAGGGTTGGGAATGGTCACCCTTCTTTGGGACTGGCTGAATGAGAGCAAACTTCCAGCAAGATGGAAAAGTACAAGTTGATAGACAAAGACGAAAGAGTTTGCCTAGGCAGGGTGTAAGCACAGAAGCACAGTTCTTTAGAACAACAGGAGGGACTCCATCAGGCCCATATGCCTTGTTAGTATTGAGGCCTGTGATGGCAGAAAATACATCAGCTGAAGAAATTTTAATGTCAGCCATGAGGAAGTCAGAGGGAGGAAGTGAAGGAGGAACAGCACCGGAATCGTCTAAGGTGGACTTGGAGGTGAAAGTCTGAGCGAAGAGATCTGCTTTATCAGTAGAAGAAATAGCTACAGAACCATCAGAGTTGAAAAGAGGAGGGAAGGATGATGAGGTAAAGTTGTTAGAAAGGTTTTTGGCAAGGTGCCAGACGGAGCGGGAAGAATTCGAGTTGGAGAGTTGAGAGCATTTAGTACGGATGAAATTATTTTTAGCAGAGCGAAGAACAGACTTAGCTCGATTTCGGGCAGAAACGTATAAAAGATGTGATTCAGGCGTGGGTTTGCTCTGGTACCTTTTATAGGCCCTCTCCTTGTTGCGGACAGCATTAGAATAAGCGTGATTAAACCAAGGCTTTCTTGCATTAGTCAGAGGATATGAGAAAGGAATGTATGCTTTAATGCCCAAGAGAATAACCTCCGTAATGCGCAAGGCACACTCAGATGGCTCCCGGCCTTGGAAGGAATAATCATTCCAAGGAAAATCAAAGAAGTACTGCCTGAGGGCCTCCCAATCTGCATCTCCAAAGTGCCACAGACGACGTTTCTTTGGAGGGTCCGCATGCTGTACCGGAGCGATAAGACAAGTTAAGGTGATAAGGTTGTGATCGGAGGAGCCCAACGGAGAGGAAAGATTAACAGTGTAAGCAGAAGGATTAGTTGTAAGGAAGATGTCAAGTATGTTGGATCTCTCTCCAAGGCGGTCAGGGATACGGGTAGGGTGCTGTACAAGCTGCTTTAGGTCATTAAGGATAGAAAAGATGTAAGCTTGTTCACCAGGTGGATCAGTGAA
Source organism: Coenobita brevimanus (assembly GCF_032717465.1). NCBI lineage: Eukaryota > Metazoa > Arthropoda > Malacostraca > Decapoda > Coenobitidae > Coenobita > Coenobita brevimanus. Next base: position 50,566,855 of record NC_136959.1, read on the forward strand.
AGGAGAGGAGAGCCAAAGGTGGTGGTGAACATTGAAATCTCCTAAAATGGAGATTTCAGAGAAAGGACAAATGGATAGAATGTGTTCCATCGTAGAAGTAAGATAGTCAAAGAATTTTTGATAGTCAGTAGAATTAGGAGATAAGTAAACAGCGCAGATATATTTAGTCAGAGAATGACAGGACAGCCGAAGCCAGAGAGTAGAGAATTCAGAAGAATCGAGTTCAGGAACACGAGAGCAAGATAAGTCATTGCATATATATACATAACAGCCACCTTTGGCTTTGAAATGAGTATAGAGAAAGTAGGAGGGTACAGAAAGGGTTTGCTGTCAGTTGCCTCAGACAGCTGAGTCTCAGTTAGAAAGAGAAGGTGAGGTTTAGAGGAAGAGAGGTGGTGCTCAACAGAGCGAAAGTTAGAGGAAAGGCCACGAATGTTGCAGAAATGAAGAAGAAGTGAGTCAGACAGTGGTTCCAGGCAGCTTAAGTAGTCACCGGGAGAGGGGCGGAAGGTGGGTCTTGCATTGCCTGTGTCTCTGCGTGTTCGAATGTAGATGAAACTATGCCAAGGAGTACATATGTAACCAAACGTTGCTGCAAGCTGACTAATGTAGAGATGGCATCCATTAAAGTCATAATGGGTCAAGTTTAACACCCTGCTCGAATTGCTCGGCGTGGCAGAGGTATGTGCTTTACTCAGGGCTCTTCAGATTTCATGAATGGCATACAGATGATTGGTTCATGGGGTGAGTTATTCAGTGGGCAAAAGTGCTAATCGCCCGCCAAAATACGTTTTTTTTTTTTTTGGTCCGACTCTGGGCATAGGCTTCACAGTCTGCTCCCAAGGCCCAGTAGTCCTCCTATATTCCATACACCTCTACATGTCACCACTTCGGCGCTAACACCCACCGTCCATATTGAATACATGCTAGGGCTGTCTTATACAGGACTGGTGTATTGGCATTAGTGGGGATATTTTTACGACATGTCGGCGGGTCTTCTGGTAGATCAGTAAAGTCTGATTTTATATTCAAATCCTTAAACTGTTCCCTGCCCCAGCCGGGATTTGAACCTGGGTCCGTTAGGACTGCAGGCGACCTCTCTCCCGACTGAGCCACCACCTCCCCCAAAGGTTGGATAAGGTAAGTTACCTACCAAACAAATATGAAGAAAGTTCGCAAAACTCAACGGAATTAAGTCACCTCGTTTCGCAAAAAGTCAATCCATATTAAAAGATATATGACAGCTGGCATCCCGTCGTCTTTGATCATATCCTCACCAAAAGTAATAGGCCTCTGCACTTCCACATTGTTGCTATTTCCTGAAGGTTTGGTGAAAATGCGTCCACAACTTTTCGTGATATGTTTGGTATACACACACACACACACACACACACACACACACACACACACACACACACACACACACACACACACACACACACACACACACACACACACACACACACACACACACACACACACACACACACACACACACACACACACACACAAACTATATTGCCTCGCCTTGCCAAAAGTGAGCGATAAAAAAAAAAGGGGCAATGGACACATCACATATTCTGGCATCCGCCATACGAATTTATTTAGCGAATTGAATCTCCAGTTAAGTCAATGGTTGAACCGTTGGATTTCTGGTTTACTAACTGTGCTACCTGTGGACGATTTTTTCAACTTCAGGAAGACTTTTTTGAAGGAACTACTAAAGGCTGCAGGTATATCTAACCCCTCTAGTTCGGTTAGTCTCTCTAAAACTACATAACGTCATGTGGATAGAACAAGAATAAAAGCGAAATACGTAATCAGACATGTTGTTGTTATTTATTAGCCTCGGTTTGTCTGAGCGAACAGACTTGCCGACCACAGTTATCCAACTGCTTTTGTGGGGCCGTCGTACAGGTATATAGTACATACAGGGATCTGACACACCAATGTGGTAGACGCCACTCACCCGGGCCTGACCAGGGTCCTTCCCACGGCGAGGTGGGTTAAATGACTAACTGGTTTCCTGTCTCTAAAAGACTAGGTAAAGAATGGGCTAATTGACCGCCACGTTGGCTTATTGATTTACTATTCCGTCCGGGAAAGTCGTTCTTATTACATTCTCAGCAACTCTGACGATTATATTTAACGTGGGATAGGCTTTTCGTACTGGAAGGGTTACATATAGCCTCAGTAAACCTCATCAGCACGAGAGGCCTTTAATAAGTTGAATAAAATCGTCTGGTAGCAGCAAGACTATACGGAAAGGAACGTCATCCAATTTTAGGTGTTCAGAGTCGTAATCTAAGTAGCTTTTCATACTTCGTCGCACCTGTACATAAGTGATTTATTCTCTTCGTAACACTATAATATCTTCTTATGTGTTATTGTTACAAATTACATCGGAATTAAAACCATGTAAGTAATGTACAAGAGAATTTTAAGGCGCAGTTTGCAAAATAATTCGCTAAGGGAGAAGTACTACGAAGCCTGCTATTGTACTCAGAATATGGTCCTGAATCAGCCACTGAAGCCCCCTCTCCACCCTCCCCCCCCCAATTCTCCCTCTCCCCTCTAGTCCCCTTCCCCCTTCACTTTCCCTTCTTGTCCCTTCCTCGTCCCTAATTCGCTTCCCCCATTCTGGCCCCCTCCCCCCTTCTGCCCCCCCCCTTCCCTTTCCTCTCTTGTCCCTTCCCCCTCCCCATGTCCTTTCCTCCTCCCCAATTCCCTTACCCCCTTCCCTCCCTCTCCCCCCTTCCCTTTCCTCTCTTGTCCTTTCCCCCTCCCCAAGTCCCTTCCTCCTCCCCAATTCCCTTACCCCCTTCCCTCCCTCTCCCCCCTTCTGCCACCCCCCTTCCCTTTCCTCTCTTGTCTTTTCACACTTCCCAATTCCCCTTCCCCGTGGCATCCCTTCCCCTCTCATCCTCTCCCTCTTCCTCCTCTCGCCCCCTCTCCCTCTCCCTTTCGCCCCCTTCCCATTCACCCTCTGCCTCCCTCTCCCTTAAGCCCCCTCCCGTTCCCCTCTGCCTCCCTCTCCCTCTCGCCGCCTCCCGTTCCCCTCTGCCTCCCTCTCCCTCTCGCCCCCCTCCCTCGGCACAGCTGGTTCAATATCGAGTAATTATCCCTGAACCCGGGTTAATAAAGAGCGGAAGATAAGAGGACCCGCAGCTCGGCAAAGATTACGTTTTTCCCATTAGTTCCATCGAGATCAACGTCAGAGTACTCGTTAACCTCCTTACCTAGTTAAACCCTTTTCAGACTCTCCCAGTCATCTCTCAGTTCATTAATTCATTCACTCTTTCATCTTTCTACTCATTTTCCCTTTATTCCTTCATCTTTCTGTTCATTTTCCCTTTCCTTATTTCTTTCTATTTTTTCTATTTCTTTATCTTTCTGTTCATTCTTCTTTTACTCTTTCATCATTCTGTTCATTCGCTCTTTACTGCATCTGTCTTCATTCTTCCATTACTACCTCTTCTCATTCTCCTTTTGCTTCTTCTTTCTTTTCATTCTCACTTTATTTCTTCATTTTATTCATTCTCCCTCATCTGTGCCAAAACCCATGAATCAAGTGACGCAATTTATTTTCAGTTTATCCTTGCTACTTCACGACGATTTTATTCTGTTCAGGAAAACCCCCTGGTGAGGAAGAGGTTAATGAAGACTGTATCTCTCCCCTCCCCTCAGTCGAAAAATCTCTCCCAAGCAGGACATAAAGTCGTTTGGAGACAGCAGGAAATTGAAAAAAAAAAAAAAAATAAGGGTCATAGGATTCAAAGTTGTAATTGCCACTACAGTAATGTTTTAAACCCAGATGAACAGTGGATCATTTGACGTACTATCTACTTTATTCTTGTTATATCCAGACGATTTTATTCAGCTCTGGGGAGATATTTTGTTGTGATGGGGGGGGGGGGCAGGGAAGGCTGTATCTAACCCCCTTCATGTGGTGGCACTGATCTAACTATGAGGCTCCTCTCAATCACTCGACAAGAGGATGGTGAACTGCAGGAGGAGCAAGACTTTAATCTACTGGGTTCACGTTTCAGATGTGCACTACCTCGGGGTACCACCACCATCACTATTACTACTACTACTACTACTACTACTACTAGTTAGTCTCCCCTAAGTTCAATAAAATAAAAGTACGTCATTGACCTGAAGAGGTTAATTAAAATGAGATAATGATTACGAAAGCAGCACTGCAGTTAGGTCCCTGATCAGTTTAGTTACCGTTCTAATTACGTTGTTTATCTTGTTACCGAAAACGGATGGCGATACTTTATTATGGGCTCCGATTAATTATGTTTGCGTTTAATTAGGGCGTCTGCATTATTACCGGAGAGCCAGAACAAATTGCTGATTAAAGCCAACAAGCCGGGGAGGTCGGAAATAAATGTAAACAAAAGCACATGTACAGTATTTACTAACATGGCCACGTGTGTTTGTTTACACTGGGGAATCAGTGGGTACACTGGCTGTAGTTTGAGGCCTGCATTGCCGACTGGGGCTATAATGCTTAATTGAGAGAGAGAGAGAGAGAGAGAGAGAGAGAGAGAGAGAGAGACTGCAGTTAATGGACTGATGATTGAATGGAACCAGTGAAAGGTAGAGAGTCGATGAAACGAAAAGCCTTTGACTGCGTCCTGTTGAAAATTGTTGTATATGGTAAGCCCTTCCACACATTCAGTTTGAACAGTCCACATAGAGACGGATACGGCCACTGAACAAAATCAACAGATGTGTGGGACTGATTAATGCATGGAGTCTGCTCAGCACACCTAGTCACTGGGAAGCTATTTTTGTAAGAGAAGTATTAATTGCGAACTTTGCCAAGGCAGATCATAGGAAAATGAGACACAAGGGATACTGAGAGATGATGAGGGACTGATGCATGTGTTGTCGAAGGAGGTAGTTATTTTGAAGATTGGTTTAAAATGAAAGATAAAGGGATTGAGTTTTCAGGTATTAAAAAGCAAATTTTTTTTCCCTCGAACAGAGATAAAGCCAGATATGCCGAAGTCTCCTCTGGTTATAATTGAGGTGACTCTTGATGGAGTCTGTGGGAGGCGGGTGGAGAAGTGAAGAGTGGCGTCATCAATTTATGAGTGGATAGGACTATAACTCACAAGGTCATTGGTAAATAAAGAGAAGATACTTGATGAAAAGACAAATCCCTGAGGAACACTACCATTTATAATATTAGAAGAACAGTGGCCGTTTTCAACAACACCGATTATAGAACGGGTGGAGAAATGTGATGAAAACAGAAAAAGGGAAGGAAATAATAGAAGTGAATTTCGGATTATATATATAACAAAATTTAATCTGTTCGTTTAAAAATTGCTCTTCTCTGCTATTAAAGTTATTATTTTTTTTGTAGTTCGTTATTTATTAATAGCAACTGTTAGTAATAATATTGTTTCAGATTGTGACTAAAAATTATTTTCTTTGCAGGTAAGTACCGTTCTTCTCTTCCTGTACTTCAAACTAGTAAGTATGAAGGAGATCCCATTGTAGATCTACTTATGTGTTCGGCAAGTTTTTTAATGTAACGTTACTCTTGCTTGTGTTTGCCTGTTTTTCTATACACAGGTCATATAACTTAGAATATTGGTCGTATATCCTGCTTCAGTCGTATAATATCAATACCTCGAACTGTCGTATAATATCAATACCTCGAACTGAATGAAACGCAGGGTATCATTGTCGCATAGGTCACGCCTCGCAAGAAGAGATTCAGTGTTTTGTCTTTCAGTCTACTTGTCTGTCAGAACAGTATTAAAACTGTCGCGTAATTTAGAGAGAGAAGGCATCCTGGGTGAATAATAATCGAGTAATAAATTGTAAGATTATGGTTGATCTGGGAGAAGGGTGTGAACGTGAAGTGGTCATATTCTCGTGTTCTTGGGATTATATTTTTTCTGAGGAACGGGGCCATTCCTGCAACGTAAATACTTAGTCGAGGTTGCATGAAATTCGGTGAGCCTTACTTGTGAGGTATGTATGTGTCTCCTTGGTTACTAGTCCAATCAACACTCCAGTCCGACTACAGTTAGCTGTCAGCCGAGCTGGAATGGATTACGTATCTCCATTAGGTTCAAGTAAATGCTCACTACTATCCATCCTTATCGTTGAATTTTGCATTTTACATATTAATGCTCGTATGTTAGTTAAATCTGCCGGTATATTTTTGATACAGTTTGAACCAATGGCATGCAAGTGAATACTGTCTTTTTACTCTAACTTTATTTTCTCCCCTTTGCGTCTTATCTCACGCAGCCATGTGGTAGAAAAAGACGACACTGCAACTTAACATCCTTTTCATAACACTTCTTCGTGACTAGTACCAGACTCTAGTGTCACTCTTTTGTTATAGCTCAGATTTCAAGATAAAGATATGGGGTTTTTAGGCCAAGTTAGAGTAAAATCAGCATAACCTGTCATATGTAGTATTATACCATTAAAGAGCAATTGTTAGAGAGTTTCCTAAAGGCACTAGACGGCGACCTAGGGTAATATGAGATGTATTTACACATCTCGGCAGGCTGGTGGTTCAGTGTTGTGTATTTTAATTTACTGTTGTGTGTAGTGTTGCGTAGTATGATGTAGTGTAGATTAGTGTAGTGTTGTGTAGTGTAGATTAGTGTAGTGTTGTGTAGTGTAGTGTAGTGTGGTGTATTTTAGTGTATTGTAGTGAGATGCCCCCTGATGAGAGAGTGCAACTTACCTAAGAGGATTGTTAGATGAAATCATGGTTCATATATTTCTATACTCTTTGTTTTACTTAGGATATGCAAGGCAGAATTTAGTTATGTGGTATAGTTCTCTCTCTCTCTCTCTCTCTCTCTCTCTCTCTCTCTGTCTCTCTCTCTCTCTCTCTCCAGGACAGTATTTAGGTATATAGTATTCATTTTCATCCTTGTCTCCTCCCCTCTCTCCCTCCGCCCCTTTCCTACCTCCCTTACGTTCTCTCTCTCTCTCTCTCTCTCTCTCTCTCTCTCTCTCTCTCTCTCTCTCTCTCTCTCTCTCTCTCTCTCTCTTTCCTCTCTCTTTTCCCGTATCATACCCACAGTCCTCCCTCTTTCTCCCTAATCTGTTTATTTATTTACTTTCCCGCTCTCTCTCCACAAATTTTTCCCCTCCCGTAATCCTCCCTCCAGCTTTACCGTTCTCTCCATTTCCTCATCTTACTGTAATTGTCTCTTCCATTTCTCTCTGTCCTATTCTTTTTTATCTCTCTTCCTTATCGCTTAGTAGTTTTAGTTATCTCCTCCATCTCTTTCACTGGGTAATTATTCACTTTTAAATCGTCTCTTTGTCTCACAGTCTCCCTTCCTGTTTTCTCCATCCTCTTTGCTTTCTTCAAACACCTTTCCTGCTCGTAATTCCTCTTCTTTTTTCGTTTATATTTATCACGTTTATAGTTGTCCTTCTTTCTTTCTTCATCCCTTTCATTTTAACATTCAGTCATTGCTTTTCATTAACCCATTATTACATCATACAGTTCTCCTACCTTCTGCCATAATCCTTCTTACACTTCCCCTGTTACTGCTGTCTTACCTCTTTCCCAGGTTCTGACTACACGCCCCCCTCTCTCCCTCTACTCCTCCCCACCTCCTCCCCACCCCTCCCTTTTTCACCCATCATTACCTTTCTGCCTAAATCCTCCAGCCTTTCTCCGGCTACGCACCCCCCTCCCCCCCAGCACACACACATCACAATCTTTCACTCCATTTCATACTTTCTCTATCCCTCTTCCTCACGTCTCCCATCCTATCTTGCCCATTCTCTCATCCACCCCTCTCTCCCACTCTCAGCCAGTCTCATCCCTTTGCACATCCCTCAGCCTCTCCCCTCCCGTTATCCACCCCTGTTCCACCTCATTCATCCTTTTCCCCACCCTCTTCCCTCATTCCCTCCATTCCTCTTTCACCACATTGCCATACCCCGCCTTCAGTCATCCCACAAAGTCTCACCCCATTGCACTCACCTCCCTCTCCTCTATCATTATCTTTCCCCTTTCCACCTCACTCAGCTCTTCCGATCCGCCTCCATGTCTTCCTCGTCTCTCTTCCTAGTCCCCTTCTGCCCTTCCTTACCCCTTCCTCATTCTCCTCCCTCATTCCTCCCAACCTTCTTTCACCCCTTCTATTCCTTCGCCATCACTCGCAGATGGAGGGAACATTTTAAGGAACTGTTAAACATAGAAAATGAAAGTGATGCGAGTACATGGCTGGGGAATAGTTGGGAGAAGGAAAGTGGTGGGAAGGGAGGAAGAGATCAGTAGGATGGAAGTAGTGGAAGCAATGAAGGAAGTCAAAATAGTGAAAGCCCCAGGAATTGATGGAGTGTGTGATTAAATTATGAAGCATGGGGGAGAAATAGTAGTGGAATGGATATGGAAGATCTGCAGATTGGCCTGGGAGGAAGGTAGAGTCCCGGAGGTTGGAAGGCAGGTATAATTATTCCTCTGTACAAAGGAAAAGGAGAAACAGAAGTGTGTGGTAATCAAAAGGGCATTTGTCTTCTTAGTGTAATAGGAGAAGTATATATATGGTAGGTTATTTATTGACAGAGTTAGGGAAATGACAGAAGAATTAGTTGGAGAAGAACAGGGAGGTTTTAGGAAGGAAAGAGGTTGTGTTGATCAGTTATTCATCCTTAGGTCTTTAGTGGAAAATTTTCTAGTGAAGGAAAAGAAGTTGGATGAGGCCTTCATGGATTTGGAGAAAGCATATGACAGAGTGAATATACAAGGAATGTGAAAAATAATTAGAATTTATGGAGTAAATGGAAAGTTGCTGAATGCCGTGGAGAGTATGTGTGAGGGAGCTAAGGCTGCAATGCATTTGGATAGTGAACTGGGTGAATTTATCTATCAGAATGTTGGATTGAAACAGGGATGCGTCATGTCTCCATATTTGTTCAGTCTGTATATAGATGGGTGGATGGTGTTATAAAAGAGATACAAGGTAGGGCAGTGGATGTTGAAGCAACACTTGGAAACTTCCTGTAATGTTGTTTGCAGATAATACCGTATTATTAAGAGAAGACCAAAGGTGAATGAGTTTGAGAGAGCGTGCAAGAAAAGGAATCCAAAGATTAATGTAGGGAAGAGTAAAGTTATGGTCTTCGAGAGAAATGAAGTCACTGAATGTAACGTGAGGTTGGAGGATGAGGAAATGGAAAATGTGAGTGCATTTAAGTTCTTGGGTAGTGTGATGAGTAAGGATGGAAGTTTGTAGGGTGAAGTGCTTGAAAGAGTGCAAAAAGGAAGAAAGATTGCTGGTTCTTTGAAAGCAGTGATAAGAAATAGGGAAGTGAGACTGGAAGTAAAAGAGTCGCTGCATGATAGTATTGTGATATCAACTCTAACGTATGGAAGTGAAGCTTGGACCTTGGTGGAAGGATACAAGTCAAGAGTGAGACCAGTGGAAATGAGTTATTTGAGAGGAGCATGTAGAGTTACAGGAAGAGACAGACTGGCAAATGAGGAAGTGAAGGAGCATTGTGATGTGGATGTGGATGTGACCGAAATCGTTAGGAGAAATGCACTGAGGTGGTTTGGCCATGTGGAGAGGATGGAGGGCGAGCAGCTAACAAGGAGAGTGTATGTGAGTGAGTTGGAGGGAGGTAGAGAGAGGGGTAGGCCGAGGTTGACATGGAGGAATGGAGAGGTATATGAGAGAGGGGGTGTGAGCTGGGGGAGGGCAGTGAAATGGCGAGGACAGGGCGACGTGGAGGTGATTTGTTTGTGGCCACCTCTTATGGGATTAAGGCGTCTGGCAATAGATCGATAGGTAGACCTCCCAAGCCCCTTACCACGCCATACCTCCATTCCTCGCACCAACCTCTCCACCTTCTAACCCTCTGAGCCATCTCTCCTCCCTTCTTCCATCTCTGCAAGCCCTCTCTCCCCCTCCCCTTTATCCCCTGACCCCTTGAACCCACCCTCCCCATCCCATTTTCCAGCTCCGACTCCCATAGACCCTCTTCCCCCTCCTCTTCTCTCTCTCTCTCACACACACACACACACACACACACACACACACACACACACACACACACACACACACACACACACACACACACACACACACACACACACACACACACACACACACACACACACACACACACACACACACACACACACACACACACACACACACACACACACACACACACACACACACACACACACACACACACACACACACACACACACACACACACACACACACACACACACACACACACACACACACACACACACACACACACACACACACACACACACACACACACACACACACACACACACACACACACACACACACACACACACACACACACACACACACACACACACACACACACACACACACACACACACACACACACACACACACACACACACACACACACACACACACACACACACACACACACACACACACACACACACACACACACACACACACACACACACACACACACACACACACACACACACACACACACACACACACACACACACACACACACACACACACACACACACACACACACACACACACACACACACACACACACACACACACACACACACACACACACACACACACACACACACACACACACACACACACACACACACACACACACACACACTTCCCGCCATCTTTTTTCCCCCAGTATCCTGTCTCCCCTTTCCTCTTCACCCCTTAAACCTTTCCTTCCCCTCTCGTCTCTCTTCTCACTCCTTAAACCCCTCCTTTCCCCTCCCCACCCCTCCCCAACCTTGCTCCCTCCATCGTTCCATAATGTATGTCACACACGCACTATTTTTCCAGGAGGTGAGCCCCTTACCCTCATTATATCTCCATCCCCTACGCCTATAACCCCCTGTACCACTTCAGTCCCCTTTTCCGCTTCTCTTCACTGTTTGTTCACCTAACCCACCTACCCCCTCCCTTTTCCTTCTCCCTCTGTCCCCTTTCAGTTCCTCCTTTCTCCCCCTCTCCCTCCCTCTCCTTCCCCCATGTCTCCCACTTATCCTTCCGCTTCGTCCTCCCCCCCTCCATTCCTTTCCTGTCCCGCCTTCCTCCTGTCTCCCTCCCTTTCTTTCGTCTTCTTCCCTTTCCTTTCATCCTCCCCACATTTCATTTTTCCCGTCTTTCCACCATCTTTCTTCTTCTTTCCTCTCTCTGATACACCCTTCCTCTTTCGCCACCCCCCTCTCCATTCTCATATGCTTTTTTGCACCTTTTTCCCTCCTTTCTCTTTTCTTCGTGAATGGAAGTTTACGAATAATAATATCAAACTACTTAAAAGCTGGTTAAAGAGCACAGAAGCAATAAAGCGAACAAAATAGCTCGATTTATAGGCAGATCATTCGAGGTCAAATCAGAGAATATCATCCTTCCCTTGTACAGTTCCTTAGTGCATCCTCATCTGACGTATTGTGTTGCTTTGATCACCACATTACAAGAGTGCAATGGATTACGTGGAAAGAGTACAGCCAAGAGTTGGTGGTAAGTAGTGGCGACCATCATCCACTCACCTGATGTAGTGGTGCCGACTTCTTCCTTATCCATTCTAGTTCCCTCTTGGTGTCTGGCCTCCTCTATTTCTACTTTTCCCTTTCCTTTCTGTCACTTTTATTACTCTTCTTTCTACACCAGGTGGCTCTGCACTGAATCACAAGCCTAATGGTTTCCTGTAAGCCAGAAAACCATTTGCAACTCAGGGTGGTAGCCATATAGCCAAACTGGGAGGTGAAGTGGAGTCTCCTATGGTGCCCCAGTTAAGTGGATTGAGAGACGTAAATCCGGCGTCCATCCAGGAATCAAACCTCCACACTGTGAGATGCTGTCAGCCGCAAGGGATCATCGGTTTACTGCACGGAACAACTCTGCAGGGGCGGTTGCTTGCCCGCGGTTGAAGAGTCTGTTCGGCCAAACAGACTGGATTTAATAAACAAAAACCAGAGCGAAGAGAAACAGAAATAATACCCAGACTAAGGAAGAGCCCATACGACGAGCGTTTGGAAGTAAAAGTTGTTCATGATAATCATAGTGCAGACTACGAGGGACTTATGGATTCAAGTATTCAGAGCCTTTCAAAGACATGAAAGTATAGTACTCGATGCACAATATGTGTCGAATCACACTAGAAGTTATGTTTATAAGATTATCGGCAAACTTTTCCAGTCAAACGAAGCAAAAGATTTTTTTTTCTTCAGCACGGCTGTAAATATGCAGAACAAATTGCCCCAGCAGTGTGTTGGACCGAGGTATAGTAAGATCATATAAAGATTGTTTGGATAAATATCTAGTTTTGAATTCCCAACTAAACACATTCATGACCTGATAATATGGAAATCGAATTGTTTTCTTCATTTTCGGATCATGGACAACACAATATTCTGAGCTTAATGTACCTTTCATCTTACAGATGAAGATAACACAGAATACTTTTTCTCATTTCATTTCTTCGTATGAAATTCCCATGGCACTTTTTTTTTTATTTTTTCTATGCTGCATGGTGGCCCTTCTCACCTTTTTCCTGCCCACTTCGGCTGCGAAGTTCGGTGAGAGAGTGTGAGAACCCTCTTGCTTTTCTCTCCTTATCTTCACCTCACTGGATTAGATATAGCCATAGTCTTTTCTGTATCAGAATGCTGCAAAAGGATAATCAAGGCTGTTGCTGTTTGTTTTCCTTTGGAATTTTTTATACTCTCTCTCTCTCTCTCTCTCTCTCTCTCTCTCTCTCTCTCTCTCTCTCTCTCTCTCTCTCTCTCTCTCTCTCTCTCTCTCTCTCTCTCTCTCTCTCTCTCTCTCCACACCTCATTATTACCCCAATATTCACGTCTCCCACTCTGCCTCCCACGTTTCCCCTTACATTGTTTCCCCGTTCTCTCTCTCTCCTCCCAGCACCAACCATCGCAGTTACTTTTCCTTCCTCTCCCTTCATCCTTCCTTTTCCTCACCTCCTATCTCCCTCCTGCCCCTTCATTCTCACCTCTCTCCCTCTGACCCTTCTTCCTCCCCTCTCTTCCTCTTTCCTTCGTCTCCACTCTCATTCTGTTCCTTCTCTCCCCCTACTTCCGTCTTCCCTGTACCTTATCTGTCTATCTTCCTACCTCGTTTCCCTTTACCCTTCTTTCCCATTCCCTTCTCTTCCCTTTTTTCCTCTTCTCCCCCGTTCTTCCCCTTTGCTGTACCTCCCCCTCTCCCTTATTTTTTTCCTTCCTATCCCCCCTCTCCATCTGTTCATCATATCCCTCCTCCCTCTGTTCATCTTCTCCTCCTTGCTCTCTATTCCCTTTCCCACTCATTCTCCTCTTCTTCCCACACCCCTTTCTCCCTCTCCCCTCTCCTTCTGTCCTCCATCCTCTTCTTCGTCTGCTACTTTTCTCCTCTCCATCTTTTCCTCATCACTTCCTTTCCCTCTTCCCTCCGTCTTTCCTTTCCTTTCCGCTATCTCTCTGTTCCCCCTCTTCCTCTCCCTCCTCTCTCTCTCACCATTACCCCTCATCTTTCTACGCCCCCTCTCCCACCCCTTCTGCCTCGATTCTTCCTTCCCCTCTTCCTCCGTTGCTCCTTCCTCCTCGTCCTTCCTTCCCTCCTCTTCCTACATTCTTTAATTAGATACAATCCTCCCATCCCGCCTCCCATCCCACGTCTGCTTCCTAAGAATTTTTACGGTATACGGTGTGGCCGGAATGTCCAAGGAAATGTGTGAGAAAATTCAGCGAGTTATTCCAGGGCTTCATTATAGTTAAAAATAAAAATGCTATATCAAATTGAGCTCATTTATCAGCCGTTACGAAGCTATAGTTAGTGATGACTGAGTGAAAATGGTCTCCCTCTTCACCCACCCATAAATCCATCAGTAATTCCAGTTCCGTATCAGGTGAGAACTGTACCCTTGTTGATATAGCATTTTTAAAACCTCAAAATTGACCCAAGAATAACCTCCTGTAGTTCCCCACACGCTTCCAACAACGCCTCGTAGATCTTTCACTGTGCTGATTTATAATATATTCTTACATTCCATTGCGCCGACGTATTGTACATTATTATCTTTTGGTATCAGATCATGTTATTAAGCTGAGGAAAGACTTTTGAAATGAGAGGATTAACCGTGGCCTCCATTTTTCCCTTCCGTACCAGGGGCTTTTCTAATTACAATACAATCAACTGGTGGTAAAAAGCATAAATTACGTCAGCGGCCTGAAGGGGTTAAACGCTGCCTATCATGTTTCCCTTGCACAAATTCCTATGGCCCCTAAACTCCGAGTGGACTTCGCAGAGTTAGGAGTGCCCTCTCATCAGCCAGTGCCATTTCTGCTGCTCATCTAACTGACGTACAGTTTCGGCCATAAGTACTGAGTCACTTCACTACGACACATAACGTGACAGTGGGCAAAGGCTTTTGAAATCTTGTGGTGTGATCTTCGTAACCCACTTGCTCCCAGTGTCCTCAGTATAGGACGGAACTGGGCATTTTCAAATATTAATAAAGAAGGGAACCCCGGGGGAGGGACCTGTGAGCTTCGCCACTATGAGCCGTTAGGCGGAAGGCAGTACGCTTGGTACATTTCCAGCACAATACCGCACACAGGAACTCTGGGAGCCAATGGGTTAATTCAACAAGCCTTTCAGAACATTATGTAAAAATTCAAATATCTTCGACAGAAAACTGGGGTGATATTACTGTCCTCATTTGTACCAAGCATCCTGACCCACTCCAAGTTGTTCAGAATCTTTCTCATGAAGTATCTGTGAATGTTGCGTCGACTCTAAAGTCGTATTCTAAATGACTTTAGAGACTTTGTAGTACCTGTTCTCTAGCTATTTATTTTACATACTTCAACTCTTTATGGTGTTGCATGGTTCTAACGCAAATTATATCGATATTGAAGCCATGAAAATATCAAACAGGAGAATTTTAACGTTTTTTATACCAGCTAAACTGCTAGGGAAGAAGTGTCCCGAAGCCTCCGATATCACTTAGAATACGGGTCATACACGTCATACACTAGGATGATTGGAAAGCATTCATCAAATACACAAAAGTGTGCAAGCAGATTGACGCCACGGGCTCACCAATATTATGTTCCAACACAACATTTACCCTAAAATGAGGTGCATTTACAGTGATTTGTTATCAAGTTTTATAATTGGAATGTCATGTACAGTTATGTCCTGACACGGAAGTAATACCATCCTATATTAGAGTTTTAGATATGATCATCTGAAGTGAGCGATGTTTTACTCATACATATTACATAATTATGGCCTGTATTCCAAGTGCCTTTAGAAATTCACACACTTATATTGCTCGTTTATACGTTGCTGAAACTAACTACGTCGATAAAAAAAAAGATGTAAATAACATACGAACGATTGCTAAGGTGAAATATGCAATATTTGCTAAGGAAGAGGTTCAACAATGCCTCCTGTGACACTTTGTGTCTCTGAAGCATCATCTGATACACGCACCCATTTGTTCTGCCAACTCTGATGTCGACGTGGCAAGTTTCTGTATCAGCGAATGGGGTTAAGTTTTCATATGTATTTTTCCTTTTAACCCTCTCATGGTCAGGGCAACTTTAGTATTCTATTCTGCCTACCACCAGAGGATTTTACTCAACTGAGTGAGCATTATAGACTGATAGTGTTAACAGAACACATGGCAAATGCAGGCTTACTGATTATCCGTTCGGTATATATTAAAATGCTTGTTTCTAAGTACGAGTGAAAAAGCGAATTTCGCCTCCGTGACATATTACTCCATAGATTCGGTAGCAAAAATTTTGCAACACCCACATGGGGGCACAAAATCCAGTGTGTGCTCCTACTCGCTCACTCGTCAGTCACTGTACCTTTTTAAATATGAAATCTGGCCTGTTACAGTACAACCGTAGAATTTTATGAACGTCACACTTGTTGGGAGGGAGAGTTGTTGGAGGATGGGGACATTGGTGATGTGTCTGTTTTGCGTCTAGGGCATGTCTGAGGTGCGTGCGATGTGCGTTTTGGGTGTGTCTGGGGCGTGTCTGAGAAATATGTCCAAAGGCAAAGGACACCATGGTTGTGTTAGGGTGGTGGATACGGTTTTGACTGGTGTGGCAATCAGTGGTGTCCTGTGTGTTATTGGTTTACATACGTCCGTATCATGTGAGTTTGAAGGAGTAAGTTGTCGTCGTCGTCGTCGTCGTCGTCGTCGTTGCTGTTGTTGTTGTTACTGCAACCCCAGGCTCATCTGTTTGTGAACCCGGCGAACTGCAGGCTGAATTTACCGTATCCTGCAGTCCATTTCCTCCTTGAAAAATATTGGGAAGTTTGAGAGATGTTTGTATGACTTTATCGATACCACCAAGGTACGGCGTCACTCACCAGCACCGGAGAAATAGGTGAACGTCGGTGATAATCTTTAATTCATCGCGTAAGAGTAAAACGTGTTTGGCAGATAACACGTTCGCCATGATAGTCTATTTAGTTTGCATAGTGTGAGGGAAACAAGAGTAACTGTAAGCGCAGGTCTAGGAAAGAGCATCACGAGTGAGTTTACGCGATTTCACAGTATAAAGTGGGATCATGGGATGCTGTGGGATGAGATGAACTCCCTCCCAAGTGTTGGAGGCTTGGGAGGCTGGGTGGTGGAGAGGGGAGGGAAAAGACGAGAGGAAGGGAGAGGAGGAGGGGTTTAGGAAGGAAGGAGGATGGAGGGGTTTAGAGGATAAGGAGAAAAAGAGGACGAGTGTGAAACGAGAGGAGGGGGAATGGGGAAGTGGTGACAAGGAAGGAGAGACAGAGAAGAAAGTGGGGAGGAGGGAACAGAATGAAGCGGCAGTAAAGAAAAGGGGAAAGGAGAGCAGGGGGTAGAGGAGGGGAATAGGGGGTGAACAGGTAGGGGGAGAAGGGTAAGAAGGAGAGGGGGGGAAAGGTAGGGAGGAAAAGAGTTGCAAATTAGAAGCAGTAGGGGAGAGGTGTGGAAGTGAAGTGGGTGGGGGAGAGGGAGCCAGCCACTCACATTCGACCCTTCTCTTTCACCTGTAAGGAAATTTACAAGACAGCCAGAAAATTAGTTGTCGGTATCTATAGGCAACCTGACCTCGATATTTTTGATAACTGCAACGTAGAGGAATGGAACGATATACTGGCAATGAGAGAGAGAGAGAGAGAGAGAGAGAGAGAGAGAAATGAAAAGAAGAAGAGAGAGAAAAGAGCAGCAAAGAGGAGAGGGGTGTCATATCAAAGAAATGAGGGACAGACTGAAGGGGGTAGGAAAAATGAAACGGAAGAGGGAAAGAGGGAAGGGAAGAGAGAAGGAAGGGAGGAAGAGCAAAGGAGAAAGGAGACAGAAGAAGTGAGTGGAGTGGAGGGCAAGATAGGAAGAGGATGAGGGAGAGAGCTAAGAGATGAGAGAGAGCGAGGAAAGGAGGGATACTGATGGAGGGGGGAGGGAAGACAGATTGAAAAACCGATAAGAGAGACACGAGGAAAGGATGACACGAAGGGAAAAGAGGTTAAGATACAAACTGGTATGTAGGGAAGAGAGAACACTGAGGATGGGATGTTCAACAGGGAGAAGAAGGGAAAAATAGCTCCGTTGTGGCACCATATAATGATCTGATAAAACCATACAGCGTGCATTGAACGACAGCCCTTAGATCCGTGTATGTATCAGAGAAATGTGAAAAAGAGTAATCGTTGCACTTTCCTGAGAACTAAATTAATTATCAGTGGGATTGAATTTATATTTTGTAGTTTGTATGATATAAGGATAAAGAACTAACACAATTTTGCCAGTAAGGTCATGCTCATTAGCATTTTTTGGCCGCACAGTGTCTCTCCTTATTGTGTCAAGGTGACTGCTGTCCCAGGTATGAGAATAATCTAGTTAACTTCCTGCAAAATATCACTTCTTTTTATTCTTACCTGCGAGTACCTTGACGGTCTAGGCGTCCAACCCGCGGGCCATATGTGGTCCACTTGACACCGAGGTGAGGCTTTACGATCAAAAAGCAAGACATTTTAACAAAGGTGCACATATGAACTAATGTAGTAGATCAGTGTGGCATAATCACCTGCCACGGCCATTGTTGATTTGGTATAGTTGCTAGAAAATCAAAGTCATTGAAGAACCAACTGCCTATTCAGTATTTCACCATTGCAGTAAAAACATGGAATATTCAGAGTGCAACTCCCGCGTCCACCAGTTGTTCAAAGGGCCAAGTATTCAACCTTGTTATGTGGCACTGACTTTCGACTGATTGCTCTCAAAGTCGATTTACTTCACTTTTACCTGATTGTTAATGCTTCCACTAACTTCGGTCAAAATCAGATCAGACTTGTTTGAGTTAGCCACGTCCTGTGATCTTGATCTTTACTTCCGCCAACGAAGTTGGAGGAGGCTATGTATTCACCTGTGTTTGTCTGTTTGTCCACATTATATCTTCAAAAGTTCTCAATGAATTTTAATGAAATTTTGTGGAAGAGTGGGCCATGGGCCAAGAAAGAACTGGGTAAATTTGGGGGCGGATCCGGATCCGGATCCTATGTATCCCGCACAGTATAAGTTCTCTATGAATTTCAATGAAATTTTGTGAAAGGATGGCTAATTGGCCAAGAAGGAATTGATTAAATTTTTAGGCGGATACGGATCCGGCATTGGCGGAGGTATGCGCTCTCTGAATTCTGTGTAGTTTTCCTATTGTTCTCAAAATCAATGCTCTTCATCCTTGGCTGACCCTGAGCGTTTTCATAAAGTTTGGTCCAGATCGAATCAGAACTGTTTGAGCTATAGGAAAGGATATGTGACCTTGCTCTGTGACCTTAACCATTTGCGGATTGTTCTCAAGATCGAATCCCTTCATCAATGCATTACCTTTAATCATCCCACAAAGCTTGGTCTAAATCGGTCTGAGGTTGTTTAGGAGGACTTTGTTATGTGTAGTCTCCTTATGACCCTGACATTTTATTAATTTTTTTACGAGTTCTTGCACTGTGGCCTTACCTGAAACTCTTCCACAAAGTTTGGTCTAAATCTAATTAAAAACTGTATAAGTTTACCGTGCTGTATGACCTTGACGTTTGTTTTGTTGCTTTAAATGAAATGTACGTAAACCCCTTTGCTAATGCTCAACCCTTCCACCAAGTGTGATTCAGGTTAGGGTAAAGTTCTTTTTTTTTTTTTTCCCTCACAGTCACCTGGTTCAGACTTTGACCTTGACCTGTGACCTTGACCATTGACTGATTGCTCTTACATCAACTTCCTTTGTTTTTGCCTTACCCTCAACTATTTCACCAAAGTCTGGCCTAAATCAGGTTAAAACTGTTAAAATTGTTTAGGTTGAACTACTCATGTGACCTTGGTCTTTGACCTGTTGTTCTAAATACAAAAGGTTTATTCATTTCCTGGTCCTCTATCTTTCATCTAAGTCCAGGTAGAATTGGACCAAACTTTAGGTTCACATACATAGACACAAATGCGCGCACATGAGCCGCCTAAAACAGTACCTCGCTTTCACTTCGCGAGTGTGGGTGTAGCAAGGCATGCGGCCAACACATGTAAGGTTTCCTGGTCATGTGACCCACTTTTGAAAACTTGGACACTTTTAAATGAAACTGTTTTATCTGCTTGTACAGTAATTAAGCCACACACATGACGACGCTGATGATATCTTACAAGTCTGTGACGTGAATTACAATAAGAATGATCGATGCTGTCAAAAATATGTACTATGGGTCACAAAAGTATCGGTGCACAATATGCGTGAAACATTTTGGACCACAGAGCGAAAACAGATATTTTTCCTCTCAGAGCATTATTTAGAATTTTTATGATCCTTTAAAGATAAAGGCTTTTGAAAATTCGTGTATATTTACACAACTCTTTTTGGTTCAGAAAAACATGTAAAATGTGTGGAAATAATCTCCAGTGGGGATTATCTATGACCTCAGTCAGACCCAGAGTTCCGACCTTTAACTTTACCTCATATTTTCAATTATTGACGTATATTGCTGTGCTCCACCAAGTCAGTTATTCCAATGAGAAGAAAGTGAGAAATGAATGAGACTGATGTTGCAGTACTGTACCACAGCAAGTGTATTGGTTCTGTGCCACTGTGGAGGCACTTGTGGGAATTTGTGCACTTGGTTTATGACTCTAGTTGCAATTATCTCACACTGTACCCATGATCACAGGTACTGCAATTGTTTTAATGCAACAAGACCATGGGAAGGAGGTATTAGAACATCATCCATGTATTCTGTGTGCGTTATATAAGGCAAGTAAAATGGGTGGTACCAGGACCTTGTAATTCCTTGTCAATATTTACCAACTGGTTTGGTGCTGATAAGTGACGCCTTCACGCTGTGCCGTTGATATGACCGGATGGTGGAGCTGCCTAGTTTTATGAATGTTAATTAATCATCTTCCCAATTCCTGCAAAAGAGGATAGTGGGCTGCAGGAACCTTCATTCTGCAGTCCACCGGTCTCATGTTTCAGATGAACATGGGGCTACAACTACTACTACTACTAGTACTACTACTACTCTACTGGTGTCGTGATCTGTCGTCCCTTCTGCCCTCCACTGATAAACACATTCAGCCTTCTTGCCTCCAAGATACGGAAAGGAAGAATGGGAGATGAGATCGGGAGTTTCATCTCTTCATCGTTAATGCACTGTCTGTCTAAAACAAGAAGCGGTGCCAAGGCACAGCAAACCCGTCCCCGGCAGTCACTTTAGTGCTGACGTATAAACATGACAGGATATCTAGTCAAAGATGTCACATATCAAATTTGGAGTAAATCGGGTGAAAATTGACGATTTTATGCTCATTTGAAATTTTAGGCCCAACCCACCTGACACTGACCCCCCTACCGCTAACTGGGGGGTGACCGCCTTGATGTAATGGAGCACGTTATAGGATGCAGATGGGTAATGAGGCTCGGATAGAATGTCTCCACCCTCTCTGTGGCCCAGTGATGATGATAATGATGAAGTTGGTGAGCCACTAATGATAATGAAGATAGTAATAATGTTGATATGGCAAAGACATCTATTCTTGCCACTGCTATTGCGTGACTGACAAGGAAAACATCCAAACATTCCCCCACATTTCAGCACGCAACCATCATTTTACATTCCGGTCCCCATATCAATTCTAGGTACGTGCAAACTGGGGCAAATCATGAGCCTTATCTTTATAGAGCCCCAAACGTCAACAGTCTCCCCCACCTTGTGCTTATCCACTCGAGTGAAGGATTTAGTGGGCGGCCAATCAAATAACGGCATCCAGTGCTACAGTCACGTCCGCAAACCCGCTTGGAGAGGAGAGGGATTTAATGGTCTAGAGCTCGTTGTGTTGAGTGCTTTTAGCTGGCCTTTTCTGGGCTGGAGAGAAGAGGGGAGGGGAGAGGATTGACTCTTTTCTTTTATTTAATTGATATTATGCATTTTTCTCTCTCTCTCTCTCTCTCTCTCTCTCTCTCTCTCTCTCTCTCTCTCTCTCTCTCTCTCTAACACACACACACACACACACACACACACACACACACACACACACACCAGGAGAATCAAAAGTTAATATGATATTCTGCGAGGTTTTCCCTAGTGCTAATTTCCAGGGGATGCTAATGTATGGCAAGCACTCTTCGCTGGTGAAACCTCGTGGTTCTTGCTCTGTTATGGGGGCAACCAAACATTTTCTCATTCTTTTATCGAGCCTCGCGCTGCTGATTTGTCCCTCACGAAAAGGTAATTTGTTTGTTATTGTGATTTCTCCACGATTCTTTGCCTGGTGGCACTTAATTGCTGCATTTTTAGGCAATTATACAATTGCATTCTTCCAGAACTGAGCTAGTGTTCCTCATGAAAATATGCAATTACCTTCCTTAAAACCCATGAGGATAGTTTTTAGACAGTTTTCATTAACCCTTCCACTGTAATGGAACTCTCCGAGGGTGAATAAAAATCATCTGGTAGGAATGAGTTCTTTCACCTTAACTTTATCCAGATTTTCGTAGTTTTGCAGTTTATTTCACGGAGTCCATTGACAGACAACGACAAGAGTACGGCTTTACATCCTTTCCATAACACTTCTTCGTACGTGGCATTTCTAGTGTTATTCTAATGCTACAACCAATCACTAAAGATGGACAGATGGCAATTTGATGCCAAGTAGTAATAAAATGAGTACCGGTATAGCAAAAATATATCTGAATATCAATGACATCTCCCGGCTCGAGAGGATTTTTTTTTTTTTCTGTATCATCCACACCCTCTCGGTCGTTTTCATTCCTTTTCTTCTTCACCCAGTAATATCAAGCTCTTGTATTTTCTATCCCACACTTCCTATTTATCCTCTGTTGTGTAGTCCATTAACCTCTTTCTCTCTCTTCTTCCGCAGCCAGAAATTTACTTCCCTGTTTCAACCCTCTTCATCTTTTCCGGCATCCTCTCTCAGTTCAACCCCTCCTTACAGCTTCCATCAGTTTTTCATCTTACTTTCCACTGTGCTTTTCATTCATTCATTCTTCCTTTACACCTTCCTCTGTTTGTCTATGTTCTCCCCGTTATCCTCATCTTTCCACCTCCCACACTCGCTTGCTTTCCACTCTTCCTTTCCATCATCATTATTTTTATCTCTTCCCTCTTCACACCGTTCTCTGTCGTTCTTCGCCTCATTATCCTCAGCCTTCCACCTGCCACTCTGCCTTTTTTTCCTTCCTTCCTCTCTTCCTTCCCTCTCCCCTCCCTTTTTTTCCTAAAATTTACTCATTTTATGCCTTTCACTTTTCTCCGTCACTCATTCTATTCCAGTTCCTTCCACTCCTCCTTGATCGTACACCCCCTCCCGCTGTCTCTTCTATTCCCTCCCCTCTCCCTCTCATCTCCCCAGTTCCCCCTCCCCTCTGCCTCCTCTCCTAATCCCCCTTCTCTTTTCCTTTCCATTCATCTTTCCCGTTTCTCACCCTCTTCCTCTACCTCTCATCTATCTCACTTCTTTCAATCTTTTTTCCCATTTTTCTCCTTGTCTCTCTCGTTCCCGTTCCTCCCCTACTACCGTTTTTTTATCCTCTTCGCTTTTTTTCTTCCTTGTCTTCATCCTTTATCATGATTTTTTCACATCCACTTCCTCCTCCCATTTCCCCTGCCACTCTCTTCTCTCTCTCTCTCTCTCTCTCTCTCTCTCTCTCTCTCTCTCTCTCTCTCTCTCTCTGGGTCCCCTCTGCCCATCTTTCTCCCTCTTTTTCTGTCCCCGTCCCTCCCTTTTCATTTCCCTCCCCTCTCTATTCCTCCTTTCCCCTTCCCACTTCCCCTGCAACTCCCCACCAAGAACCACCCTTTTCCCCACTTCTCCCTTCCTTTCATCTCTCACTCCCAGCTTTTTTTACTTTCCCCAAACTTTCCTACCACCTCCCCCACACTCATTTTATTTCCCATCCCCACCCTTTCCTTCCCCGTCGCCATCGTCTCCCCCATCCCCCTCCCAGTCCCCGAAGTGCGAAGTGAGAGTGAGGCAGCGGTGGTGTGGTTGGTGACTCTTGACCTGATTGTAATTAGCGATTGGCACTTCCTAGATCCTTTTTCTGATCCATAAGTTTAGCATTACATACGTTTTTCTCATCTTCTTCATTGATACCAAAATGATAAGAAACTAAATATAATAATGAAATATCAGTGTTAAATAGGCACAATTTGTCGTTAAGAAAAGGCATTACCTTCAAGAAAGCAATCCTCTGCTTTATAGCGCCCACCATGGCACTCTTTTATTGCCGATGAGAGAGAGAGAGAGAGAGAGAGAGAGAGAGAGAGAGAGAGAGAGAGAGAGAGGTGACTAATTGCGAGAAAGAAAGTACATAGTTAAAAGAATTTGAAAAAGAAAAGATTGGAGGGGAATTGGAATGTGAAAAAATAAAATATTGGAAGCGTAGAGGAGAAAATGGATGACTAAGGCACGGAAAAATGAATAAAGAGAAAAATATAGACAGAAAAATAGGTGTGAGAGACGTGGAAGAAGAGAGAAAACTGGGAAAACAGAGAAATGGAAGAGATAGGAAGAGAAAATGCAGGTGATGGTGAAAGATAGGCGAAGAAAGGAAGGAGGAAGAGGAGAGATATGGAGGGATAGAAATGGAGGAAGTTTGGGGAGGAGATATGGACAGGAGAGGAAAGAAGTGGCTTAGTTATTGCTCTCTCTCTCTCTCTCTCTCTCTCTCTCTCTCTCTCTCTCTCTCTCTCTCTCTCTCTCTCTCACATATGGTGCACTCTTAAATTTTTAAAAGGGAAATGCATCATGAATGAGGAAGGGAGTCAGGGACTTGAGAGAGAGAGAGAGAGAGAGAGAGAGATTACAAATAGCTTATGAGTAAAAACATAGGTAAGAAAGCAACAGGAGGGAGATTAAATGAAAGTGAGTAAGTGAGTGAGTAAGAGGAAGAAGTGCGTGCAGTGTGATGTGTGGGGAGAGTCACAGTGAACTCGGCCGTAAATGAGCCCTTATTGCGTCGGTGAGTGCATGTGCGTGTGAGATGGAAAAATGTGTGCGTTTGTGAGTTTGTGTGCGTATACGGGGAAGGATGTTTGCGTGCTTGATTGTGTGTTAATGTGTAAGTGTGTGTGGGTGTGAATGTGGGAGGATGTGTGTGTGTGAATGTGGGAGGATGTGTGTGTGTGAATGTGTGTGTGTGTGTGTGTGTGTGTGTGTGTGTGTGTGTGTGTGTGTGTGTGTGTGTGTGTAATTGAGCCTGTTAGCGGGGAAGGATGTGTGTGGGGGAGATTGTGCACACATACATAAGTCTAGTTCTCAGGTTTAATGGACCGAGAATATATGGAGAGAGAGAGAGAGAGGAGAATTAGATATTAATGAGGGTGAGTGAACATCGTTTTTCAACAGCAAGGAATAATCAGTAGTAGACGGTGAAAATAGCAATACCGAATGAATGAAAGTTAACCTCTCAATTACGAATACGTCTGTAAAATTTCAGTCTTACTCTCTCCAAACGACTTTAATTTTTTAGCATTGGGGAGAGTTTTGAAGCTCCATTAACCCCTTGAATACAGGAGTTCCTTTTTACGTTCTGTGAAATTGCCTGATGGTTGCATGATTATTACTGTGTTCATAGTACTGAAAGGGTTAGAAGGAGGGGTTTGAGAAGTGACGACTGGCTGATGGTCGAAATTTCTTCTAAATAAGCATGGTGGACACATGATGAACCACCTGCTGTGTGAGATCATTTTTTCCATCTGACCTTAATGTAAGATGATATAAACCTGCCAAACTGGCTATTACCGTTTTACATAATTATGCTTCATCGTCGCAGAAACGAACATAATCATTAGTTAAGCTTTGTAATAATACATACTACTACTACTCTGTAATGGCAAAGCTGTGGTGGCAGAATTGTGTTGAAAATATTCCGGTACGTCACTGATGTATTACTGATGGAGTATGATGACTTGCATATACAGTATATACGTGTGTGTGTGTGTGACTTGCATATACAGTATATACGTGTGTGTGTGTGTGTGTGTGTGTGTGTGTGTGTGTGTTAAAACATAAAATTAGTCAGAAATATATGAAACTTAACTAGTGCTCTATGGTGCAATTAGTATTACCTAGGCAAAACCAGTTGCGCCAAAGTATGCTGGAAACATACGAAATGTCCAAATAAAAGAGGCTGAAACTGGTTTCAGCTGAACAATTTAGGCAAAACTAGTTTCAAGAATGGCTTTGTATGCCGAAACTAATTTTAGCAAATCATTACAGGGAACACAGGTAAAAATGCCGCAGGAACAGGCAAGTAGTATGAAATTCATCTCTGTTACTTTCAGCTGTTTCTGAACATGACCAGTTTCACTAACATCAAATTGCTTTTGTGTTCTATACTGTAGTGTATCTTTCTTTACGGCAGTACGAGAGTCCTTCACCTCCTTGGGAAGTAAAGCATATCAGTCTCGTGCAAGTATGTTGTAAAAGGATGATTTGCTCTCGTCCCACTTCGGAATTGATTGCAAAAACTTCCATCCTTTTTCTGTTCCTAGATAAACACTGTGGTCAGAGATCATATGATCTAGTTAGAGGTTGTAATTCTATTGATAATTTGGCACTGGAGTCAGGTGAACAGTACAGTGTTATCAAACAGTTCACGATCTTCTAATACACTGCAAACAAGCCACCTTACACTGTAACTACAGCATCTGAGGTTCTAAGGTAATGAAGTAAATGAATCAGATGCGGACAATTATGACTTTTTTTTTTTTTTTTTTTTTTTTTTTACTCTTAATGTCTGTTACGCTGGTTGTCAAGTACCGTAATGGGAGTTACACACCAAATCGTGGTGTACGAGTATTATGTATACTATCAAGATGCTTCGCCTACTTTATCATACTGATATGATAATCATAGTTTATAGGGGTTCTCTGGCCAGCTTAAGGAAAAATTTTGCTTCATGAAGTGCCTCATACCTTAAGTGTTATACATCTAGTTTTCAGTGAGGTGTCTGGCAGGTAAATACCAGAAACATCTACTTCTCTCAAACAAAGCAATTACGGAAACGAGTTTTGACTGAAATATTAAGCTAAAACCAGGTTTAACATATTTTTCCCAACATAGCTGCAATTTGTTCTGCTTACTTAGAACTAGTTGTAAAGCACAATAACTGTGGCATCTGGTTCTGACTACTTTAAATTAGTTTGGACTAATTTCGAGTTTTCAAACACACACACACACACACACACACACACACACATATATATATATATATATATATATATATATATATATATATATATATATATATATATGTGTGTGTGTGTGTGTGTGTATATATATATATATATATATATATATATATATATATATATATATATATATATATATATATATAATATTATAGGTATTTTAAATAAGTTTTGCGCATGCAGACAGAAGTTACAAGGGCACTATAAACAAGATAGTATGTGTACACACACACACACACACACACACACACACACACACACAAAAGATACTGGGCTTATATTCCACTGTCTGCCGTGACAGGCCTTTTCTGAAAGCCAGCTGGCTGATGTCACAGCAATCGCGGCGTGAATTAAAAACAGTTCATTTCAGTCAAGTATATGTTCATTAATGCTATTGATGTACAAAGAATACCTCTAATATGTTACTGGCTAACAAAGCGGATATTTTGTATATAGTGGGAGGCGACACCCACTGTCCACACACTTGATGTGGTGTTACCTTCAGGTAATTATACAATGAGTAACATGCAAAATGGTTTCTTTTAACTTAGGGAACCATTAATTACGTTGAGTGGTATCCACAAAATTAAATGGACTCTTAAAGGTTAAGTAGGTTAAGGTACTCCAACAGGATTTGACCCATAAGGATTTGCACTCGAGGGGTGACTGGGGTTTATTGCCCACGTAATTCCAATCAGAGGTGGCCGACTGGTCACTGTTGTCCTAAAAGTGTGGACTAATTAGCCTTGCCCTGAGCCGCCAACACTCCTGACGGGACAACACAGGACTGGGTGATGGGTGATGGATACCGTACTGTAGATACTTTTACGTGACCGTCAACCATCAGTAAAT
This sequence comes from Coenobita brevimanus, assembly GCF_032717465.1. Classification (NCBI taxonomy): domain Eukaryota; kingdom Metazoa; phylum Arthropoda; class Malacostraca; order Decapoda; family Coenobitidae; genus Coenobita; species Coenobita brevimanus. Next base: position 50,594,478 of record NC_136959.1, read on the forward strand.
GTTCTACTACAAGGTCGTCAAAGTGGGCGGTTGTAAGTGTGGTAAGCGTGATTATGAGGGCAAGGGAATGTTTGCTTATGGCGTTAAGTGATAATGTAAGCGGCTAAGAAGGATAGCATTTGAGAGGAAATGAAGGGGATAAGGACTGAACATGCGAGAGTCGGAGCAGTTGACTTTGACCGAACGGGAATTGTGTGTAAATGTGAGCGAAAATGAAAGGGACTGAATATAACGAGTCATTGGCACAGGGAACTGGAGTGATTAGATGAAGTATTAGTATCATCCTTATCAGCAAGTGAAGTTACTCTGCTAAAGTCTCACGAAAAACAGTCGTCCTTAAGGTACAGTTGACAGCAGAATTTCGCTTCAGTTTTCAGGACTGATATCAGATTCCACGTCTCTTTCATGCCCTTCCCCCCAATAATCTATCTATCTATATACCTAGGCTGCTTCCCCCAAGGAAAGGGAGGTAGCCGAGACAGGACGACACACTCTCCATTTACTCATCCATTCAAACACATTCATTCACATCTTAGCCCCAAAGGGGAGAACGGACAGATCCTCACCGCACCACACCGCACAAGGGTCAACTGCGCAATGCAATCAGTGACATCCGCAGCAGGGCCCGACAGCAGAACTGGTTTACCCCTGCCACATCATAACAGACCCATCCCCTTACCCGCACCTGACCTGATTAGCTGATCAGACCAAATGCGGGAGAATATCCCCTCAGGGCTGCTTCATCACTTATTCATTCACAATTTCTCTCCATTTATTTCTGTCACGCACAGCCACTCTTCTTTGCTCAACAGACATCCCTCTCGCATCCAGCGCTCTCTTCACACTGTCCATCCATCCTATTCGTGGTCTTCCTCTCAGCCTTACACCTCTCACATCAGATCTAGTTATCTTTTTCACCAATCGCTCATTATCCATTCTCACCATATGCCCAAACCATTGCAACACCCTCTGCTCAACTCTACCAGCCATCTCCCGAACAACTCCAGTTCTCCTTCCAATAAGGGAAAAAAAAAATATCTAAGCCAGTCAGTAGATAGTACTTATATATGAAGACCGAGGATGAGATGAAGGGACTGAGTGCAGAGATGTATGAGAGAGGGAGGTGTGAGTTAAAGTGAAGGCAGCCAAACGGTAGAGGACAGGGTGACATGGAGGCGGTTTGTTTGTGACCACCCTTTACGGGATTAAGGCATATGTCTTTAGATAACGTAGACAGACAGCTTTAAGGCACACCTGTTAATTCTGACATATAGTGTTGCCAGATCACAGGCTTATATCATAACGGAGATCTTGAAGCGAATTATTGCTGTTTAAAGTACAAAAAATATAAAAATTACGTCCCCGGGCTACAGGGGTTAATGTAACTTAGTCTAGATATACCCTAGACTAGATGGTTCGGTTACTTTGCCCCACCGGTTCCCCTACGCTTACTGACTGGCCCATACACAATTACATGTTGCCACTTGGGCACTAATTTCCACCGTCCGTACTGAATACATGTCCTGTCCCATTCAGGATTGGTTTTACTGTTTAAGTGAGGGTTGTTTTCGTGGCAAGGTGAAGGGTATTGTGATATACCCAAAAGGCTTTCTATTTATTTGTAACTTTTGGCATTATTATTATTATTATTATTATTATTATTATCATCATCATCATCATCATCATCATCATCATCATCATCATCATCATCATCATCATCATCATCATCATCATCATCATCATCATTATTATTATTATTACAACTAATAGGAGTAATAGTAATAGTAGTAGTAGTGGTGGTGGTGGTGGTGGTGGTAGTAGTAGTAGTAGTAGTAGTATGTACAATTTCAAATTTCCACTTTACTGCCAACTCAGGGGAGGGTCGATCCTGCGTACACATGGTCAACAGTCAACTGTTTCGTCATTTTGAGTTGTTCTGTAAGTGAGGACCATGATGATGATGATCATCATCATCATCGTCGTCGTAGTCGTCGTTGTCCCAGCCCTGTTTACCATTAATACACGATGGAAAGGATCCTTTCCTGGATCAAACATGCAATCGTGACTGAGAGTAATGGTATGCAAATGACAGGAAATGGTGAAATTAGCTGAGCATCAGAGCATTCCTGTAATTACTAATGGCAGTGCGAGGGCAGATGAATACATAGTCGACTAAACACGCTTCGAACGAAAATCGCAACTGGTGTTTGTGACTGGAGGACAGTGTGCACATGGAATAAAGGGAAGATGAATAACGACTGAGAATGAAAGCAAAAGTAAATGAAAATGACTGAAGAGGATGGAAAAAGGAGCAGTTGAAATTATATTCACTGAAGACTGTAGAAATAAATGTACCAGCTGCAAACTGTAATTTCTGTTAACGAAAATGTCGGAAAATGATAGTCCCAAAAGGCAAAAGTGTCTGATAACAATGATCCAAAGAAACGAAACTATGTGAAAATGATGGTCCAAAGAAACGAAAATGTAAGAAAATAATGCTAGAAAAAAATCTAATTATAGTCCAAGGAACCGAACGTTAATGGAAATTACATAAAGTTAACGGAAACGCCAGAAAGAGTATATTCCCAGCAAACGAAAATATATTATGAAAACTGATACTTGAAATCGTAAATGTCTGAGGATGATAATGGCAGTAGAAGAAAATACCCGGAAATTATAGTCCCAGTTAAAGAATGACTGAAAATGGCAGCCACAAGCGAAAGTGAGTATTACTGAAAGTGTCATCAAACATAATTCTCTTAAATTAATCGTAGCATAAGAAGGTGGCTAAAAATAAATAGATAATTAAGTAAATAAACATATCACAACAAACCAAAATGCCCAAGAACGATAATAAGCGAAGACATTAAAAAATTCAGTGAGCAAAAATATCTGGAAATGAATAAAAGTAAGAGTAAGTGACTGAAATGTGGTATTCGCAGAAGCTGATATTAAGAGAGAGAGAGAGGGGGGGGGAAGGAGATGCCAGAGATGTCTTATGGGTTTATGGGTAATAATTTCCCAGAAGACTGCCCGAAGGAGTGCCTGTTTACTACTGAAATATTACACGCCCCTCTCTCACCCTTATCTCGTCCCAGTCTCTTCGTCTTCCTATTCCTTTCTCTTCTCTCTCGTGTCTAATATCTAAACTAATTTCGGGCCTCCAGTGGTACTGCAAAGATAACACGGATGCGTATCTATCTGTCTGTATCAGTCTGTCTATCCATCCGTCTATCTGTCTTTGTATCTATCTATCTAACTAACGGGAGATAGAGACAAAGGTAGAAAGGATAGCACATACACAACATGCACTTCTCATTACCTTTCCTATTTCGTCCTATTCTCGTTGTGTTTTCTTCCTTTTCCCCTTAATAAGTCTCCACACCATGGTAGAGAGACATACTGCATTTGCTTAGATTTTTTTCTTTCCTTCCTCCTTCCCTCCCTCCCTCTTCCTCCTGCTCCTCCTCCTTCTCCTCCTCCTCTTCCTCCTCCTCCTCCTCCTGGTTGTTTTCTTCTTCTTCTTCTTCTTCTTCTTCTTCCCCTTTTCTGTTTCTTTATTCAGTTTCCTTTCCTTCTTTTTTTCGTTTTTCTTTGTTCTCCGTAACACTTTGGCGCCAGTCTTTTATTTCATCACTAGTTCGCTTCAGGCTTTATACATCTTATCCTTAAGCAAACACCCCCTGACTCCAATGCTTTTTTTTTTTAATTGTTTGTAAATGGATATTTGGGGTCAAATGTCAAGCCACACAAACACACAATTTTGGAGATCCTGTTTTATGTTTATTTTATCATGAAGTTTGAAAGGAAGTCACTGTTTTTTTTCACCTTTGTGGACATTATCTTGTACTCCCTTGCGAGTGTTGGCAATCTCTAATTCTGTTTCCTGTTTTATTCGTATTCTTTTTCTTCCGTAGTAATACCATTTTCTGAGCTTCATTTAATTTCTCTCTCTCTCTCTCTCTCTCTCTCTCTCTCTCTCTCTCTCTCTCTCTCTCTCCTTGTGATATTTATCTTTTCTTCCAGTTTTATCCCTCCCTTTTTCCCTTCCAGTCCATTTTTCTTTCTCCTCTCTCTTACTGTCTCTTTTTCTGTTATCTGTGCGTTTCATTCTTATCTCTTACTAACCTCTCACTATTCCTTTTCTCTTAGTATCTTCCTTTTATCTTCTCTTTCTTTTAAATCTGCCTGTCCTTCTGTTCTTCTTCCTTTTCCTCATCTTTTTTCCTGTTATGACAGTCCAATTTTCGGTCCTCTTCACCTTATATCTTCTTTCTTGTTTACTCTCGTGCTTATTTTTCTTTTCAATATTCCCTCTTTCTCCCTTTCAGCTTACTGGCTTATTCCTTTCTTCCTTCACTCTGGTTCACTTGTTATTTATTTATTTTTTTCTTCCATTTTCATCCTGTTTCTTTGCCCCATTTTCCTTTCGTTCATCTTATGTTTTCTTTCCTTTTCTTTCTTCCTTCTGTCCTCTGCTTCTATCGTTTTCTCATTGTTTTCTCCTGTATTACTTTTTATTCATGTTATTACTTTGTCTTTCAGCTGTCTCCTCTCATAATTGTGATTCTTTTATATCAGCTCTATCCCTTCTTTTTTCCTTTTTTTTTTTCATTTTCTTTCTTCTCTTATCCTCCTTCATACCCTCTTCTTCCACGTTCCTCCCATCTCCCTCTTGTCATCTCATCATCATTTCACACCTTTGGCTCCTCCTCCTATTTTTCTCTTCTCTCCTATTACGCGCCTCATTTACTCAGCGTTATTACCCTCTTACTCCTCCTCTTCCTCTTTTCTTTTTCCTTCTCCTTTCTCTCTCCTTTCTTCCCTTCTTGACTTCCTCTTCTTCTTCTTCTTCTTCTCTCTCTCTCTCTCTCTCTCTCTCTCTCTCTCTCTCTCTCTCTCTCTCTCTCTCTCTCTCTCTCTCTCTCTCTCTCTCTCTCTCTCAGCATTCGCCGTTCACGCTCATTCTAAACTCAGCAAAATTATCGGGCGTAAACTGGAACAGAATATAGCAGTCCCGACGATGAGAAGGTAACAGGTACCGGTATTAACACTCCTAGGCTCACGGGACTCGCTGACATGAGAAACAAAATATTATAAGAAAGGAAACGCAACGATGAGATTCTTTGTTTTGTTTTGTTTTCCGGGATTTAATTATGTACTGTCCCAACCTTCCTTTTCTTTCTTTTTCCCTGCCGTTTCCTAAGTCCTTTTTACACATTTTAGTCAATATTCTGCATTCATGATTTCCTTGCCTGTTTCCTCTCGTTTACTCTTATTTTTTATTTACTTATTTATTTTCCTTTTTGTCGCCTTTGATTCACTAGTCTTGTCTTTATTGCGTCCTTTCGCATTCCTTTTCTTTTTATATTCTCCGCTCGTTTTCTTTGTTCTCATTCCTTTACCAAATTTCAGCGTCTCTCATTCCTTTACCAAATTTCAGCGTCTCTCTCTCTTTCCTTTACCAAATTTCAATCTCTCTCTCTCTCTCTCTCTCTCTCTCTGTTTTTCCTCTTGCAATCTTGCAATAATCCTCTCCTCCACGTCACTCTCCTTCTCTCCATCTTTCTCTCTTTACCTCCTAGTAATTGTCACTTGAAAAATAGAGTGGGTCATAAAGAGTGCTCCACTGCAAACTCTAGTGATATCTTAATTTCTTAAAACTAACATTATATATATATATATATATATATATATATATATATATATATATATATAACTGGCGCAACCCTGAATATAATACCTGGTTTTCCCACCTCGAAAAGGTTAATTGGATATGGTATTGTGGTATTTCAGAATCATGAGCTAGAAACAATAGAAGAATGGCTTGGCTGAGACTGGAACAAGTACGGAAGTGTACGTCTGGGACTAAATGGAGCTTCGTTAAAGTGGAGCATTATACGGAGCTTCATTACAGAGAAACTCGTTGCATATGAAAATCTTAGGGACAGACAGAGCAACACCATATGGAGCTTTACTAGTGAAGCACCTTACGCGTGATATCATGTAGAGAGTTACAGTGTATGGCAGGATCCGCGGGTGTTGCCATGCTGCCCGGACATGCCCCTAGTTTATCACACTGAAGAGTAGTATGCAGAAGTTTACACACTTAGACTGCATCCTTTTTTTCTGGCTGTCATGTCTATATCTCTTATGGAAATGTCATGCAAACCATCCTCGGTTGACAGACGTTATTTAGGTGGCTGAGGGAAAGGGGATTCTAAACCCCCATTGCTCTGAAAAGTTATGTGGGTAATACAACAGAAATGTTCCTCGATCCGCCCCTGGTGAATCACTGTATGTAGCTTCGCCAGAGTGAACAACCTTGCCTGTGAAAATCCTTACGTATGACTGACTGACCGGGCCGCTCCTAGAAATGCTCCTGCACCCCAAAAATACGCAGTTCACCGCCTGCCAGTCACAATGTAATGTACCTGAGTTTCTATTATCATTAGCCCTTTGCCTGCGAATCACGTACTTTGAATTATTTTGGCAAGTCAAACGATTTTTCCGTGCACGAAGGAAGTGAGTTTAACCACAAATTCCAGAAGTGTTACTATTAATGTTTTGAACGAGAATGAAACACTCCTTATTACATCTCAGCTATACGACAAACGATTTTTTTTAGTTCAGTGACACTTATTGCAGCTAGATTAGGTTAGGTTAGGATAGGTCAGGTTAGATCAGATCAGGTCAGGTCAGGTTAGGATAGGTTAGGTTAGGTTAGGTTAGGTTAGGTTAGTTTAGTTTGGCTAGGTCAGGTTAGGCTAGGTTAGGTTAGGTTAGGTTAGTTTAGTTTAGTTTGGCTAGGTCAGGTTAGGCTAGGTTAGGTTAGATGAGGTCAGGTCAGGTCAGGTCAGGTCAGGCTAGATTAGGTTAGGTCATGTTAGGTTAGGTTAGGATAGGTCAGGTCAGGTTAGGTTAGGAGAGGTTAAGTTAGGATAAGTTTGATTAGTTTAGGTTAGATGCTGGCTTGTCCCGTACCATTTTGGATCGCAAATAATGTAGTCTATTGTTATATTCTTTTTCCCGGGATTAAACAACTGTAATCTCCAGGAAAAGACAGATAATGGTTTTAATTTATGCTGGTGGTTTCTTGACAATATATGCGTAATTTCTGACTTCTGTTTAAATTGCCCTATTTAGCTGACTTATATGTTGTTTAAGATTTACCTCATTGTGTTGGTAGTTGATTATTAATACACACACACACACACACACACACACACACACACACATATCAGGGAGAGAGAGAGAGAGAGAGAAACATGAAAGTTCTCTCTCTCTCTCTCTCTCTCTCTCTCTCTCAGCCATCTTTGTTTTTCAACCATTTTCACGCCGCCTTTCTCCCTCTCTTATCTTTTCTCACTCACTCCATAATCAACTTTCCTCTCCCTCCTTCCCTTTTATGCTTCATTTACTTTCTCTCACTTTTTTCCTCATTTTTCTTCACTTTTTCCTCTTGGTCATCTTTCACTATCTGCCTTCCTATCTCTCCTGCCTGCTCTCTTCAGTTCCTTTCTCCCATTCATCCCTGTTATTCATAGTGTCCATTCTCTCTCTCTCTCTCTCTCTCTCTCTCTCTCTCTCTCTCTCTCTCTCTCTCTCTCTCCATTATTTCTTCTCCCTCCCCTCACCTGTTTTTTCCATGCCTTTCAATTTGACACCTTTCGATTGCTTTCGTTCCCTCCCTCCCTTTCTTCTACCACCCCGCCATCTCCCTCCCCTCTCCCTTCTTTTGCAGCTTCTCCCTCCTCCCGTAGTCTTTCTCTCCCTTTTAAGCCAACATCCGCTTCTCTTCACTCTTTTCTTTTTCGCTTCTGTATTGCTCTCTCTCTCTCTCTCTCTCTCTCTCTCTCTCTCTCTCTCTCTCTCTCTCTCTCTCTCTCTCTCTCTCTCTCTCTCTCTCTCTCTCTCTCTCTCTCACACACACACACACACACACACACACACACACACACACAAATCCTGCCGTTCTCCTAAATATATATCTAATGTATCATTTCCAGCCTGTCTCTGTCTTTCTATGGGTCAGTCTTATTGCACCCACGCTCGCTTGTGTGTGTGTGTGTGTGTGTGTGTGTGTGTGTGTGTGTGTGTGTGTGTGTGTGTGTGTACAAAACAACTCAGTTTTAATTCAGTTGTATACATACTTGATGGAGTGGTTGGCGGTCAGTCAAGCGGTTTACCTATTGTTTTTTTTAGAAGAACAGGCCTTCTGTGAGAAGAATAGGACTAAGATCGAGGTTACAGGACTAGGTCAGAGTTTGACCTAGCAGGGTCAGGTTAAACTGTTTATATCTAATTTTGACCAAACCTGGAGAAGAGCTGAGAGTAAAGCAAGAACAATGGGCATTTATTTTTTTTTTAGAACAATCAGTCTGAGGTTAAGGTTGCAGGGCAAGGTCAAAGTTCAACCCGTGTGTCTGTGTGAACCAAATAACCAAACGAGATTTCATCTGATTTGAACCAAGCGTAATCGAAGGACTGAAGATCACACAAGGGGTCAACCTATTGTTTGAAGACAGTTAGTGAAAGGTCAGGTTTACATGTCAAGGTCAGCTACGGCAGATTTCATCCGATTTAGCCCAAACTTTGTGGAAGACTTCAAGGTAATTTCAGTATGAAGAGATTCGATTTTTGAAAATAATCACTTAAAAGCCAAGGTCATAGGGAAAGATCAAACGTCAAAGTCACATGACAGTTTCTTCTCAGTTTTGAACTGATTTCTAAGAAACTTGGTGGAACGTTTAAGGGTCGGGGAAGAATGAAATAGCTCGATTTTGAGAGAAATAGGTCGGAGGAGCGACAAAACCAAATAGACTGACTTTATAGTGGGCGTGGGTATTGCCCTCAGCCAGACGTCGTTCTGTTTTCTTTTTATCTACCCTTTTTTCTGTCAATCTATACCTCATTTTTTTACGTGTATTTATGTATCATATCTCTCCTTATCGCCACCTTGCATACCCCCTTTCACTTCCTCCTCCTCCCTTCCTTTATCCTATTCCTTTCAGTTCCGCTCCTCGCCCATCCTCTTTCTATTTGCTGTCCCTTTCTGGCACTTTCATTTTTTTCCTGTCTATTGGCATCAGTCTACGCTTCCTCTCTGCTATTTACCTGTTTGTTTTCCCTACCTCTTTCATATTTTTTTTTTTTTTTTTTTTTTTTTTTTTTTCTCACCCTTTGATCCTCTTCTCCTGGCATTTTCTTTTTCATGTCTCCTCGCTTCTTCTTCTCACCTCATCTTTATTTTATGATCTCCCATATGGAGGAGACCACATGGTGTTTGCTTAGTTTCTGTTGTCTTCTTCCCTTGTGTTGCTTCTTTCTTCTTTTTGCCCAAGTCTTCAGATTTGGTGCCATTTCTTCATTTCTTCACCAGGTTACTTTAAACGTGGTACTCTTCTTTCTTGAGCAAATAGTCACACACACACACACACACACACACACACACACACACACACACACACACACACACACACACACACACACACACACACACACACACACACACACACACACACACACACACACACACACACACACACACACACACACACACACACACACACACACACACACACACACACACACACACACACCTCCTCCTCCTGCTGTCTTCCTCATCATTTATTCAGCCCTTCCTCCTTCCATCCCTTCCTTCACATTGCACAACCACTCCCACTAATCTTTCCATCTCTCGCATTTTCCCTCATTTTCCTTCCACGTCCCTTCTCATCATGCCCACCTACACCCTCATCTCTTCCTTATCCATGTTTTTCTTCCTCCATCGCCTTCCCTCGTCCCTCCCTGGCCCTCTTCTTACTTAACTCTCGGATTCTCCTTTGTCTTTCGCTGTCATCCCTTCATTTTGCGTCGTCTGTCACCTTTCTCCCATTCTCTCTCCCTCCTTCATTCTTCCCTAGTCTTCCTTCATATAATCCCCCTCCTTTTCTTTCTCCCTGCCCCCTTCCTCGTTTTCTTCTTTCCTTCTCTCCTTCAGATCCCCTCTGACCCTTCCTTCATTGCCTTTCCATCTTTTTTCTTCCTCTCTTTTTCTTTTCCCTTCTTCACCCTCCATTTCTTTTTCCAATCCTTCCGAGACCTAATTTCTCCCACTTTCCTTCTCCCTCCTCCCCCTATCCCCATCGCCTTCCTCTTTTTCGTCTCCCTTTTTCTCCTTGATCCTTCCCTCATTTAATTCCTCCCCCTGTTCTTCTTCCTCTCTATCCCATTCCCCATTTTCTGCATCACTTTTCACTCACCCTTCCCTTTTTTCATCCGCACTATTTTTCATCTCCCTCCTTCGCCATCTCTCCATCTTTTTCTCCGTCTTTCCTTCTCTCCTTCATGCTCCCTGAATATCTCTTCATTTAATCTCGTATCCTTTCCCTCTCCCTCCTTTGCTTTGTCACACCATATTCTCCCCTCTTCTTCCCTCCTATTTCCTCTCTTCATCTCTCTCTTCTCTTCCCTCTTCTCTCTCTTCTTCTTGTTCCCCCTTCTCTCTCCTCTTCTTCCCGCATCTTTCCCCATTTCTTCCATCTTCAATTCTTTTTTCTTCCCTCTCCTCTCCTTCCTCTTTCCCTTTCTCTTTTTCCTCGTCTCATCCTTTCCACTTTCTCCCCTTCCTCGTCCCCCTTTTGTCCCCTCTTCTTCCATCTTCTCTTCCCTTCTCTTCCCCCTCTCTTCCCGCATCTTCCACGTCTCTCCCCTCTTCTTCTCCACCTCTCCTCTCTTCTTCCCCCTTCTCTCCCCTCTTCTTCCCCCTTCTCTCCACTCTTCTCCCCTCTTCTCTCCCCTCTTCTTCCTCGTTTCCTCTTGACCCATTTTTACCATCTTGATTACCAGCCACTCTTTACATCAAAACATGGAATTTTGGGCCGTCTTTGCAGAGCGATTCTGAACCTTAGCTGAACTTTGACAATATAATCCTTAAGTACGGTATCAACTGGGGCGATTTTTGTTGCAGGAGATGAGGGCGATAAGGGCGAAATAGGGAAAGGGTCAATTCTGGGACATGATAAGAGGTGAAAGGAAAGCTAGTAAAAGTTTGGAGAAGTGAGTGAGGAAAATGCTGGATGGGAGAATATTAATGAGAGAGAGAGAGAGAGAGAGAGAGACGCTGTGAGTGACACGCCAATCATGTTACTGAGAAACAATCACATCACAGCGGGACTCAGAAATCATACGAGTATAACATTATATTTATATCTCAATAGGACAACGGGGAAGAATGAGAGAGAGAGAGAGAGAGAGAGAGAGAGAAATGTCTTATATGTCTGTACAGAGTAATATATTTACATTCAAATCCTGGAGATGGTGAAGATGAGTTTAATAATTATATAAGAGAAAAAATACAAGGAGATTAATGTCTGTTCAGTTTCTGCGCTGTTGTATACACAGTGGTTTGCACGACTGTAAGCCTCTCTTGACAACCAGAACCCGGTGGTTGGCAGTTAGATACCTGGGGAGCAACCATGATTAATCTTGACTATTACGGAATATTACCTTGAGTTTTATATCTAAGTCTTGCTGTCAGAATTAGTCTTTTCTCGCGATAACAAGCCTTGTAAATATATCAAACGACGCACAGGAAACCGCGTAAAGGGTTTCCGTGAATGGGGGTGGGGGTGAGGAAGGGGGTGGGGATGGAGCGTTGCATGTCCTCCTGTGTGTTTCTGGACCCAAACTTTCCCAACACAGTCACCCTATCGAAGAGTCGGACCCAGTGCTGTGGTTTCGCGAGGTTTAAAAGTCAACCGAAGTTGACTTCTGTTGACTTTTTACGTCATAATGTTGACTTGGGCGCCATTTTCTTGTCCAGGCGAGGACAAAATCCAACACTGTGATGTCATCAAATTCCAACCGGCAGGACCCTTCAGGCTGACTGTCTCAACAATGGTTGGGAGCAGTGTTGCCCCCTTCCAACCTGCTGCTGTTGGATCGCCAACGTAAACATCGCTCAGCTGAGTCTCAGTACTTCTCCACATTCTTCCCACTTTTCCTCATATTTAGCAATGGCCAAGTAAATAAGAATTATGTGGTGATTATTATTTAATTAAACGTGTAAATATCTTCACAAAATTAAAGTACTCTTAATAAATGTGGTGAAGACAGACAAGTTCGACAATTTACAAGCTAAAAATATTTATGATAGTGTCAGCCTGTGAATGTGAAAAGTCTGCTTTCATAATGTTGAATTGACATATCACGTTTATGTTCGGAGTGGCTGGTGTTATGATGAAAAAAATGTAATGTCATTGCATATTCTGAGTAATATAAACTGGGTCATGTAATTGCTTCTGTGCTTTGCATGTACAGGTAGATAATGTTTATTAATTATTTAAGTAGCCAAATTTGTTGTTGTTAGTGAGCGAGCGGGAGGAGGGAGCGTGATCATCTGATAGTTTGTTGTACAGGCGATCACTTGGCGAAGATCAACCCAGCGGAGTTGGTCAGCCAACCAGAATATTTGACTTATTTCTCGCGAAATCACGGCAGGACTCATAGTTGCTGCTCTACTCACTAATCCCAGAGGTGATCCACAGTCGGCGCTGTAATAAAGCCTCCAAACTGAATTAACACCGAGAGGAAGCCGATGGTGTTATATCAGCTCTCAAGTGAAACAGCCCGGATTCGATTACCCAGGCAATAAGACAGATGGATTAGGTTTGTTTCATCCTTGTCCCTGTTCAGCCAGCGCGATCGGCCACCTTTCATATGAGTGCAAAATCCAGTTCGCTATTATTTCCTTTGGGCGCCAGTATACCGCTTCATTTGGGCGCCAGTATACCGCTTCATTTGGGGGCCAGTATACCGCTTTATTTGGGCGCCAATATACCGCTTCATTTGGGCGCCAGTATACCGTTACTAACCTAACCTAACCTAATGCAACCTACTGTAACCTACATTACTGATATGTTAGGAAATGAATATTCAGAATGGTTATGACCCGTTCTAGTTGATCATAGGTAAGGTTTTCAGGTAATCCGATGGGTGGCAGGGGCTGAATGGGTAGGGAGGTGCCTTTGCAATCCTAATGGACCCAGGTTCGAATCCCGACTGAGGCGGGGAACTGTTTAAGGATTTGAATTTCTTAAAGGCAGACTTTATTGATCTATCAGAAGACCCGCCGACATGTCATAAAAATACCCCCGCTAATACCAATACACCAGTCCTGTGTGAGATATCCCTAGCATATATTCAATATGGACGGTGGGTGTTAGCGCCGAAGTGGTGACATGTGGAGGTGTTTGTTATGTAGGAGAACTAATGGGCCTTGGGAGCAGGCTGTGAAGCCTATGCCCAAAGTCAGACAAAAAAAGATAAAAAATCTGCTCCCACTATAACTCAGCGCCCAAATGAAGTTTAATGATGCGCCTAATTGAAATCAAGTGGAGGCTTGAATGTAAACTTACTAATGCGAGTGACTTAGTAAATGTTTATTATCTGCCTTGGTGACCCTCGTGCAGTCGAAACGCATAGATTCTAAACTACATTCTTCCTTCCTTACCACACTTATTTCCATTCCCTTCTGACAGTCCAAGCCGACGTCCTTCATGTCCTCATCCATTGTACGTTTCCATTTTATTCTTGGTATTTTCCCTTATTTTCCCTCATAAGCCCCGCACGTAATTCCACTTTTCATTCAACGGGCGATTGCTGCTGTGTAGTCTTTCCATGCAGCCTTGTTTTCGGTAATCTTGTCTTTGTTAAGAACAAATCAATGACACTCCTTTCATTCAAGTTTTCATTTTAAGATCGTAGCCTACGCTTAAAACCTACATCGCAGAAGGAAGAAAAGTCCTTAATTTTTTGTGGTCATTGGTGGAACACCTGTAATTTCTTCTGCCATCGAAGCTGGAGGTGGTTATGTGTTCACCTCTGTCTGTGTGTCTGTCTGTGTACATGATATCTCAAAAAGTTGTGATTTCAGTGAAATCAGGTGGAGAATGAGCACTGGATTAAGGAAGTGCTGAATTGAGATTGAGGTGGATCAGAATCCGGATGCAGGAGTAAGTTATAAATGTTATTGACGTCGACGGAGGTATGCCGTCTCTGACATATTAAGGGAATAAAATAAATTACCCCAGCCAACGATGTTGGATGAAGGTTGGTTTATAAATCATGAATCATATTGGCGTTGGCGGAGGTATGCGCTCTCTTATTGCAGTGATGAATCAGCTTCCTCATTGCAGACTGTAATTAAAGACTAAGACCAGGAATGTTAAATATTATCACAGGCATAAAAAAAAATCGTAAATCAGTGGGGCTTACCTTCCCCTTTGCGATAATAAGGCTTATTTAACATTCTTGTTTTGCCGCAAGTGGTGTGCAGGTGCGCTGTTCAGGTGACAGTCGTGGTGTGAGAGAACAGTTTTTAATAAGTAGATCTATAAATAAACATAAGTAAAACTAATTCGCTGGTAAGTATATTTGAATGATAATAATGGACCAGTAATAATGGTAGTGATATGGATGCTGCTGGTGGTGATTAATACCGAAATGGTGAGTGATGATACTGGTGACGATGTGAATGATGATAATAACGATGAAAAGATGTTTACGATAATGATGATAAACACTTTGTCTTTGGATGTAATGAGCTATGGTGCGTGTGTGTGTGTGTGTGTGTGTGTGTGTGTGTGTGTGTGTGTGTGTGTGTGTGTGCGCGCGCGCTCGCGTATCCAAGGAAGGCGAGGAGATTGTTGGTTTCCTCTCCCTCCCCTGCCTCTCAAACCTCACAACAAAGCCATTTCTCAAAGTTCAGCTAAATCAAATTTCCCGTAAAGTGAGCGAGCCGACATTCAAAAGGAGGCGGTCCCGCTCCACCTTTTACCCCGAGCACACTACAGTATTACCTGCCCAGAAAAAAAAAAAAAAAAAAAAAAGGAAGGAAGGAAGGAAAAAAACAGATTCTGGGTTTTTTGTTATTTATGCACAGTTGAGAAACAGGGTTGACATTCAGACCTACTGTTTCATCACTTTAACTTGCCCTAATTTGCCATTACTTGATCTTGAGTGCTTAGGTACGCCAGGGGATTAATACCAAAATATGATACTAGTCACGAAGAAGCGCTGTGGAAGGTGTGAGGAGCTGTAGTATTGTCTTCTCTAACCAGTAAGCTACGGAAAGAAGCTTTATAAGAACGAAAATCTGTGACAAGTTAAGGTAAACGAACTACAGAATCCCCAATAGAATGCCAAGACGTAAATTACAGACCAAACATTAAAAAAAAAAAAAAAACACCGTGATGTCCGACCTTAATGGAATTTATGCACACTCTCGCTTTAAAACGTACAAGCTCTGTTGCTAAAGTTTACTCGCTCAGATAAACGCATACATTATAATACAGAAACGGGTGTGACACGTTGAAGGACTATTGGGTCTGAGGAAATGGGCTATGAAATTACTGCCTAGAGTTAGACATACACCAAAAATCTCAGACTAGAAGTAGTATTTACGTGTTAAAAATAAGTATAGGCATTCTTTCAAAATCTAGACGCACTTAGGTAACCGTATACATGATCCAGGAAAAGAATATGTGCCAAGACAGATGAATACATGCTCAGACAAATGTATAAATGCTGAGACAAATGCATTCGTATACCTAATGATTAGACAGAAATATGCTTGAACAGTCAAAAGTATAAGTGCTGGTGAGAAAGGCATATACGCTCAGACAAAAGCCTGTAAGTTCAGCCGAAAGCCTGCACGATCGGACAAAAGTATATATGCTCAGGCAAGAGAGTACCCGGCGAGACAGATGTATACACGCTGACAAAAGTATACAGCTCAGACAAAATTATAAACATTCAGACAAAATTATACATACTCAGACAAGCACATACATGTTTAGACAAAAGAATACCAGGCTTATAAAAAAAATCTACATCCCCAAACAAATACATGAAGGCTCAAAATAAGGGTACATGAGTATATATGTCAGGCAAAATCATATGCACTCAGTCAAAGGTATACATTACACGTTTTCGCAATAAAATATAATGATTAGACAAAGCAATAAACACTCTATGGAATCTACTATAACTACTACTACCTTTCAATTCTACCTCGTTTCTACCATTACTACTACCTTTCACATCTACTGCAACAAATAATGCCACAGTCCGCAATGTCATCATAATACATCTATTCACATCCATGACTATAATACTGCCACCATGCAGATCGACTACTATAGTGAGTAGGAGAGGATTGTAGAGGTCATGAGGACAGGTATAACTAGAAAGCACTCAGAGAGCGCATACCTCCGCCAATGCCGGATCCGGATTCGGATCCGCCCCAATATTTAATCAGTTCTTTCTTGGCCTTTGGCCCACGCTTCCACAAATTTTCATTGAAATTCATCGAGAAAGTTTAGAGATATTGTGTGGACATACAAACAGACAAACATAGGCGAATACATAACCTTCTCCAGCTGTGTTTGCGGAGGTAATGAGGATAATAATTATATTCTTGACAAACAGCTAAGGAAATGAGATGTCTTCATCATCATCACCTCATCCTGTGTTGCCCCATGAGAAGTGTACAGTAAGAGCCCGGGGCTTGACAAGTTGGTCCTGACATTTAAGATGTGAGTGACCAGCCTCACTCATCCCTGAGTGGTATTACGTGAGCAATAAACCCCAACCACCCTTTGGATATAAACCGACACAGGCTCAGTCCGGTTCGAGCTCCTTAATTACCCACTAAACCACCAGGCGCCATAGTTTGATTATATGGTTACCACCCAGCTTAGTAAATGGTTTCCTGGTGTACAGGAAACCATTGGACTTGTCACTTAGTGTAGACTCACCCGATGACAGAAGAAAGAGGAAAGAAAGAAGGAAAGAAGGACATGAGAGGAAGGAAGGAAGAGAGGAAAGGGCAGCCACCCGAGAATAGCACTACATCGAGTGAGTGGATGGTGAGCGAAGTTGAACACACACACACACACACACACACACACACACACACACACACACACACACACACACACACACACACACACACACACACACACACACACACACACACACACACACACACACACACACACACACACACACACACACACACACACACACACACACACACACACACACACACACACACACACACACACACACACACACACACACACACACACACACACACACACACACACACACACACACACACACACACACACACACACACACACACACACACACACACACACACACACACACACACAGAGAGAGAGAGAGAGAGAGAGAGGGAGGGGGGGAGGAGTACTGACGCTCAAAGACACCAGGCAGCTCACAAGATCAACATCAAAGCAAGTATTACGTCTAAAATGCCTCTTCTTCCAGGAAAGTAAAGAGGAAAAAAAAAAAGTACTAGTTTATTTTCTTATAAAAATTGCGGAAAAAATTGCCAGGAGAAATTGGAATTGGCTTTCGTATACACAATATGAAGTAATTCTTTCTCGCCTTTTTCTCTGTTTCTCGGTACTCGATCGTGTTATTGGAACTGTGTGGAGGCGGAGGGATTAGGGAGGGAGGAAGAGGGAGAGAGGGAGCGTGAAAAAATGATGGGGAGATGATGGGTGGAAGAGGTAGTGGTGGAGAGAAGAGAGAAGATGAGTGAAGGAGGTAGTGGTGGAGAGGGGAGAGAAGATAAGTGAAAGGGGTGGTGATGGAGGGAGTGGAAAGATGAGTGGCTGAGAGTGTGGTGGTGGGAGGAAAAAAGATAACAGACGGTGGTGGAGAGAAAAAGGAAAGTGAGCGGAAGAGAATGTGGAAAGAGAAGGAAAGATGCGTGGCGAAGGTGGTGATGGGAAGAGAATAGGAAAAGGTGTTGGAGAGAGAAAAGGTGACTGAAAGTAAAGGTGGTGGAAAGCGGAAAAAATGTGTGGAAGAGAGGGTAGTAAGGAAAGGAGAAGGGATATAAGTGACAGTTTAGGTAGTGGAGACAACAAGGAAAGTGAAATGGAGGAATGAAGGAAAGGGGATTGGAAAGAAAACAATAATCATTACATTATAAAGATAGGAAGACAAAACGGTGCACAGAGACAGGAAGGAAAGGGGGAAGGAAAGAGATCGACGAGGCCAAGGAAAGTAAGGTGAGAATGGGATGAAAGAAAGAGGTGCGGTGGAGAAAGATAATGGTGAAAGAAAACAGGTAGATGAGGGAGTTAGGGGGAGAAATGCTCGAAAAGAAAGGAGTGAATGATCATTGTAAAAAAGCACAAATTTATTGGAAAAGGATGTTGAAGATGAATAAAAAAAAAAAAAAAGATAGTGGAGAGGAAAGAAACAAATGAAGGAGGTGTACAGAATGAGGGAATGGAAAAAAATACGAATGACGATGAAAAGTAAAACATTAGAAGAAGCGGTGGTAAGAGGAAATAAGATGGCGTGGAGAAAGAATGAAGTATCATGGAGAAGAAAGACTTTGGAGTACAAAAAATTGATGAAAGGAATGTAAATGGAAGAAATGAAGATGGAAAGTACAAGGAGGATGAACATAAGGATATCAGAAAATAAAATAAGATCAATAGGCTTGTTGGCGTAAACTGTTTAAAGGTGTGACTCAGCTACCTAAATATATAATGAGTTAAACAAAAGCAAAACTACTTTCACTCACGCACTAACATCTGTAGCCGGAAAGTGCCAGGAAAATGGTGAGTAGAATCACTTGCAGCAGAGAAAAACTGGCATGGAAAATTAACGGAAAGGTTGAAGAGAAACATACTACTGTTCTGGGATTTGAATGGAATTGTATTTATTCTATCCTAATCATTTAACTGAACCGAATGAATTTTTTAAGCAACCCCATTCACACGTAAGACGATATATCCTATTCCTGACACTCCCTGACAAACAACGGCTACATCACTTGGTAAATCAGTCCACTCATCCACTATGTTATTTCTGAACCAGTTCCCTTTCGTTTCTCCCAGATTAGCCGAAATTTTCAATTATGACTTCCTCTTCCGCCTATTCATTCATAAAATTTTTTACCAATGCCTCATGTATTAAATTTCTTCATCCACATCAGCACTTCAAGCAAATCTCCCCTGAATGTCTTCTTCTCTAGCGGGTATAAATTTAGCTTCCTTAATCCGTCTTCATGAGGATGGCTTCTTATGTTGTGAATCATTTTTGTCATTTCTCTTTTAAACTCTCTCCGGGATAGTATCCTATATACAGTGCTTGCACCAAAATAGCACTGCATAGTATTAGTGTATTAGTGTGGCTTTACCGTAGCAAGAGGAAGTAGGAATATTTCGGGAGATCAAGTATTCACATTTCTTAATCTGAGCCCAGGATCTTGTCTTTATTTCACACATTAATGCACTGTTGTCTGTTTTGAATCCTTGGTAACCAATCATTTCAGGATCCATCTCATAGTCTGGTCAGTGGATTCGTACATTATCTAATATGTAATGATCAACTTTGATAGATTTATTCACATAAAGTATCTTGCATTTTTTCTACATAAGATTTCATTTCTTGCTCCTTCGATTATTGGAATACACACCAAAGTCTCCTGAAAAGTGCAGTATTTATCATCTTAATTATTTCACCTACATTAGCACCGTTAGTAAATTTGCTAATACCACAATGTACAGTACACCAGAAGCTTGATCCCTGATGTACTGTATCAAGAACTAAACCCTGAGGCACATCACTATACTTCCTTTATTTTAACTATTCCCAGATTTTCGTCCTTTTGCAGCTTATTTCACACAGCTCAGTGACAGTGCTACAGCTCTATACGTTCTTCATAACACTTCCTCGTGATTAGCCCCATAGTTTTAGTGTTAATTTGTTTTTGCAGTTCGGCATTCAAGATGGAGATGTGTCAGTTTTCGGCCAAGTTAGAGTAGAACGAGTATAGTTACTAATTTCCAGTACAACTAAATTCTGTTCATACCAACCATTTGCCTCTTCCCGTCAGTCATCGTCTTATAATACCAGTTCATCATGGTATGACGTGGGACCCAAAAATTTTTGGAATGGATCGATAGCACGGGAAGAAGAAATAGTTCCCTGTTGCACAAGTAGGCACCACATGCGTGCAGTCTTGTGAATCATTCTGCCACGTGGGATCGCACTGAGAGGGTCGAGTCTGTATTTCTGGCGGTTTTTTCTTGTTTGTGCAATTGACTTCTGCAGTTTTCGTACTCACACCACTATGACAGATTTGAATGAGCAAAGAGTGTACATTACTTTCTTATTTCTCTGGAAAACTGCTGCTATGGCAGTGACAATGTCTGAGCAAGTTTTCAAGAAAATGCAAGTCTACAAATGGTGGGCGCATTTTAAGAGAGGGAACACGTCAGTCCAAGACTTTCCATTTCCTGGCCGTCCTTCGACTTCACAGACAGATGAAAGCATCAAGAAAATTCGACAGGCAGTCTTGAGAGATCGTCGTTGTACTAATGACAAACTAGTGGAGGCCACAGGTGTTTCTTGGAGTTCATACCAGCGGATTTTGACACAAGATCTTGGCATGCACTGAGTCTCAGTAAAGTGCATCCCCCGTCTGCTAACGGAAACTCGAAAAGTAAATCATGTGAACGTGTGTCAGGACTTGAAAAATAAAGTTGAGAAATGACCCAGCATTTCTTTCAAATGTCACTACGGATGGCGAGACCAGGGTTTACGGGTATGACTCCGAAACCAAGCAGCAGGCCAGTCAGAGGAAGACACCAACATCTCCAAGACCAAAAACAGCTCTTCAGGTCAAGTCCAACATCAAGACAGTGTTGATCTTGTTTTTTGACATTGAGGGAGTTGTCAGTAAAAGATTTTTTCCCCGTGGACAGACTTTGAACCAGCAGTTATACATTACATTGTTGAGGCATCCAAGGAAAAGCATCAGGCTCAAACGTCCAGAGTAGTGGCGCACCCAGAAATGGTTCATGGATCACAACAACGCCCCGTCACACGCCGAGTTGTCAGTTCAGCAATTTTTGGCCAGAAACAACGCCGTGCTGCTCCGCACCTCCTATAGCCTACTTGCCAGATCTCGTTTCCTGTGATTTTTTCTTTTTCCCAAGATTGAGATAGAACTGAAAGGCACAAGATTTGATGGCTTAGAAAAAATCCAGGAAAAAAAATACAGAGTCTCTGGACAAGGTGACAACAGACGACTGCAGGAAATGTTTCCAGGAATGGGAAAAGCGCTGAGACAAATGGACAGTATAGCGTCTCAAAGGGAGTACTTAGAAGGGAACTCAGCTAGATTTTATGTAAGTTTTTATTAACAATTTCGCGAATTTTGGGGTTCCCCCTTTGCATATCTTCTGTATCGTGTGCACAAAATTTTGTAAGCAACCTCTTGTAGAGAACGATATCAAATGTGTATCTAAAAGTAAGGCAAATGATGCCATACGCTTAGTTACTGCTAAGTGCCTCAGATACTGAAGAGAAAAATGACAGCGTCGTGGAACGGAGCGGTGACAAAGAAAAGTAAATTATAGAATTAAAATGAGTGAAAGGGAAGAAGTTAAAGGAAGGAAGATGGTGAAGGAAGCTTGTAAGATGACGGGAAAGGAAAGAGGTGAAATGGAGAAGAGTGACGTGCAGAGTGGGTGGAAGAGAAGTTGATGGAAAGGGGTATGATAACGGGGAAATGAAGAATGACGTGAAAGCAAAAGGTGAAGAGGGGAATGTAGAAAAAACGATAGATGATGGAAAGGTGGAAATGAGAAGTTTAAGATGATGGATTGGGATAAAGTTTTGGGAATGGAAAAATTGAAATGTTGAGTGGATGGATAGAGAGAGAACAGGGATGTTCTTGATGGTAATGATGATGATGATGATGGAAGAGAGAAAAAAAGGAGAGTTTATAAAGAAAAGAAAACGTAGAAAAGAAAGAAGGTTAAAATGTAGGATAACGAAGAAGAAGAAAAGAAAACACGGCGAAAGAGCAGTGGAGAATTTAGTGTGAGGTCGGGGCCGGGAACGTATTACGGAAAATTGAAAAATATTTTGAGATTGACTTCAGTGAGGAGCTGTTTAGGAGTTGGCTAAGACTTGTGTTAAGGGGAAGGAAGGAGGGCGAGTTTCAGAAGCAGGGAAGAAAGAAAGAATGAGGAGGAAAGGGAGAGAGAAAGGGAGAATAAGGAAGGAGAGGAGAGGAAGTGAGGGAGGAAAAAAAAACATAAGGGAGAATAAACACGAAGGGAAGGAGGGCGAGTTTCTGAAGCTGGGAAGAGAGAGAGAGAGAGAGAGAGAGAGAGGAAAAACAAGGAAGGAGAGGAGAGGAAGAGGGGGAAAAAACGCAAGGGAGAATTAACACGAAGGAAGAGGGGAAAGAATGGAGGATGAAAGGAGAGACTTTGGAAAAAATTGAAGAAATAAGAAGAGAATGGATAAGGAAGGAAGGGATAAAAGAAAGGGCGATAGAATAGAAGATGAAGGAAGAGGGAAATGGGATGCGCGCGCGCGCGCGCGCGCGTGCGTGCGTGTGTGTGTGTGTGTGTGTGTGTGTGTGTGTGCGTGTGTGCGTGTGTGTGTGTGTGTGTGTGTGTGTGTGTGTGTGAGTTTGTGTGAGGGGGGGAAGAGAATAGGATAAAGAGTGATTAACAAATAAAAGAAAAATGGGAAGGAAGGAAGGCAGGAAGCTAAGAGAATGAGAGAGTGACGGAGTGAAGGTTAGTAGAGGAACGGATCGAAGGATAAAAAGAGAAACCGTAGGAGGAGAAAGAATAAGGAAGGGTGATATAGGAAAGATATAAAGATATAGAGAGAAGAAACTGGGCGAGGGGGAGAGAAAGCGAGTGAATAGAATGAAGAAAAAAGGAAGGAGGGTGATGAGGAAGGAGAGAATGAGAAAAATGATGGGAAGAGGAGCGAGGAGAGGAGATTGGGCGAAAGACGGAAGGGAGGAGAACGTGGAAACAATAGACTACTGAGAAGGAAGGATAAAGCGCGCGCGTACACACACACACACACACACACACACACACACACACACACACACACACACACACACACACACACACACACACACACACACACACACACACACACACACACACACACACACACACACACACACACACACACACACACACACACAGCCGGAGAGAGGACGTCCCAGGCATCGCTCCTGACCTTGAGTAGTTTCAGGAATTTTGTCTGTCCTGTCTCCTAGGGTCTTTCTTTAAATTTAAAATAATGAAAGTTGGTAGACTACCAAAAATGTAAAGATTTGTTGGCAATAGTATACATGAATGTTTGTGGCTTATTGGTAACAGCGGTTTAGGTACTTGATCGGTACGTTAAAGATGGCCGAAAATGTAAACAATGAGGGAATGGAATTTCAAGGATTTGATGCTAATACTAATGTCATGGACCTAGTGAAAACATTAATTATGAGGATTAGTGAACTCGAAAAAAAAGTAGAGAATCTAGTGATAAAGGATGTGTCAGGAAATACGGAAACCACCATACAGAGTCTAATCCAGTCCAACGAAACTGCCAATGAAGAGATTAAGAATTTGAAGCGGGAAAATGTTGAACTGAGGAGGAAACTTGAAGAGAGTACTAATAAAACGGAGAAGGTGAGTAATGTACTAGAAGAACACAAGGCAAAGTGGGCACACATAGAGGAAGAACAGAAAGAAGTGGTCAGCTTAAGAGAGATCATCCAGGAAGAAAGGGAAATGAACAAGAAAGAAATGGAAGAAAATGTAGTGAAAATACTGAAGAAAAAAGAGAAAATAGTGAGAGAAACTGTAGAAAGGAACAGATGTGTGGTAGTATTTGGAAACAGGGAAGAGGAAGAAAAGGTTAGGTTCGCAAGACTCGAGAGAGACACGAACATGGTGAGAGGAATATTAGGCAAGATTGACCCCGAAGGAAACAAGTGGGTAAAAAGAAATTGAGGAAGTAAGGAGGATAGGGCCTTATAAGAAAGGAAACAAGGCCAATGAGAGTCAAGTTTATATCAGAAAGTGTAATAAATGAGATACTTAAAGTGACCTGGAAATTAAGCAAAGAGGCGGGGATGGAAAATATTATAATAAGAAAAGATCTGAATGAAGAAGAAAGAGAAGCTTTAAAATCATTAAAGGAAGAAGTAAAGGAAAAAAATGATAAGAGGACAGAGGAAGAACGTAATACTTTTTTTGGAGAGTATTGGATATGAAAGTAAGGAAATGGTATTTAAGGAAATAGAAGTGAAGGAAATTAGGGGGGATGGTTGTGAAAGATCAGAAGTTGAGGAAGTGGTACGGACAGAGAGTAGGAGAGAAGAGGGTATTAATAATGTCAAAAATAATTTGAAGGTGATATATACTAATGTTGATGGTTTCATATCGACAAGGATCGAAATTAATGATTTCTTGAGAGAACATGAACCTGATGTCATGTGCTTTGTAGAGACCAAATTAAGAGAAGATATTGATGTTCATTTGGGAGATGGTAAATACAAACTGTGGAGAAAAGACAGAAAAGAAAAAAGGGAGGAGGAGTGATGATAGCAGTGAAGAACAACATAAATGTAGATACTGTGGAAATGGGAGAAGGCAGGGCTGAAGTGATATATATGAAATTAGAAACTGGAGAGAATGTTAAGAGAGATATAGCGGTAGTGTATGTTCCCCCAAAGACGAGAGCATGGAAGGATGACGAATACCATGAGATGTTGTCAGATATGGCTAGCTACTTGCAAAAAATAATTGAGAAAAGCAATAATATAATTTTGGTGGGTGACTTTAATTGTAAAGAGGTGAACTGGGAGGAATGGTACTCGGGAGGCGGCGAGGATTCGTGGGGTACTATGTTATTAAATATAATAATGAATAATGTGATGACGCAGTGCGTCAAAGAAGAGACACGGTTTCGAGGTGAGGACACACCAGCAAGGTTAGATTTACTGTTCACCAAAGAACCTGATGTAATAGAATCATTGGAATATCTCTGTCCTTTGGGAAAAAGTGATCACGTGGTCATTGAGTTCCAGATGTTAATAGGAAACGTCGAGCCAAGAGACGAGCTTCATAGACAGGGAAGATACAACTTTGGCAAAGCAAATTTTACAGGATTGAGAAACTTTTTTGAAAATGCGGATTGGAGAAAATTCAGAGAAACAAGAGAGATACAGAGGAAGTGGGATATCTTTCTAGACCTCTATAATTTGGGAGTGGAAAAATTTGTACCAAGAGTAAGAGGGAAAGAAAACAGGAAAAAGGAGTGGTTTAATAGAAGGTGTATGATAGCCAAAAAAGAGAGAGATAAGGCGTGGAACAATTGGAGAAAGAGAGGTAACGACAGAACAAAGGAAGAATATAAAAGAACAAGAAACGAATACACAAGAATACGTAGGGAAGAAGAAAGGAATTTTGAAAAAGGTATAATTGACAAATGCAAGGATGAACCCAAACTGTTTTATAGATTTGTTAATGGCAAACTGAAACAAAAGGAAGGAATCACCAAGCTGAAAGTAGATGGAGAGGTCTTTAATGATGCGGCAATGCAAGCAGAAATAATGAACAAACGTTTCCAGTCAGTTTTCACTAAAGAAAAGGAGCTTGTGGAAGGGGAGGGAGTGATTAGAAATGTTCCGGTGATGAAAGATATAAAAGTGGAGGTGCAGGAAGTGTATAAATTACTGGAAACTCAAGATGTAAGGAAAGCCCCAGGACCTGATGGAATTTCTAATTGGGTACTGAAGGAATGCAGAGAACAACTGGCGGATAAAATTCACAGCTTAATTGTATGCTCACTGGAAGAGGGAAAGTGCCAAAAGAATGGAAGAGGGCAAATGTGGTACCAATTTACAAGGGAGGAAACAGGGAAGAACCCCTGAATTATAGACCAGTGTCTCTAACCAGCATGGTCGCAAAATTGTGTGAGAGAATCCTGAAAGACAGATGGATAAAATATCTGGAAGAGATGAATATTTTGGCTGAATGTCAGTTTGGATTCAGAAGTGGAAGGTCATGTGTTTCAAACTTGTTGAGCTTTTACTCAAGAGCGATTGATGTGGTACAGGAGAGAGATGGTTGGGTGGATTGTGTGTACTTAGACTTAGAGAAGGCCTTTGACAAGGTACCTCATAAGAGACTAATGTGGAAACTAGAATATATAGGAGGACTAAAGGGGAAACTTCTGGAATGGATGAGAGACTTTTTGAGAGACAGACAAATGAGGACAGTAATAAAGGAAAAGATGTCTGGATGGAGGGAAGTAACAAGTGGAGTCCCTCAAGGCTCAGTGTTGGCGCCAGTAATGTTCCTGATTTATGTAAATGATATGGTAGATGGAGTGAACAGTTATGCGAGTCTGTTTGCTGATGATGTAAAGATCTTGAGGAAGATAGAGGTTGAGGAGGATTGTAAAATACTGCAGGAGGATTTGGATAGGATACACAATTGGAGCCGGACGTGGGAAATGAAATTTAATGTAAAGAAATGTAAAATATTGGAAATGGGTAAAAGTACCAGGAGACCATCACTGAATTATTTTTTGGGTAATGAATTAATCACAAAAAGGAGAGAAGAGAAAGATTTGGGAGTGCTGGTCCAAGATAGTTTGTCACCAGAAAAGCACATTAACAAGATAGTTGGAGAGACTTATAAGCTCTTGACTAACATAAGAGTAGCATTTCATTATATGGATGAGGAAATTATGAAAAAATTGATAGTGGCCATGATCCGCCCCAGGTTAGAATATGCAGCGGTAGTGTGGTCCCCACACAAAAAGAAAGATATAAACAAGATTGAGAGAACACAAAGAACAGCAACCAAGATGGTCCCCAGTCTGACAGACCTGTCATACAGAGAGAGGCTGGAAAAACTGGATTTGCCTTCGTTAGAGGAAAGGAGAAAGGGGAGACATGATTGCGGTGTTCAGGACCATGGTGGGAGTAGATAAAATTGACAAAGAAGATCTGTTTGTATGGGATAAGAGAGCAACAAGAGGACATGGAATGAAATTGAAAAAGTCAAGCTGCTTGAAGGATATCAAGAAATATAGCTTTCCTTACAGAAGTATAGACTTATGGAATAGCCTGGACAAAGAGATCGTCCAGTCTAAAAACATAAACGAGTTTAAAGTTAAATTCGACTTATTGAGAAACAGCGACGGAAACCCACGAGCATAGTACATTCCGTGTATATCACAATTAGGTATATTCTTAAATATTTGGAACGACTTAGACAAAGAGGTGGTGCATGAGAAAAACATTCATGTGTGTAAAGGTAGACTTGATAAATGTGGATATGGAGACAGGACAACACGAGCTTGCTCAATTCCTGTATACTACAAATAGGTAAATACAAATAGGTAAATACACACACACACACACACACACACACACACACACACACAAAGGCTAGTATCGCTAACATATGCACTGTCTAACTTTCATCCCCAGAGTCAAACGCACACAATTACACACACCATTCAAGTACGTACCCAGAAACTCAGCACCTCTGACCTGTGCATACGCTCACCTGTATCCTCGTTAACACTGGGGCTTTCGTAACACCTCATCCTAAGCGAATTATTTTGCATCTTACACACGAACAAATTGAATCCGGAGACATATTTGCTCATCTCATTCTATATATTTTTTTTTACCTTAATGTAGGCTTTCGAAACAGATGGATTATATATGCCGGGTAGCTTTCTTTGACCCTTTTAAACTAGAGATAGCATGAATAAAATCGTCTGGACACTTAGAACAAAATCGTCGAAAGGACACTTAAAGAGAGCAAAACCTTCGCTCACAAGGTGCGAATGTTAACATCAGATTCCATCATTCTTCGCTAACCGTAATCTTACAGTCAACTTTGATTTAAAAAAAAAAAAAAAAAAAACGCTCTTTGAACTGACTACCAAGTGCCCATGATCTTTGACTTTTTCCAGTGCCCTTGACCTTTGAGTGTTCTAAAAATCGATTTTCTTTATCCTTGTTTTAACTCCAACCCTTCCACAAAGTTTAGTCTAAATCAGATAATAACTGTGCAAGTTGACCTTGTTGTGTGACCTCGATCTTTTACTTGCTGTATTATAAAAAATAAAATCAGTAGGTCCACCTCTTGAGTGATCCTCAACTCATCCACCAAGCTTGAATCCAAATCAGATTGAAATCGTTTTAGTTGTTCTGTTTGCACACAGACACTTGGGTCGAACTTTGACCTTTGACTAGTGACCTTGACCTTTACTGGTTGTTCACACAATTGTGACCTTGACTTTTACTGGTTGTTCACAAAATTCAATCCATGTTCTTGTCTGACCCTTCACACTTCCACTTAGTTTGGTTCAAATCAGACCAGAATGGTTTTGGCTAACCATAATTTGTAACCATGGCATTTGACCTTTCCCTGTGGCCTGACCTTTGACTGGGTGTTCTCAAATTTTAATAAGTTTATTCTTGTCTTCATCCTTAACTGTTCCATAGGTCTAGGCTAAAACTTTTTAAGCTGACCTTGGCCTGTGATCTTCGTCTTTGATCTGTTATTCTAAAAAAAAAGAAATGATTTACTCCCTGCCTGGTCGTCAGTTATTTCACAAGGCTTGATTAACATCGAACTAATATTGTTTGAAAGATTTTGTATGTCACATACGGGGCTAACATTGACCTTTCCCTACGGTCTTAACCTTCGACTGATTTTTAAAATTAAGTAGCGTTATCTTTACCTTACCTTAAGCTTTTCCCAAGTTTGGTCTAAACTGAATGAGAACTATTTAAGCTGGTTTTGCTTGGCCAACATTTGATCAAACCCTGTGTCCCTGACCTTCGATCTGTTGTTTTTAAAAAGAAGCATGTTTCTTTATTAGCTGTCCCGCAACCCTTTCGCCAAGTTAAAACTGGATAAAAATATTGAGTTGTTTTGTTTACAGACAGACAGAGAGAAAGAGAGAGAGAGAGAGAGAGAGACACACACACACACACACACACACACACACACACACACACAAATAAATGGGTCATCGCATTCAAGTGGTCGAGATGTATTATTCAAAATAAGTAGCTTTTTTTTTCTT
Source organism: Coenobita brevimanus (assembly GCF_032717465.1). Lineage (NCBI taxonomy): Eukaryota > Metazoa > Arthropoda > Malacostraca > Decapoda > Coenobitidae > Coenobita > Coenobita brevimanus. The sequence continues at coordinate 50,623,482 of NC_136959.1, forward strand.
TTTTTAAATAACAGAACAGAGGAAGGAAAAACAAATGAGTAAAAAAATAATAATCCATACACCAGATTACTGGTGTCCTCTGTTCATAAAATATCTGTAACAGTTAGACTTGAACAGCTGTGGGTTGAAATTTGGAGGGAAACAACTCTGGGGAAGCGAGTTCCAGAGAGATGCAGTTCGGGGAATGAAAGAATTCTGATAGGCAGAAGTTCTGCAATATGGCTGAGTGACATTCCAGTCATGAGCGCTACCAGATGCCCGTGTAGCACGAGGGAAGGCATGGAGAGGTGGCACCATGGACGCAACTACATCTAAGCATTTGCCAAAAAAATATCTGTAAAATAATGCAAGGGAGGCAACATTCCTTCTTACTTGCAGGGGAGGTAGTTTATATGTAATGGCAGGGTTGTTAATTATTCTAACAGCTTTGTTCTGAATTTTGTCTAGTTGTCTTAATGCAACCTCTCCACAACCATTCCACAAGGGTGAGCAATATTCAAGCTGAGAGCGCACATGACTCTTATAAATTATAGCTAACTGCTCATCGGCAAAGAAGTTACGGACTCTGTACAATAATCCAAGTTTCTTTGAGGCGGTTTTAGGAAGTGATCTGACATGAGAGGTCCGGCTGAGGGCACTGTTAAGTGAGACGCCAAGAATTACAATACTTTTGGAGATGGGAATATTAGTAGCACTGAAGGTAATGTACGAATCTGGCAATATCTGTCTATTAGTAAACTGTATATATTTAGTTTTACTAGCATTAAAAAAGACAAGGTTGTTTTGTCCCCATTCACTGATTGTAGATAGATCTTGATTTATGGAGATGGCTGTACTGAGTTGAGAGGTAGAGATATTAGACTTTGTAAATGGGTGTCTGAGTGTGAATGAACTATGTAGTGTTGAGTCATCTGCATATGAGTGAATGGGATTGTGGGTGACAGATAAGAGATCATTAATATGAACCAGAAATAGGGTTGGCGCCAGAACTGATCCCTGCGGCACGCCGGCATTAACAGAGTGGATTTTGGAATATACATCATCTACTTTTACTCTTATTTTCCTGTCACTAAGATATGAAGAAAGCAAAGGAACAAAAGAGTTTAGTCCATAGCATGGGAGTTTGGACAGCAGGGAACGGTGCCATACTTTGTCGAAAGCTTTAGAGATATCAAGAGCTACTGCATGAGTTTCTCCAAAAAGATCAATTGATTGATGGATGGTATGAGTTAAGAGATTGAGTGTGTCAATGGTGGATCTTTCGTGGCGAAAACCGTATTGTCTATCACTAATTAAGTTGTTGGATTCAAGATGTTTAACAATGTGCTTATTAATTAAAGTTTCAAATTCCTTACCAAGAGAAGATGTGACAGGTATTGGTCTGTAATCGGAGGGGTCAGACGAACTTCTTTTCTTCGGAATTGGGTGGATATTGGCTTCTTTCCATGAATTTGGGAATAAAGAAGTACGTATGCATAGTCTGAAGAATTTAGCTAGGACAGAGGCAAGTTCAGGGGAACACTTTTTCAAAACAATTGGCGGAATTCCATCTGGGCCTGGAGCTTTGTTGGTAGGTAAATTGTCTAGGATGGATTTTACGTATCTTGTCTATTTTAAGTGGGGGAATTTCGGGAGAATCAAGTTCCAGTACTGGGACATTCTGGCTGGTATCGTCTATGGTAGAGTTTCTGGCAAAGGTACTGGCAAAGATACAGTATCTGCTTTCCCACGCAGGTCATTTGTAATGTTGCCATCTGAAGATTTTAGTGCGGGAATGGAAGATGACTTGTTAAAGTTATTACTGAAAGAATTAAGAGTTGACCAGAATATTCTGTTGTCATTAGGGTTGTTAAGTAGTTTTGATGCTTGCTTTTGAAGAAAGTTTGATTTAGATAGATTTAATACAGCCTTTGCCTGATTTCTAGCAATTTTAAATTGGGAGAGTGATTCTGATGTTTTTGATTTTAAGTAAGAGTTATATGCTAATGATTTTTCGGCTGTTGCTCTGGCACAGTTGCCATCAAACCATTTTGGAGAGTTCGATCTTTTAGTGAACTGTTGACTTGGTATGAATAAATCCATACCAGCTAGTATTAAGTCGCAAGTGTGGGACTGGGTAGAATTGGGATCACTAGAGAAGAAAGACTGCCATGGAATGTCAGCAAGATAATTTCTAAATCCATCCCAGTCTGCCCTATCAAAGTGCCATCAGGTCACCCTGACAAGTTCAGAACGGGGAAGTGTGGGAGGGTTAACTAATGAGGCTTTGATGAGATTGTGGTCAGAGGATCCAATTGGTGACAGTACCTCTATCCTGTATTGATCTGGATTGTTTGTCAAGAATAAATCCAAAAGATGGGCATTATGGTCAGGATTTTCAGGTATTCTGGTTGGTTGCTTTACCAACTGGGTGAGATTAAACGATTCCGCAAACAGCTCGCACTCTAGACCAGCGTCGTCAGTCCAGGCAGAATGCAATAACCATTCAACATTATGTATGTTAAAATCACCCAAAATGGTAATTTCGGTGCCAAAGGCAAGGTTAAAGTTACTCAACTGAGTGGATATGGAATCAAATACACTGGGTTCCGAAGAAGCATTGGGGGAACGATAAACTACACAAATATATTTGGTAATGTTTTGACAATTTAGTTTATATAATGAGTAATCAAAACTGGATGAAGTGAAGTTTAAAATAGTGTCAACTGCATATTGGGATTTGATATAAGAACAGGTGCCGCCCTTGTTACGGAAGTTTGTAAGGAGATGGTAACCGGGAAAACAAAATGGAGATATATCGGTAGAGGGAAGGAAGACACGTTGCCAAATCTCTTTAAAAATAAATAGATTGCAGTCTGTTAATCCTTTACTACAGCATACTCTTCCAGATAACACCAGACGATTTTATTCAGCTAAGAGTGAATCACAGGAGGCTGAGAGTGGTAATACAAAGATCACAGAGAAAGGATAGCATTACGACCCCACTACACAGTAAAGAGAAGCGCTTTAAACCGTGTTACATTTACTTTGATGTTAGTATTACTAACTAGGACTTCCTAATAAGCTGGTCTGCAAGAGATTAAATTTACGGACATTTTACTCTTCTCGAAAACGGTGGATATTTTGTACAGCTGTAGAGTACACAGATGCGCCATGTATGTGTTGTGTATTAACTCTTTCAAAACTAATACTTATTTTGTATCTTTCTTTTCTCTAGTTTCATGTGATGTTATTTAACTTGGCAAAACCACTTGTACTGAAGACGGTAATGAAAACCATATCTAACTTCTCCAGTTCAAAATCTCTCATAACGTGAAATATATCGTTTGAAGGTAGTGAGATAAATACGCCTTCGAACTGAAGAATTTAGCCTAGTTGACGATGCAGTGCTACCATCAGGTGACTCTGCACTGAATGACAAGCCAAATACCATTCTGTAACCGAGGAATCCATGTACAGTTGTGGTCACATAACTAACAAAAAGGACCTGGTAATCCAGTCGTACGACAACCGTAGGTGGCCCATAAAGGGTTTAAATCCAAGCGGTGATTAGGATTTATTGCTCACATAACGTCACTCGAGGACAAGACTGGTCATTCTTGTCTCAGTAATCTAGGGTGAGTAGCCTAGGTCCGGGCCTCTATGTATCGGAGGAAAATATAAGAGTCTGCAAGGCAAGAAATTACACTTAGGTAACACACAGGCAACTTTCTCAGTGCATTTGAGTTTGAGGAGTCATTTTCCTAATCCTGTTATTACGATGACGCCTCCTATCATTTTATTATGGCTTTTGCTGGACGATTTTATCCATCTTGCATGAGGTCTGTCGTCGTGAAGGGTTTGTAATTATCCCCATTAAGAATTCTGCAATCAACAAAGCAATCGATTCTGATAATACGACCTACACTATTATAGATCTTCATTTTTAGCGTCTACAAATTTCATCACTGTTATTTTCATCACTCCTACATGCCCTTCTACTTGCGGTCCACCACTTCACCCTGATGACATATTTATTACCTGATTCTTGCATCTTACAGACCACGGAATCCAGGTAAGGACAGTTAGCAGGCACAGTCAGGTCAAAAACTCACGTACTATTCCATTGCTGAGAGAGAGAGAGAGAGAGAGAGAGAGAGAGAGAGAGAGAGAGAGAGGAAGTGTTCTAAAAAGATACAAAAATAAGTTAACACAACTTGTGTTTGGTCACCTATGTTCTGTTTGTACCCGCGTGAGAGTGAGTTTTATGTTTTACTGTGTGTGTGTGTGTGTGTGTGTGTGTGTGTGTGTGTGTGTGTGTGTGTGTGTGTGTGTGTGTGTGTGTGTGTGTGTGCGTCTGTGTGTGTGAACAAAATAACTCAAAAACCTTTCATCCGATTGTAAGCAAAGTGGAAAGGTTAATGGGTAGCCAGTGGGCTGAGCTGTTATTTCTTAGTTCAGTAGATCAAAGGTGAAAGTCACACGACTAGGTCAAAGTATGACCCTGCAATATCAGCCTAAAAGTCTTTATCCAGTTTAATATAAATTTGGTGGAAAGGTTGAGGTTAAAGTAAGAACGAAGTAAGTCTATTTTGAGAAGATACAGTAAAAGGTCAAGGTCACAGGGCAAGGTCAAAGATCAATCCGTGAGTCTGTGTTCGAACAAACTAACTAAAGCGTTTTATATCTGATTTGTACCAAACCTGGTGTACGGATTGTCAGTCAGTGGGTTGACCTATAGCTTTTATAGAACAGTAGGTTAAGTTAAAGGTCACGGTCACTCGACTTAAAGCTTTTATCCGATTTAGACCACACTGTGTGGAATTGTTTAGGGTAAGGCCAGCGGAGAGGAATTCGAATCTAAAACAAAAAATACAGTACATGTCAAGGTCACAGGGAAAGATCAGTGTCAGAGTCACGTGACTATGTAAACGTAAACAGTGTGCAATGTGATTTTGACCTAACTCGGTGGGAGGATTTAGGGTAAAATTAGGCCGAAAGGATTCGATTTTGAGAGCAATCGGTCGAAGGTCAAGGTCACAGGGTAAAGTCAAACGTGCACACCTTGCATCAGTTTGTGGGAGCGCGGGTATTGTGCTGTTTGAGTGCTCCTTGTTTATACTTCCTATTTCCAGCCGATTTTATTCATCTTAGGAAGGACTTGTCGAAATGGAGAGCTTCGATATAGCTTTCATTATTAACTCCTTTAGTATTCTGGAGCTCTGGGAAGGTGAATTAAAACTGCCTGTTAGGAGCAAGAATGAAACGAGAATGTACTACACGGACTCAAAGAATTTAGAACAGACATTGGAGAGAAGAAAAGTGTAACATGGCCCAAGAGAGGACAGGAAAAGAGGAGAGAGAGAGAGAGAGAGACAGACAGACAGACAGACAGACACACAGAGACAGACAGAAGAAAAAATGAAGTAAAGTAAGGGAAGAAAGGACAGGAGAAGATGTATGAAAGGGAGGGAGAGATGATAGGAAAAGAGGAAGTATGGAGAGAGAGAGAGAGAGAGAGAGAGAGAGAGAGAAAAGAGGATATATAGAGAGGGGTAAGGAGAAGGGAAAGCTGGAGAGACAATGTATGAAACAAAATTACGAAGACAGTGAAATGTTAGCATGAAAATTATTCATCATGCGAGGAAAAGGCGTAAGAAAAACTCCAAGGTAAGGCATGAAGAGTGAGAAAGTTAGCTGTTCTAGGATGAAAGAATGAAGGTAACAGAGGCAAAGGGAGAGAAATAAAAACAGCGTATTTTCAGCAGCTACATGAGAACCATCTTTCTTTTCTCCCTCTCCTCGTAATGCACAAATACATCCTCTGTACTTTTTAACTCTCTCTCTCTCTCTCTCTCTCTCTCTCTCTCTCTCTCTCTCTCTCTCTCTCTCTCTCTCTCTCTCTCTCTCTCTCTCTCTCTCTCTCTCTCTCTCTCTCTCGTTATTTTCTTCTCCTTGCTTTGATCTTCGTTCTTTCTCACACCGTATCCCATTCCTCCTTCCTTTGATCCCTCTTCTTTCTCTCCCTCAGCCATCCTCCTTCCTTTCATATCCTTTCCTCCTGTTCTCTTCCTTCACTCCCTCGCCATTCTCTGCCTTCACTTTGCTCCTCCTGCTCTCTTCCTTCATTCTGCCTCACCTCATTCATCAGTCTTTCTCTTCCACTTTGTTCCTTCATTTTCCCCCTCCTACTTTCTCCCTTCACCCCCTCCCTTCTGTTCTCTCTATTCACTCCTCGTTTCCCATCAATGTCTGACCTTCCCTCCTTATATCCCATTTAATACGGCAGAAAAAAAAAAATGGCGGTAAATAAAAATACAGCGATACTGGCGGTGCTACCCTGCGTTGCTAAGATTACCTAAAATAGGATTACTTTTTAGATGTCAAGCTGTACTTCAACATACTATCCCATCCCTGTCTGATTATGTAAGTTATTTAACATTACCCCATCCCTGTCTGATTATGTAAGTTATTTAACATTACCCCATCCCTGTCTGATTATGTAGGTAAGTGAGGCATTACTCCATCACTGTCTGATTATGTAAGTTATTTAGGAACCGAGTTTTAGGTAAGTTATCTAGTTTTAATGTACTAGTGTTATCAAACATTTGTGATCAGATTTTAACCAGACTCGGTGAAACTGTTGAGGATCTGACAAGGGACTGGCCTACTGTGCTTCAGAACAAGACCTCACATGTCCAGTTCGTGTCAATGGAAACTTTAATAGTTCTGATCCGATTTACACAAAACTTGGTGAAAGTGTTGAGGGTAAGGCAAGAACGAAGAGCGTCGATTTTGAGAGCATCTGTCAAAGGTCATGATCATAGGGGGAGGTCGAAGATCGACTCATTTTCGTCCTTGTATAAATAAATAACTAAAACAGTTTTGGTCTTATTTTGACCAGACCTGGTGAAGGGACTGAGGTTTAACATGGGGTTGATTGTTGCTTTTCAGAACAATACGTCAAAGGTCAAGATGAAATGGCAAG
>NC_136959.1:50632948-50672948 GCF_032717465.1 Coenobita brevimanus
TAACATACTAGTCTTGCTGGAAGTTGGTGGTAATTCTGTTCATCTTTGTACTAAACTTCAGAGACAGTTTCAGTTTTGCGTGTTTCTTTTTGTTGGTGTGTGAGTTGTATTTTAAGTGACTTTGTAAGATTTGTAACACCTTTCCCTTGGTGATTTATGATGTGTATTATACCCTGATTATATTTTGATGTCATCTGCATATTTTTGGCACCCACCTAGATTGCTTTAATAACATACACAGAGATTTTGAGGTGCAATGTGAAGAATAAACCGCAGAGAAATATGTGTTACGGAATGTCTGAAGCGACCAGGAATAAAGCCTTATGTTCCGAATTCATCTACGGTCAACGTATCAAACTCCTCCAAAACAATTACACCGGTGGGTAAGTAGAAAAATTAGTTATATGCCAAAGTTAAATGTAACAATGTTTTGATAATGTAATAATTTAAGTTACTATATATTGGGTTAAAAATGTAGTGGAAACCAAGAAAAAACATCAAACATCTTGTGCACTAAAATTAAGCATAAAATCTAATTACATGGCAGAATTAAATAAACTTGTGTTGTGGTAAAATAATACTTTGTTATATTCACTGATGTTGGGTAAAAACTATGTCGTGCAAACAGAAGAGACTCCTGAATCAATTTGTGAACTAAAATTACCTTCACGGTGGAACAGGCTATATATTGCAACACATACGTTCAGGTCGCCTCGCTGCTGCCTCCGTTTGCCAGTTGGAGGAAACATCGACATTGGAGTCAGGAGTTCGTAGCTATTATGGACGGCCGGAACCTCCTGTATACAGTTAAAAAAAAAAAAAAAAAAAAAAAGAATCATAAGCGTTCTTTATTCGATCAGCATCTTGTTAACCCTCTCATTCTGAAGACGTATTGTTTCTACTTTTCTTGCTCTCGGTAGACGAGTTTATTTAACTTAGAACATATCTCTAGTAATCAAAGGGTTTATGAAAGCTAAATCAAACTTTCCCAACTCGAAACCGCTCCTCTAAGGTAAATAAAATCTCGTGGAGACAACAAATGCGCTCTAAAACATAAGTCGACAACCTTAACGGGACAAAAGAAAACACATTTATGTATCGAATCTTCAAGCACAAATCATGGCAACGTAGACCAATATCATGCAGTGATTTCCAGCATGCCACTATCTCGCTGACAACTCATCCTTCGCCGCCACACCAAAATTCGATCGTCCAGACCAACCCCGTGGACCGATTCTAGCCGACTTGATATTTGGTGAGAGGTTCGTGATGCAAGCCGTGACAGGGAGGAAAATGGCTCCTGTCTTGCCTCGTAGCGTCCGTGGCGGCTCAGAATTGCCAGCTGTCAGTTCCCCCCTCCGTGGAAATGTTTCTGCTGAACAATTTTTGCGTCCGAGTTGTAAGTTGTGAAGGGCTATCATACTCGGTTGGATTTCCACAGACCCAGATTTGTTAAGCTCAGGTACGGGCCACCCATTGTGTGTGTGTGTGTGTGTGTGTGTGTGTGTGTGTGTGTGTGTGTGTGTGTGTGTGTGTGTGCATGTACGTGTGCGTGCGTGTGTACTTGTTAAATTTGGCAGGCTTTACTGTGGACTGGTAGTGAACGGAAGTGTGACCACATCATTGGGTGTTCAGACCCCACCCCCATGTACCTACTATTTTACGTTTTCTGGTTTCTGTAGTTTCGTTAACCTCTTTATTATGATAGTGTTAATTTGATTTTATATTTAACACCGTCAGATAAATACGTATAGATTAAATAAGCACACATTTTGTATATTAAAAACGAGCCGCATAACTTTAGAGCGTTGAGTACAGCTGTTTCCAAGCTTTCCAGTTTGAAAATTAACTCAAGCCAAATATAATCGTCTGGGAATGGAAAAATGATATGGAAATAGTGTTATCGTACTGGAAGGGTTAACACAGTAATAACACAGAAGAGAATTATTTATGGAGCAACATGCAATATAAAATCGCCAAGGAACAGGTGCTTTAAAATCTATGAAACCAGAATACGTCTTTCATTTCTACCCCTCCTCCACCCCCTCACCCTTCCCCTCCCTCACCCCTTCACCTTTTTCACTTTTTCTCCTTCCTCATCGCTTCTTTCAAATATCTCACCCTCCTACCCCCCCCCTCTCTCTCTCTCTCTCTCTCTCTCTCTCTCACATCCTACACACCCTAACTCCCCTTCCCCTTCCCCCATTTTCACCTCAAGTCTATAATTTTGCTCCTTCCCCCTACCTCCACCATCCATAGATTTCATCCCCTTCCCTTCCCCCCCTCCCTCACCCCTACCCCACCCCCACCCCTACCCCACCCCCACCCCCTCCCCCTTCCCCTCCCCCGCCCCCTCTCCCTCTCCCATCCCCTTCCATTGGGCCAGAAAGTAAACAGAGATTTGGTCCCTTCCTGGAGATGGGGTGTTTGGTCCCCGCATCACAGCTGGGGGATGAGGGGGTGAAGGTAGAGAGAGAGAGAGAGAGAGAGAGAGAGAGAGAGGACTCAGAATCAAGAGTTAAAAAGAAAGGGAATCGAGTGGATTAAATGTAACAGATAAGAAACTGAGAGACCCGATAGGAAAGAGTGGGGGATGTGGATGGTGGAGGAGAGGAAATGGAGTGAAGGACGTATGGATGGCTGGAGTGGAGAGAAGTGAATAAAACTAGGAAGAGGAAGAGGAGGAAATAAATCTTTGAATGCTGAGAGAGAGAGAGAGAGAGAGAGAGAGAGAGAGAGAGAGAGAGAGAGACAGGCAGACAGACAGACAGACAGACAGACAGACAGAGACCGAGAAAGTTACAAGGAGTTGCAGGGACAAGTAGTACCTCCAAAGGTCTTATAAACCGTACCGAGAAGGTACTGTGATTGAAAATGGCAGGTACACGTTACTACTGTACCAGTGAGAGAAAGTATAGCACTGGTGAAGGCTCTCCTCAACCACCTCTCCCACCCGCAGAACGGACACTGAAAGGGAAGTAAACCGAACGCAGTGCCGGGCTGAGAAATTTTACTGGAAAGGAAGAAACATTCAACCTACCACTATGTTAAGCCCATCAAAGCTTTATCAAACCTTCCTTTGAGCTGCTCTGTCGGGGAGCTATTAAGTCTCTCTTCTGGAAGCAGATTCCAGGTATTACAGGTCTTGTATGAGGAGAAATATCTGAATGTTTCGGTATCATGGTGGAAGCGTTTCTGGTCAAGCTTCCATTCATGATTCCTCGTTGAGTTGGTGTTCAAGCTAAGTATTCTTTAGTGGTCAGGGTTTTCACATCCATGAAGGAGTCTGAAAGCTGCAGTTAACTATTCGCGCAAATGCCTACTCTTTTACGAAAAGATACCAAGTGCCTGCAGCCTTCTCTGAAATCCCATGTGCTTGATGCATGGGGTCACTTAGGAGTTTGCACCTTTTCTCTTTCAAACCTTCCAATATCCTCCTTCAAGATTGGCGACCAGAACTGCAACGCATATGCTGGATGCGGCCATACAAGAAGATTTGTCATAGAGAGGACTACCTCTTGTTTTTGTTTCTAAATTTTTCTGTATATAACTTAAAAGCCTCTGTGCTTTCTTCTCTACTTAAGTCACCTGTGATTAGTACACCTGTTCCTAAGCCAGTGCTACTGATGTCACTTCCTAAAAACTAGTAATTGGGTCTTTTGTTTGCACGACCATTGCACATCACCTTTCACTGTCCAAGTTGAACGGCATTTGCAACCATTCAGACCACTCTTCTTCTTCATCTAAATCCCTATACATTCCTATCTTCTCGAATGTAGAGGCATTATCTCCAAGTTTTGTGTTAACTGCAATGCGGCCTACGATGCCCTTATCAATATCACTGATGTATATGATATTCAATAATGGACCAAGAACTAAACCCTTGTGAAGTCCACTTATATCTAATGTGCAGTCTTCGATTTCCTCATGCAATACACTCTTTGGCGCCCGTCAGTCAACGAGAGAGAGAGAGAGAGAGAGAGAGAGAGAGAGAATCGGGTTGTGTATGGGTAAGATACGGGGGAGGGGAGAGGGAGTTATGGTAAGGATTATAGAGGGGAAAGGGACAAAAGGAAGTAGCTGGGTGATGGCTCTGAGGAAGTTAATATAGGAGTGAGGAAGGAGTGGCTGATAAATGGAGAGGGGAGGAAGGGAGGGAGTAAGGAAACAGTGGGAGAAGGATAGGAAATAGGTATGAAGAGAGAGAGAGAGTATGGTATTAGAAAGAATCTAGAGGTAACTGGGATGAATAGGAATAAAAAGATGATAATTGGGAGGATCGACATGGAAGGAATATATATATATATATATATATATATATATATGGATAGAAAAAAGGAAGAAGATAAAGATAGAGCCAAAGAGAAGATAGGAAGGGCAGAGGAACAAAGAGTATAAACAATGTAGGAGGGAATAAAAGAGAGGAACAAAGCATGAAAGTGATAGACGTATTTGACAATGAAAAACATACTGAATGTAAGAGATGAGATAGAGGAATGGAGTGGAGCGGTATATGAGAGAGGGGGGTGTGGGCTGGGAGCATGGCAGTGAAATGGCGGGGGACAGGGCGACATGGAGGGAATTTGTTTGTGGCCACCCCTTACGGGATTAAGGCGTCTGGCAATAGATAGATAGAAGAGATAAACACTCGTATAAATCTACGAAACAGTCCCAAGGTATTCACGGCAAGAGAAAGGATGGGGTTCGCTGAAAGAGAGAGAGAAAAGTGTGGCGTGACGAAAAAAGAGGATGGCATAAAAGAAAGAAAAGGGAGGGAGTGTCAGAGGACTGGATTTATGGAGAGAGAGAGAGAGAGAGAGAAAACGAGAACACAGAGAAATCGGAGAAAGTGAGAGAGGATAAAAGAAAGAGTAAAAAGGAACAGTAAAGAATGAGCTGGGAGAACCACCACCAAGAATTTTATCCCCAACCTTTGCCGAAACCACCTACTTTTATGGCCTCCTTTCCTGACTTTATATGCGCGCCCACACACACACACACACACACACACACACACACACACACACACACACACACACACACACACACACACACACACACACACACACACACACACACACACACACACATCAAGTATATGAACAGCACTGATTCTCTCTCTCTCTCTCTCTCTCTCTCTCTCTCTCTCTCTCTCTCTCTCTCTCTCATTATGTTGCAGTGTATTTGCCTCACTCACTTGTTTATTCATTAACCTTTTTTGTTTTATATAATTTGTATCATTATCCCCACACTCTTATCTTTTACATTTGTGCTTCTAGTTCATTTTCGTCTGCCTCTTTTCTGCCCTTTTCTTCTATCTTTCATTTGCTCTTTTTACTTTCCTTCGTTGGTTTTTTTCTCTCCCTTCTTCAACCTCACTTACCTTCTTTTTCATATCCGTTTTTCTTTTTTTCTATTTTTACCAAAACTCTCCCTCTGTTATCTGCCATCTCTGTGTGTTTTCTTCTCCCCCTCACAGTCTTTGATTTCATATTCCTTCTTCCTTTCCCCGTTTCACTTCCTGCATTTGTCGTCAGTATAGTCCCCCTTCCTCCTTCTCCTTTATATGTATAGTTCTTTTTCCATCTCCCTTTTTTTCTTAGATTCCGTTTTCCCTCTATATTTTCTCCATATATTTCGCTTTGCCCCTTTCTTCTCTCCATATTCATTTTTCCCTTCTGTTCCATATGTTCCTTTTTCCCTTCATTCTTCTTCATCTATATATTTATCCCCATTTCTTTTTTATATCTTTCTCTTACCTCCATTATTCCCTCATAGATTCATCTCTCCCTCCCTGACACGTTCCTTTTCTTCCTCCTTCCTCTCCTCCGCCGTGTCCCTCCCTTCTTAAATTCCCTCCCTAATTCGCCAGCATTCTTCTCCCTCAGCGCAGTATCTCCCTACGCCACTCCCACTGCCTTCAACCCTCCTCATATATAGTCCCTCCCTTCCTTCCTTCCTCCCCTCTCTCTCTCTCTCTCTCTCTCTCTCTCTCTCTCTCTCTCTCTCTCTCTCTCTCTCTCTCTCTCTCCTCTGTGCCTCCTTTTATCTCGCATTTTTTATTTCACCCTTTCTGTCTCAAACCCTTTCCCCTTCTCTCTTTTTCTCCCTCAATCTTCATTGCCTTTCCTTCATCTCTCTGTCCCTATCCCCTTCTCTCTCCCACTCCTTATCTTTCTCATCCCTCTCTGTCAATCCTCCTATTCCTTCCCCCCTCTCTGCCTCCTTTCCCCTTCCTGTCTCTTCCTCCCTTCATCTATCGCATTCTCTTTCTCTCTACCCCACCGCCTTTTCCTTTCATTTTCTAAATTTCCCTTCTCATTACTTTCCGATTCTTCCTTCAGCTCTCCTCCTCCTCTTCCTCCTCCTCCTTCTCCTCCTCCTCCTCCTCCTCCTCCTCCTCCTCCTCCTCTCCTTTTCTAAATATCTCTCCCCCTTCTCTCCATTTCTCTTCCTCTCCCTCCATCTTCACTTCATTCCCCTCCATCCCTTTCTCTTCCTCTCCCTTCCCTCCTCACTGTTACCCTTCCCTTCCGTCTCCCTCTCTCTGTTACCCTCCCTCTTCCTTTTCCTTTCCCTTCCCTTTCTGTTCCCCCTTTCTCTCCCTTCTTCTTTATGTCCCTCATCATCTCTCTTCATCCCCCCATTCCCTTCCCTACCTTTTCCCATACCTCCTTCTCTCTGTCTCTTCCAGTCTTTTACCCTCCTCCTTCATAACTCCTCCCTCTCTTCAGCTTCTTCCCCTTACCTCCTTCTTCCTTTCTTCCTTCCCTACCCCTCCATCCTTCCCTTATCTCTCTTCCTCGCCCATCCCTCCTTCTTCCCATCTCTTCATCCTCTTACCAACTTTCTCCACTTTCACGTCCTTACTGCTCCCTCCCTCTCCCTCCCTCTCCGACCCTTCCCGTCATCTCTCTTTCTCTCCATACTCCCTCCTTCCCCCCCCCCTCTCTCTTCCCTTCATCCTCTCCCTACCCCCCTTCCCTTCGCCTGTTCTCTTCCTAACTCACTTGCGACCACTCCCTGTCCCCATATGTCGGATTTTCCTCCCAGCTACTCTCTTCTTTATCTTCCTCTTAAGCTCCCTTCCATTCCTTTCTCCCGGTTGGGTTCTTACTTCCTCCTTTCCCTCTCTTCTTTTCTCCTGCTTGCCTTCTTGTTTTCTCCATTACTTTTCTTCGTTTTGTACCTATTTCTACTTCTGTATCCCCACCTTTCTTCCTTTCCCCAGCTGTTTCTGTCATAACATTCCTCTCTATTTACTTTCCTTTCTTCTGTCTTTCTTCGTACTTTCTGTCCTTTGTGTTTCCTAATCAATTATTTTAACCATCTTCCTGCTGTATTCAAAGAGGGTAACAAATGACAACGCAGTAAGTGCTGTCTACTTGGCTTAACACTAGTTGGCAGCATTTTGTTGGAAATAGTTTTCAGAAATAAGACAATTAAACATTTAGGAAAAGAAATATGTCATCATAAATTCATAGTATCGCTTCCGGAACTAATTTCTTATGATATTCCACGACTGTTTTATTTGTACGATGAGATAAAACCATTTGCTATGATCTGACTCAATTAGAAGCGACGAGATTCTTTAGAACTGTGCTCGGATCAGTACCTGGCAATGTGAACATAAAGACTCGTAATTGGGGGAGACGGTGGCTGAATCGGTAGAGAGGCGGCCTGCAGTCCTGATGGACCGAGGTTCGAATCCCGGCTGGGGCAGGGAACAGTTTAAGGATTTGAATTTCATAGAAGCAGACTTTCCTGATCTACCAGATGACCCGCCGCCATGTCATAAAAGTACCCCCGCTAATACCAATACACCAGTCCTGTATGAGACAGCCCTAGCATGTATTCAATATGGACGGTGGGTGTTAGCGCCGAAGTGGTGACATGTGGAAGTGTAGGAGGACTACTGGGCCTTGGGATAGGTTACTGCCCCCGAGATATAGGCCCTGAAGCCTTTGCCCAGAGTCGGACACATTTAAAAAAAAAATAAAAATAATAATAATAATAGGGTAGGGTGGGGTATAAAGCCCCCCTTAAGGCAAAAGGCCTGCTGCATTTAAGCTATTTGAGCTATTCATCTGACACCGGTTTTGCTAGAAACCTTAGTTAATGGACTACCATTGCTGAGATTTTTATTCATCTATTACTATTTTGTAGGGGTGAAATTGTGTATTACAATGGAAAAAAGAAAAGGGCCTTTTACCCCAGGCCAGGGGTAAAAGGCCCAGGGGGTGGGCTTTTTACCCTATACTAGGAATTATATTAGGTATCAATAAAACAATACTTTATATACTGAATTTCTATATCTATTTTGTTGTGAGACGTAGAAGATAATATTTAGTGCCCAAACAATTAGAAAATCATTCATTTTGAAATAAAATTAAAGCTCTTAGGTTCTTCTAAACAGTATGAAAGCAAAAACCTTCTCTATGTGAAAGAAAATGATTTTGTATGAGCCTTGGAGAAACATTCTTTGTTGCATCCGAACTGATCCTTACTCTCTACAAATATTTTTCAAATACTGAGCCTACTTAATAACAGAGAAATGGCCTTCTCTTAAAATATTTTTCAATTACTTACTGATACCAAATAAATGAGCAAACTGAATTGTAGTTTCCGTTTTATAAAAAACATGTAATTAAGGAAAATTGTATTTCTAAATCTCTGCTAGGACTTTACATAATCAACATAATAACTTAACATTATCAATTTTCGTCAGATTCACAGTTGTGACAAACATACCAATCAAAGCCAGGTGTGCAGTCTTCATGTGACCACTTCTTGCATGAATTACACCGCACCCACTTTTCAGAGGGTCTGCTGCTACCATAAGGTGCTCCACATACTAAGCAAGGCCATTCTTCATCATCAGAAGAAACTGGGCTTGGAATTTTCTTCCTTTTCTTTGGTGCTTTTCCTTTAGCTGAGGTTTTAGAAGTTGCATTCTTATCAAGCAGTTGTTTTTTGTAAGGTGATGATGTTATGACCTCAGAATTCTGTGTTTTCCTTTTCCTAGCTCGCTTCTCACTTGGTTTGGGGGGGCTACAAAGACTTGTAAGTAACCTCCTGGCTTCACCGTCTTTGGACGTTCCAGCTTGAGGCTCTTGTGTGTTGGAATCACAGGGATCATTAAGTGATACATCACCAATGTTACTGCTAGTAGGAATGTCTTCCACATCTTGATTCTCATTTGGAGGATCATTATTGTTATTCTTGTCTTTGCTAGCAGCAGTGGGTGGTGGTTCTTCTGTTAACTGTGCTGCTACGAAGTCCTCATCTGTAAACACATCATCATTAAATGGCCAGATGCCTGTTGCTCTAAAACCATTAATGGCCTTGTCAATAGTGGCTGTCTTCATGTATGCAGTGCCAAATATTTCTGCCACATTAAATTGGGAAATGCACTTGCCAGCATTTGCAAGCATCCAGTTGTCTGCTGCTCTGTTGTAGGAAGCCTTTAATGACTTGAAATATGATACATCAAGAGGCTGCATCTTGTGAGTACAGTGAGGCGGCAGAGTTATCAAACCTATGCCATTTTCTCTTGCAAAGTCAATGGCAGCTGGAGTTTTGTGACTGTGGTGCCCATCTAGAATTATAATGTGCCTGTCATCTTGAGTTGGTTTTGCATGGGTAACAAAATGTTGCAGCCATTGTAAGAAACAATCATCATCAGACCATCCATTAGCAGTGCATCTTGAAATAGATCCAGGTGGGCAACCAGTCATTAAAAGTGGTGTCATCCTTTTACGGGCAAATACAAACATTGGGGGAATATATGCTCCAGCTGCATTAACTGCACAAAGAACGGATGTTGTCTGTCCACGTTCAGCACTAGTTATACGTCCAATTGATTTTGCTCCTTTTGTTGCCACAATGTTACATGGATTCTGCACATTCTTTATACCTGTCTCATCCATATTCCACACCTGTCTTGGACTGTAGTTACCCTTCGATAATTCATCACGATAAACTTTGAAGAATTGGCGAACCTGAGGACGATTAAATCCTACCGCTCGTGCCATACTAGTAGCCTCTGGTTTCCTGAGTGATAGTGTTGGATTTCTTTGGAGAAATCCTGCTAGCCAATCTTTTCCTGCCATCTTTGAAGTCTTACAAAATCGATGGTCGATCTTCATTTTTTCAGCAAAATCAAAAGCAAGCCGCCGTACATCAATAGGTGTGAGGCCAAACAGAAAGCCTTTTCCATTGCAAGGATATGAGAAACTAACATAGCCTCAAGATTTTCATCAAAGTCTGGTCTGAAACGACCTAGCAGTGCTGCCCCAGGATTCTTGACTTTCCCATCCCGATGTCGTCTAAGAGTTTTGCAAGGGATGCCATAATTTTTGGAAACAGTTTTTAGTGGTGTTCCATCCCGAATTGCTTGCAACGCATCCTGTAGAACTCTGGTCCCATACGAAGCACGGTTTGTCTTCCTTTGGTATACACGTGGCATCTCTTACCTGAAGCACAAAAAAAAAAAAAAAAAAAAAAAAACTATAGTTTATTTAAGCTGAAGAAAATAGACAACAAGCATATAAGTTATCATACAATAATCTGTAATACGGAACATAGTATAGTAAAACCAATAAAGCAAGTAATTATAAACACCCAATACTAATGAGGGTTAAAAAGCCCCCACGTGGGGTAAAAAGCCCCCTAGTGGGCTTCTTGACCCACAACACAGTAGGCCTTTTACCCCAAACGCCATATTGGTGTAAACGAAACACCACAACTAAACAGCACTATATTCAATTGTGAATTGCACTGCAAAGCAATCTTACGTTCCTAACCTCTCTATCTATACCCACAATGTTAATATTGCATGCAAAGCATATGCACAAGATATCACAAACATATCCCTATACTTACATGAAATGTGGTCAAAGGAGAAAAACACGTGCTGCTTCCTTCCCCGGTCATCTGCTACTGATTTGTTAGTATAGGGAAATGCCACCAGATGGTGTTGATCCCTTGATCAGCTGACTAGGATGAATAAGTAGATAATAGAGGAGGAACAAGGGGGGGGCCTTTTACCTCACATGGGCCTTTTACCCCACTCTACCCTAATAATAGAATAATCTGAGTGGATGAATGTCACAGATGGAGCACCATAATATTCAGTTTTGTGTGCTAGCCTAAATTTTATTTCCATATGTAAATGATACTGATGAAAGTTTGTGTAGTAAAATGACTGTATTTAGTGAAAACACAGAAAATGGTAGCAGAGAGAATACACCCTTCAAAGATAGTAAACTCGCAGTGAATGGTAGCAGAGAGAATACACCCTTCAAAGATAGTAAACTCGCAGTGGTCTTGATAGTTTTAAATGCAAACAAGGAAGAGACAAAAAAGAGAGAGAGAGAGAGAGAGTCTAGAAGAATTCAAACGAAAAAGTTACTGTTGAGAAGAATATTTAACAAAACGGAGTAGATATCACGATCCCATATTTTCGAGATGCCTGGAAACACTGAGTTTAAACATTTGTAGATCTTAGGTAGAGGGTAAATACATATCCAAGAGACAGTTCCAGAGTTGACCAGTTTCATACTTAAAGGACTGAGAATACTTGTCCACTCTTGAACTGGAGAGCTGGACAGTGAGTGCCTTGTTAAATGAGTGTTACACGCCCGGCGTATTCGGGAATGGAGCAGTGATAACTGAAGTTGCGATAATTCAGACGGAGATGCAATACTACGGCGAAAAGAGAGATGTTGAAAGGAATTATTAATAGGAAGGAAGCGTTTGCTTGAGCTCGTTTTAGAAGAGCTATCTGTGGTGAGACCCTCACACATTGGAGTAGTACTCCACACATGGGTGACGAAGACACCTGCACAAAGTCAGCAACTACACACGGGTAAAGAATGTACTGGGTTTCTTTAGCGCACCCAGTCTCTGGCAGCAGATTTGGGTTGGAAAGTACGGTAATATAAACTTTCCATGAATGGGTCTCTAGAAAGAGAAACCTAAAAAAATATTGAGACATGATAATTATTAGGGGATTTCTTAGGGAAGATTTTGGCCGGTCGAAAGATCGAAAAATTAAGTTTGTGTTTCATTAAAGACAGCAGGGTTTCTTTTACCCCCCCAAAAATATAGACAAGTCAAAGACAAAGTTTCCCGAAGTACATGCTGTGAAGAGTGCAGATTAGGCAAAGAGTTTATTTATTTTTTTAAATATTGTGGTCCTATATAGTGGCCGCAAGGATTTTTGAATTGGCTAGATTAGTTTATTATTGTCTAGCAGTCCCCGTCTGTCTGGCCGAGCAAAGTTATCAACCACAAGCAAGCCATCGCCCCTGCATGGTCATCCCGTGCGGTGAATCGATGTTCCCTTACGGTAGACAGCACCTCTCCACACCGAGGCACGGGGAAGAATGTGGGAATTTAGTTCCGGATGGACGCCGCAATTGGGTCACACCACTCAGTTAACACGCACACCATGGTAAGCTCTACGCTACCCCGTTTTTTGGTTAATGGTGACCACTCAGCGTTATAATTAGTTTTCTGGGTTGCAGAAATTCATAAGTATTGTAATTCATTGTACAGTCACCTGAAGAGGAAAGAATGGTAATAAAAGTGACAGGAGAGATGGCTGAAATAGAAAAAGAAAGATAAAGGTGAAGGACGAGACAGGCAGCTCTGCATCAAGTGACTGGATGATGGCCGCCACTACCTGCCACCAGCTATCCAGTAACAATACTGAATTCAAGCATGCAAACCGAGAAAATACTGTAGAATTAATTACAAAATCTCGTTCCAAAGAAAGCCAGCAGTGAGTAGAGGGATTAAAGAAGGTCAACACAATATGGGGATTCATGGGTTGGGCATTTAAATTCAAATGAGAAAATATCGGCCTCATCTTACAAAGTTCCTTAGTGTGGCCACAGTTAGGGTATTGCGTTCATTTCCCATCACCGTACTAAAAAATGTGGAGCAGCTACAACAAGTCCAGCAAAGGGTGACTGATGAATGTACCATACGAGGAAGGTTCAGGACGCAGTCTCTGACTGCTAAGTGTAGTCTGTAAGGCAACATACATTTTAAATACTGTGCATGGCAGTGTACGAGTAGTGTATGGAAGTTTTCAAATACTTCAAAAACACCTGTCGAATTGCACTAATGGTAACTACTATAAAATTACTGACAGAGGCTTGCAGTCATAGAAATTAAAGCACTTACTATAATAATGCAAATGTGACTATACTGAACAAATTGCCTTGCAGTGTAACTGTTAAAGCACTAAACTCTAGAAAGCACTGAGAGACAGCTAACCACCGCCAGTGCCATTGATCCTATCTCAACGGATTCGGATCCGGATCCGGAACCTACCCAAAATGTAATCAGTTCTTTCTTGGCCCATAAACCCAACCGTCCACAGAACTTCGATGAAATCCATTGAGAACTTTTGGGGATATTGTGCGCGATTCCGGATCCGGATCCACCCCAAAACTTAATCACTTCTTCCCTGGCCCATGGCCCACCCATCCACAGATTTTCATATAAATTCATTGAGAACTTTTGGAGATGTCGTCTGGACAGACAGACATACATACACACAAACAGACAGACAAACAAACAAACATATGTGAATACATAACCTCCTCCAACTTCGTTGGCTGAGGTAATCAGAAATAATTATGACAAGTGTCTGGCATCTAATCCTCAACTAAAGCACAGTCACGGAAAGAGTAGTAAAAATAAATTAATAAATAAATTTTTTCCTCGAATCCAGACAATGAGAGATGCGGAATCAGTGTAGTGCACTTTGTTTAATGCTATATTTTCCTCACGGACTAATGTAATATAGAATATATCTTTCCATTTACCCTTCCCTATTATATTCTGTCAGATTTCTATGTTTTGTGCTGGGTTTTCTCACTTTTTCCCTCTCTGTCCTACCTATTCCCTCTCCATTGGAGATGTCCTTTCTCCTCGCCACATCTCCCTTTTCCTTTCTGCCCCTTCCATCTACCACTTTCCTCATCCCCACAGCCATTCCTCCGTCCTCTCTACTTTCCCTTCTCCTCTTTGCCTTTGTTAGCTGTCTCTGTCTTCACTCCTCCCAACTTCTCTCCTGTCTTATCTTTCTCCTTGCTACCTCATCTACATCCTCTCTGTCTCATTCCTCTCCTCTCTACCTCTCCCCACTCCTGTCTATCTGTCCCTTCTGCTATCTGTCTTTCCATTCCGTTTTTTCCTCTACCTCAGCCTCATCCAACCTAATCCCTCCCTCTCCTCCCTACCTCTCCCCTTTCCTCACTACTTCTCTCTTATCTGCCTCTCCATGCCATCTGCCCTGTCTACCCCATCCTCTCTATGTTCCCTCTCCTCTCTAGATTTCCCCTCTCCTCTCTGTTTCTCCTCTCTTATCTCTCCATTCCATCTCTCATCTGCTCCTCATCCTCTCTCTCTTCCTTCTCCTCTCTAGATTTCCCCTCTCCTCTCTGTTTCTCCTCTCCTATCTCTCCATTCCATCTCTCATCTCTATTTCTTCCCTCTCCTCTCTACGTTTCACCTTCTCTCTCTCTGTCTCCTCTCTCTACCTCTTCCCTCTTCCTGTGTCCCCTCCTCTCCTCTCCACCACCTTCCCCCCCGCCCCTATATTCTCCTTCGGTGCCTTGACTGCCCCGCGTGTGGTCATTTTAAGAGACTCATTTCTGCTCCCGGAAATTGAATCCAGGCGAGTGAGTTTCTTTGTCACGGGATGAGGCAGAGTGGTGCTTGTGAGGCGGCAGAGGGGGTTAAGGCAGGGAGCGGCGGGGTGGAGAAGCAAGCAGAGGGTCAGGCAGGGAAGAGGTACGGCAAGAGGGAACGTCTGAAGGATTGGAAGTGGAGCCAGCGTCTTGTGAAGCAGGGAGGGGCGACGAAATGAGAGGGGTAAGGCAGGGAGGGTTGGGCAAGCAGGGAGGGTGTGAGGGAGGGAGAGGGTGGGGCAGGTAGGGGGTGAAGCAGGAGGAGTGTGAGGCAGGAAGGAGGTGAGGCAAGAGGAAGGTGAGGTAGGAATGGGATAAAGCAGGGATATGGGTGGAGAGGCAGGAATTGGGTAAGGCAGGAAGGGGGTGAGGTAGGAAGAGGGTTAGGCAGAAAGGGACGTCTGACGGGGGGTTGAAAGTGGGAGACAGCGTCTTGTGAAGCAGGAAGGAGCAACAAAGTGAGAGTGAGGTAAGACAAGGAAGGAGGGAGACAGAGAAAGGGTGTGGAGGCAGGGGGGGGGGTGGAGACAGGAAGGGGGTGTGGAGGAAGGGAGAGGGTGAGGCAGGAAGAGACGTTTAAGGGATTGGAAGTGAAGGCAGCGTCTTGTAAAGTAGGAGGTGACTAGTCGGAAAGTAAAATCAGGAGCAGCGAAATATAAGGACGAGTGAGACGTGGCGGTGGATGGTTGTGACTAGTTACGAGGCTGCGAGGTGGACAGGTGTTGGTTTGGACTGGCAGGTGCAAAGGTGAGGTAGTACATTGGAACAGGCAGGATAGCAAACGGTATTATACGCGTAGTCCTTTCTCCATCTTTTACTGTAGAGTATGGAATGAGTTTTATACTCGTCCTATGAATCTTTAGATAAAATTCAAAACAAAAGCTCCCCTCCCCCCCAATCTATTAGTCTCTTTAGCTGAAGTTGGCAACAACAACAAAAAATCACCGATCATTACATAAAAAATGATTGTTTAAATTGCATAGGAAATAATGATTAAGATAGATTCCATAAAGCATTCACCATTGTCTGAAGTTGGAAGAACAATGACTCAGACCAACTTTAGCTGTATAATGATGTTGCGCTGGGGTTGCTCCCTCCGTAATTGGCTTTGGAGAAAAACAGTTTAGGTAATTACATTATGCACGACACACTTCTTCCAAGGAAACTGACTTTCCGAGCGAATAAACGTCTGTATCCCAATGACTTGTGGAGTTATGAGTGTAACCACAGTAGGGACGATCACTGTTTAAGACCAGAAGTATTCCTTTCCCAACAACGCCTTTGATATATCGACTGAAGCCTTCATATAACCAGCCATGGCAAGTTACATGAACGAATAACTATATTTACCAAACAAGGAGGGAGGGGAGGGACAGTCAGACCTGGTCCAAAGAATATAGTGCTAATCATTTCTGGCTACTGTGATGTGTGAATTTAAATATCATGGAGGTCAGAAGGCTGGGTAAGGCATTTGTAGACGTGTGTTTATTACATTCTACTACAGACGGAAGGAAAAGAGCAAACGAGATGTACATCGTTTTGCTATTTTAAAAAAAAAGTAATTTGTAAGGACCTTTTTAGGATTCACGAATTAATCCAGCTATATCATTGAGTTTCTGAACACTGTCTACTTTGGATTGGTTTCAGATCATTTATCATTTTTTTTCCTTGGCTTACGTTGTAGACTAGAATATTTTACTTTCTCCGACTACATCTCTTGCATTATTCACTATTACCATCAACTTTTTATGTTTAGAGAAAGTTAAGCAATTTACCAAATCTTTCTTAATCATCAGACTTTGTAAAGAACCGTTCATTCTGCAATCAATTTTGTTTCATCTACAAATCTGGAAGAAATTCAGAACAAACTTTTATCAACATCTTCAGTGCTAATTACGGTCAGAACAGGACCCGAAATGAACATTGTGTCTTCTCTTTGTAACGTTCATTCACGCTGATTTATTTTTCTTTAACTTATTACAATTTTTCGTTTGTGTACTGAAAGACATTTACACTGTGGATATTTCCTGAGTCCACGTCCGTCTTTCACGTATGCCATTAGTTTCAGTTTGTTATGGAAAACTTTATGAAATGCTTTTTGAAAATAGAACTAAATTGCCGACAGACATCGTTTCATTGTACTTATTTTATTCTTCGTTAAAGAGAAAATCAGTAGGGTTGAGTGATTTTGGGAGAGTTATGCCATGAAAGGAGTGTGGTTGGTTGACTAATTGATTTGGTTTTTCCTGGCAGTGTAGGCACGAAATGAGTCTGTGTGAGGCTTGGGGAGCTAGAGTCGGGTATATATTTGTGCTTTTGCATCTTACTTCACGCAGTTCAATGGCAGGAGAGGATATTGGAACGGCTTTACATCTTTTAATTGCAGCGTATTCTACGTTAATCTGTAACTACAGCTCAGTACTCAAGATGAAGAGAAGGACAAATTAAAGTGAAAAGTGTATAGTGAAGGCAGCAAAGGAAGGCGAAGGTGCTTGTGAGGGCAGGGGAAGCTGGAGGGGGTGGGGGTGGGCGCGAGATGGCCCGTAACGCTGTGGGCGGGCTTTCAATTGTGCCTGCTGGGGGTCGATTCCCTGACTCTGGAGTTTTAAAAGCAGGAGGACGAACAGTATGAGAGAGAGAGAGAGAGAGAGAGAAAGAAAGAAAGAAAGAAAGAGGAAAAAAAATCACAACACACGAGAGAGAATCACAGCACAGAACACAGAAACAGGTCATAGTGTGGCAAAATTATACACCAACAAGGAGCGGTGCCAAGGCACAGCATACCGTTCCCAGCAGTCATTTTAGTGCTGACGTATAAACACAACAGGATATCTAGTCATAGATGTCACATATAAAATTTGGAGTAAATCGGTTGAACATTGACGATTTTATACCAATATGAAATTTTAGTCCCGACCCACCTGATATGTACTGTACTCCTCTACAGCAAACTGGGGGGTGACTCCTCTCATGTAATGAGGCATGTTACTGGATGCAGATTTGAAAGATGCTCCTTTAGGTTTTGGTTTCATGTCCATATGACGAATTTGAAAGGAGTTATGGCAAAAAACGATTTATATATATATGTATATATATATATTTTTTTACATGTTTGGCCCTACAGCCTCGGTCTTGGCCTCATTTGGCTCAAAATTTAATCAGATGATCAGAATGTCATAGCCCATCATCCCTGTAATTTTAGTCAAAGCCGCACCAGTAGTTTCGCGTAAAGTTGTTAACAGACAGACAGACACAGGCAGACAGACAAACGAACAAACAGACAAATCGAGTGAAAACAGTACCCGTCCCCTAGCCCCTCCGGGGCTGGGATGGGTAACAAATGCCAGAAATATACAAGGAGATAACGTTATAAACAAGAAGGAATAAATATTAGATGGGGCTGCAGCAGAGTGGCTAAAAAGCGGAAGAGGGCGAAATCGTTGTGGAGTGGGGAGTTCCCAGTGCAAGTTTGGATCATGGTGGGGTATATGAAGGCTGACAGGGTGCATGTATTGGGACTGTATATGGACAAAAGTTAGTGCTCAAATTTGGATGTTAAAAGTCTCTCGAACATACCATTTAAGGTGCGTGGAACAATGGTGGCTGAACTTGAACGTCTTGCAGAATATAATACTTGGGAGCAACAGGGAGATTTTAGATGTGGTAGAAGGTGTCTTTGCCTTGAGAAATGTGGGTGGAAATTGATGGAAAAGCGGAAGGATTTGTATATACCGTACAGTGGGTATTATGGAGCTGGAAAATACACATTACAGACAAGGTAGTAACAGGTAAATGTAAAGTTATTTGGGAGGGGACAAGTGTTAAGGGATGCTGAGAGAGAAGGATTAAGCCAGATTTTTGCAGATGATACAGCACTGGCTGTTTACTCAGAAATGAACTTGAGCAGTTAAAGTCTGAGTTGGAAAGAATTGGTGAAAGGAGTAAATTTAAGATGAATACGAGAAAATGTAAGCTGTCATGATGTAGAAGGATAGATCTCAGCGGGACGCGAGTAAGGGCACGTCCACACGTGTGTTGTAATAAGTGCTGGCAACATATAAACAACACAATAACGAACAAGATGCAAACATGCTGGGAGCAGCAGCGTCCAGATCATGTTGGCAACATCATGATGAAGTCACAGCTGTCTTTTATGGACACACCCCATCACCTCTGCTGCCAGCAGGTTTGAAGCTGCACTATAACATGTTTGCATACGTCTGTCCAAATAGTGCTGTATACATGTATCCAAACATGTTGCCAGCTGTGTTGTCAACACATGTTCCAGTACACGTGTGGACGCTCACTAAGTCAAAATAGGGTAAACCTAGAGAAAATGAATTGATTTAGGTATTTAGAGGGGAACATAACAGCAATTGGAACTTATGGATCTGAAGTGAATTACAAAACAGAATGAGAAAAAATAGCCGGGGCAGTCATAAATGTGTAGAAGAAAAAATAAGTCTGTTCATGTGTAGGCAAGTATATGTCAAAGCATAATGGTGGCGACAGTGCTGTTAACAGTAGATGCGAAGTGTAAACTTAGAGGCCCGATTTCAGAATGATGGGTTAAACCTCAGATTAGAAACTAGTTCAGATCGAGGATTTAGAAATGTACTCATTCCCGGCTCACAGCCTGCGGTTTGGCCATACTCAAGTTGCTGGACTGTATCATAAGAAATCAGTGACTCAGTAATGTAGGACTTTTAACTTCAAACTGAGGCAAGCATTCGGACATGATCGTCACAACGAATCAGCATGCTCCCTGGCATTTCTAGAAGTGTGTTCATCCACTCAGACGAATTTGTAGGCGAAGCCAGTCTCAAATGAAGCAGCAAAGCCGCTCCGTGCCCAGTTAGTGCAATAATAATGTAAAAATTATCCAGTGTATAATAAAATCCTGATAACAACGAGAGAATACAAAAGTGGAGAAAGTGACTTCGTGAATGGTGCAGTAGCCTACCAGTAGTAGGATTAATATATTTTAGGGTATGTAAACACAACAGCGTTTGCCGTTTATAATTTTTTGTTGTCTCGTGTTGCACCCCAGCTATCGTTTTTTGTATCATTCTGCCATATACAAAATTTGATAACCATGTTTAATATAGTGGAAACTACCTGAATATATTTACAGACAAAAAATTTATGACTAACATAAGATCAGTTATGCAAGCTGTCTTGTCATACCATATTTTGACACAATGTTTCTCCTAGCATTCTCGCTTTTGCTTTCCATTGGATGGATAATATAATGTGATTGCCAGTATCAGTATCACAGATTGACACTGATTAAGTCAAACAGCTTCTGTGGGAGCAAGGTAGAATACCTACAAATAGTTTATTCAAATACTGCAACCTACGTCTATGTGAGTGCATTCAAGTTCTTTGGTAGTGTGATGAAGGATGGAAGTTTCGAGGATGAAGTGCTTGAAAGGACACTGCTAGGTAGAAAGGTGGCTGGTTCATTGAAAACAGTGATAAGGAATAGGGAAGAGAGTACGGAAGTAAAATGGTCTGTATAAAAGTACTGTGATCCCTACTGTAGCATATGGAAGCGAAGCTTCAGCGTTGGTGGAAAGACATATGTCACGAGTGAGAGTAGTGGAAATGAGTTATTTGAGAGGAGCAAGTGGAGTTACATGGAAAGGCAGACTGAAAAATGACGAAGTAAAGGAGCGTTGTGTGGATGTGGATGTGATTAAAAGTGTTAAGAAAAATGCTTTGAGACGGTTTGGCCATGTGGAGATGATAAATAATGAGGGACAGAACAGAAGGGAGTATGTAAGTGAGGTGGACGGGGAGAAAAGGAGAAGGGGGAGGCCAATGGTGAGCTGGAGGAATGGGTTGGAGAGATATATGAAATAGAGGGGGGGAGTGAGCTTGAGGGAGGCAAGCCAAATAGCAGAGGACAGAGCGACGTGGCCATTTGTTTGTGGCCACCCCTTATGAGGTCAAGGCGTATGGCTATAGACGGATAGACAGTTATCCTAGCTTCTTGCAAAATAATAAACAGTAGTGGTAATAGTAGTAGTAGTAATAGCAGTAGTATTAGTAGTAGTAGTAGTAGTGATAATAGTAATAATAATAATAATAATAATAATATTATTATTATTATTATTATTATTATTATTATTATTATAATAGTAGTAATAATAATAATAATAATAATAATAATAACAAAACAGTAATTTCTGATGATGCATATATATTCTGGGTACTGGAAAAATATAATCATTAGAAACAAAGTTTCATGATAGGATGGTAGCGAGACCTGGACAGGAAAGGAAGAGGATATTCGCAGGCCCAGCGTACAGCAATGACAGAGTTTAGATGGATGTGTAGTAAGTCATTGAATGCGAGGCCTGGGGGAGTGGTGGGGGGGGGGGCCTAGTATTACGATTGAAGACTTGATATCAAGGATAGGATTGAAGTGTATTGATGTTGTGATGAGTAGGGTTAGACTGAGATGGTTTGGGCATTTTGAGAGGATGGAATTTAACAGTTGGGTACGGAAGGTGAGAAATGTGAATGTCGGGGGTAAGTTTGCGAGAGGCAGACCGAAAAAGACCTGGGACAAGGTCATAGAGTGTGACCTCAGGGATAAGGGACTGAATATGGAGACTGCCAGAGATCGAGGAGCGTGAAGAACCGCCATTAGGTGACCAAGATAGTCATGTTGGAGGCTTTATAAACAATACGATACAAACGATACAGAAATAAGATAATAAATAACTTGTTGCTACGGCAACATAGAGTGGAGAAGAAGGATTGATAATATTTTTTTTTATTTCACGCTGAAGAAATATTAATTAATAAATGGTTATCAAAATGTCAGTCATCCTCCTTCAGTAAAAATTAATAGAAATGTGGCGCTTTAAAATTCCAGCAGGAAGATTTTTTACGAATCGGCTAGAAAATTGGCTAAGTTTTTCCCCGCATGGCAATCACTATTGTAAACTGGAGCCTAAAACATAAGTATATATCATGTAATAAAGTGGGAATGCAAGGAATAAGTCATATAAACTCAGAGATCAAGCATATTAATCAAGAGGAAATCTAGTGACGAATAAGCAAAAGAGTTTCCACAATATATGCGGCGGCAAAAGCTGATATATCGTCTAGAGAATATCCATGCATTACAAACTTCCCAGTTGTGAATAGATGACAGTATTGATCCTGGTACTATAAATATGTAGGATAGTTTGAAAGAATATGTACGTACGTTCAGAATGCAGTAAGCTACAAATAAAGGCCTTATGCTGAAACCTTAAATCGCGAAGTGGAGTGCAAAACCCAAATTTTTAATGGTCATTTATGTAACGCCTGTGGGTATTACATATGGTCAGCCTGCATCCCATGATACAGAATACAGTCTGCAATCATACCGGAAGGCCAATACGTTCTATCATTGTCAAGTACTTCAAAAATCCTCACCAAAATCCCTGAGTCTGTTTCCCGCTTCTCGAGTTCAAGCCCCAAGTTTCATATACATGGCAACTTGTGTTTCATGAGCGAAAAGGGACGCATAAAACTTACCTTACCTGTAATTCGTGTTTTGCATATAGTATTTTATTATCTGGAATAAATGATGTTGAAGTTCATTTGTCTACTAAAACTGTCCCAAATCTCACTGTCTTGCAAACCACTAAATTCGGAGAGTTTTTCGTAGGATTCAGATGTACTTATAATCAGTTTTGATTGATATGTTGTTGGTAAGGGAAAGAATAGCCTGAGAGAGAGAGAGAGTCGTAGAACAAGAACGAGCCTGCTATGGACGGTATGGACATCATGTAATCGCCCCATGAGGAAACAATTACTTCACAGAACCGTAAGATGTTGCATATTAATGATCTAAAGGAAATACAGAACCCTAGAATGATATCATGCAGTGATAATAATAAGATTCCTGCACATAATTAACCCCTTCAGTCTGATGACGATTTTTTGTGTTATGCTACTGTCTGACCATTTTATTTAGCTGACAAGGAGTTCGTAAGTAGTGAAGAGGTTAATGAAGGTGTATCTAACCACTGTAGTTTGTAAAAGTCCCTTCTGAGCTTAAAATAATCGTCTGAAGGAAAGTAGAACAAAATAAAGAAGGCCACTGAACTGGAGGGGGTTAACGTTAATTTATGAGACGATACCATAGACTCCTACTGAATGCACATTTTGAATTAGCCGGCAATCCGACCCCTCAGGGTGGGTTAAACCCCGAATCAACTAAATTTCGGATCAAGTTCAGGTATGACTTAAGATTTCGTTCCGTCTATCTGTCTATCTATTGCCAGACGCCTCAATCCCGTAAGGGGTGGCCACAAACAAATTGACTCCATGTCTCCATGTTCAACGCCATTTCACTGGACTGAATATCAGTAATCCAGAACTTCCTTGGATCCTTGTTTAAAGCCTGCGATCAGATAAAAAAATAATAATAATAAATATAACTAGACGTGATTGTGGGCCTAAAGTGTTTGGGATTGGAAAAACGTGACATTGTTGAAAATTTACGCAAGAGATATATAGGTGGACGTGAGAATTTGATCAGAATTTGAATATTAGCGCCTAAAATCTATATATGAGGGTGAGTCAACTTGATGAAAATGCTGGAAATTAACGCCTAAGAACTATATGTGAGGGTGAGATAATGAAAATGTTGGAAATTAGCACCTAAAATCTTCATGTGAGACTGAGACAATCAGATGAGTATGTTGGAAGTTGACGCCTAAGACAAATATGTGGGGGTGAGATAGTTTGATGAGAGTGTTGGAAATTAAGCCGTAAGATCAGTGCCGGGTATGTGGAGTTGAGGTAGCTTGACAAAGTGAGAAACGACACGGTCAAAGAGAGATTTGGAACTAAACGTAGTATGATGGAAAAATGTGACCAGGATATGCTTAAGTAGTATGGGCAAATGGATAGAATGAATGATGAAAGGCTGATTGAAAAATGGCATATCGTAAGTGCAAGGGGAAAGACAAGGATGAGGGAAGATGGTGAGAAAGAATTATTGGATCATAGTGGTCTGAGCATCCAGGAGGTTAAGTAGAAAGTATGGACTAGAGCAAAATCTAGTGGAGTACTTTATGAGGGGATGACCCCCTGTCAGTGATATACCGTGTAACTGGCAAGAAATGAGGCGACTGGGGTAAACTGTAATCAGCAAGGCTTGGATGCGGATGTTTGTAATGTGCAAAAAATGAAGTGATTTGGGTAAACCGCAGTCAGCAGGTCGTGTTTTCAGTGTTTATAAGTGGGAAGAAATGAAACGACTGGGGTAAACCGTAATCAGCACGGGGATGAGGATGTACCTCTTTAGCTGTGTAGGTAGGATAAAGTAGGGAGGTCTTTAAGAAATCAGGTTAATAGGTGAAAACCAGTGTCGATGAAGTCGTGAAGCGTTGGATAACACATTGCTGGGTTGGAGCCTCTCTGTCTCACTAGCCTCTATGTCTGTGTTCCAACGTTGGTGAGGTGAGTTATAGGCACTCTTGGGTTACGGAGTTTATTGTGCACACTTATATCGAGATGTGATGGACAGAGTAACGTAGTGTGACGGCTAACTTCCTACTATCCTATCTCCTAAGCCTTCTTTCTGCCTTCTCTCATTATCTCGGGCTTTCTGACTATGCCCTCTGAGTTCTGAAAGTTTATACGGCTCGGTGGGACCGTGTGTAATGTCCAGTAGTTTTCCATGGGTAGCTTCCATGACGTCAGAAAACTGACTCAACTTGGTTAAACTGCTCGTCACATGATATTCTTGGATCGTCTGAGCTAAAAAGGGTGTGTTGATATACATCATGTGTACTGGGTTTCCTAGCTAGAGTAGTGTCTGGTGAAGACACACAGTCTCCACCAGACACTACAGATTGCATTAGTGTTAACTGCTATGACATATCAGTGCCTATGTATCAATGCCTATAACTAGTACATATTTAGCTATAACATATTAATACCTACTAGCATATATTAATGCCTATAGCTGGAAAGAAATAAATCGATTGGGGTAAAACGTAATGAGCAGGGCCTGGTTGTAGATGTTATAAAAGTGATTTGATGCAGACCACCACCTACAACAGCGGGGAGGCTGAGCATGAGTGCATGAGGCTGGTTTCTTCTGTTTCCCGGCAGGCCTCCCCCCCCCACGAAACGTGTGGCAACAAGCATATACATAGGGAAAATGTACGCCAGTGCCAGAACAGAGGTTGTAGTAAGGCATAGTGAGGGGAAAACATGAGAAACTGGGGCAGATATAGATAGAAAAATTCTATGACAAATGTTATGAAGAGAAACAAAGAAACATGAGTAATCTGAGCAGAGATAAGCAGGGAAACTTGATAAGAGAAGTGCAATAAGCAGAAATATATATAATGGATAAAGAAACAGAAAATTTTTAGAATATGACTGATTTCGCCAGATCTCTTCAAACTATGAACGTTCCAAATATACAGACAAAGATGAAAGTTATGATCAGGGTCACACCAAATATCATTCTGGTCTATCTTTCATTTTCCTGGAACTATTTACACGTTTGACCGATAACCTTACTAACTTATGAATATATCGATATGTCTGGTGACGATTAGAGAGAGAGAGAGAGAGAGAGAGAGAGGAAAAAATGAACAAGAGAAAGAGAACGGGAGAGAACGATTATTGTGACTGAGAAATATTGAGTAATGATGAAGAATAAAACATGCGACGGAGTTCCATATGAGGCAGAGAAACACACTAGCAAGAGAATGGAAGAGGAGGGACATTGTGATAGGGTAAAGAGAAAGCAACAGTGAAAATGCAGAAGAGGAGAAACAGTGCAGTAAAAATATGACACGTACAGGAAAAACAGGAAACAGATTAAAGAGAAGAAAAACTGCTATCAGTGCAGAATATAGAGAAACGGGAATGATATGAGGTTTACACTTTGCTGTAGAATTACGGTAGAGTAATTTATCTGTCTAACTATAGTCAGGCGCCACAATGCCGTAAGGGATGGCCGTTTGACTTTGAGTTGTTTTACGGGGAGGAGCATTAACCCTCCGTCAACCCACTTGTTGACACGCAGGGAACACGTATGGGATGGTTATTTGGTTACCATCCAGTGTTGTAAATGGTTACTCGGCCTACAGGAAACCATTAAGCTTGTCACTCAATGTAAAGCCACCTGAAAAGGAAAGAAGAGAAACTACTTATTTACTTATTGTGCAGCCCCAATAAGGAAGCATCGCCATAACTATGGTAAATGAAGCATGGGTACATTTTACATTTGTAACAGTAATTGGCTAATTGTATTCTTAACTGTAACCATATTCCTTTCAAATAATGAGTGAGAGGGACCACAGCTACATTTCTGTAAACTTAGAGCTTTACAGCTCTTGAGGTTATCTCTAAAAAGTGTTACAAGGAAAACACTGAGCAGATTTGAATTCTGTACTTTCCACTAGGCTAAATGGTAAAATATTCAGCCATTTTTCTCACCAAACTTTTTCATCACAGGATTTTCAGCCACATAGCTATATCTCAGTTAGTTTCTGAGATATTTCAATTTCTAATATGCAGTTTTTCCACCAAAAATGAGTATAGGACCTGAAAAAATAGGTCAAGGTCATATATATTTGGCACAAGTACCTGTGATTCCCTCGGGTACCTTCTTGCATAATATCATCAAGATCCAAGATAAAAAGTGCAAAGGAATGTAATGAGAATACTTACCAAAACAATAAGCTTCGCAATATACATGGCGAAGTCTAATAAAACGTGACAGGAAAGATGAGAGAAATTGGAAGAGAGGAGGGCAGACGCAGAAAAAGATGGATAAAAGTGAGGCAAAAAGTAGGCAGCACTTCAGGTAAGTAGACGATGGTCGCCACCACTTAAAATATATATATATATATATATATATATATATATATATATATATATATATATATATATATACACTATATATGAGAGAGAGAGAGAGAGGGCGCAGGATATGAGAAACGACAAATAAAAGAAGTATACATTTTGTCCAGGTAGTTCCGCTAATAGCCAATTACTAGCGTATCATTGTAGAGAACTCAGGTAATGAACAGGTTAATCGGGGCCTTTTGAACATCCGCATTCCCACCCCACCCCCCCCATTTTTTTTTTTTTTTTTTTTTTTTTTTTTTTTTTTTTTTTACTGACTTTATAGGATGGATGTAGAGTCACTGGCTGGGGTATTTGGACTCTCCTGGGCCCAGATCTACAAACAAACCTACGACCATCTCCCTGTCGAAACTTAGCATGGCAGGAAGAACTACTGTTAGGAGAAGTTTTGGCACTCGCTTTTTCTTGTTCTTCCTGGGATATCATGTCATTGTTGCGACAGAGTTCACCGTAAGTGTGTTTGTGGATCTTAGTCCTGATTTACGGTGGGCCCTGACAGAAAACCCACGTATTCCCTGCCTGTCGCAGATGGCGACTAAAACCACAAGAGGCTGGAAAGTCTTTGTGGAAGCCAGACCTGCTGCGATCTCACCTCAGTTGAATCAATTACAATTATGTGTTAACCATATGATAGCAGTTATGATGCCGTACACAAATTTAATGTAATCGGTTATGAACACAATACCAAGTAAGGCAACAGAAGAACGGAAACGTTGTCATCCAATAACGCAGAGCTTTAATGTGTGTAATGTAATGATGAATATTAGCAAGATGTGCCAGCTTAACTCATACGAATAAATTCGAAATGGTAATGTATAGTTTTTTTTTTTTTTTTTTTATAACAGAACGGAGGAAGGAAAAACAAATGGAGAAAAAAAATAATCCATACACCAGATTACTGGTGTCCTCTGTTCATAAAATATCTGTAACAGTTAGACTTGAACAGTTGTAGGCTGAAATTTGGAGGAAAACAACTCTGGGGAAGCGAGTTCCAGAGAGATGCAGTTCGGGGAATGAAAGAATTCTGATAGGCAGAAGTTCTGCAATATGGTTGAGTGACATTCCAGTCATGAGCGCTACCAGATGCCCGTGTAGCACGAGGGAAGGCATGGAGAGGTGGCACCATGGACGCAACTTCGTCTGAGCATTTGCCAAAAAAATATCTGTAAAATAATACAAGGGAGGCAACATTCCTTCTTACTTGCAGGGGAGGTAGTTTATATGTAATGGCAGGGTTGTTAATGATTCTAACAGCTCTATTCTGAATTTTGTCTAGTTGTCTTAATGCAACCTCTCCACAACCATTCCACAAGGGTGAGCAATATTCAAGCTGAGAGAGCACATGACTCTTATAAATTATAGCTAACTGCTCATCGGCGAAGAAGCTACAGACTCTGTACAATAATCCAAGTTTCTTTGAGGCGGTTTTAGCAAGTGATCTGACATGAGAGGTCCAGCTGAGGGCACTGTTAAGTGAGACACCAAGAATTTCAATACTTTTGGAGATGGGAATATTAGTAGCACTGAAGGTAATGTACGAATCTGGCAATATCTGTCTATTAGTAAACTGTATATATTTAGTTTTACTAGCATTAAAAGAGACAAGGTTGTTTTGTCCCCATTCACTGATTGTAGATAGATCTTGATTTATGGAGATGGCTGTATTGAGTTGAGAGGTAGAGATATTAGACTTTGTAAATGGATGTCTGAGTGTGAATGAACTATGTAGTGTTGAGTCATCTGCATATGAGTGAATGGGATTGTGAGTGACAGATAAGAGATCATTAATATGAACCAGAAATAGGGTTGGCGCCAGAACTGATCCCTGCGGCACGCCGGCGTTAATTGAGTGGAAATTCGAATATATATCATCTACTTTTACTCTTATTTTCCTGTCACTAAGATAAGAAGAAATCAAAGGAACAAAAGACGTTAGTCCATAGCAAGGGAGTTTGGACAGCAGGGAACGGTGCCATACTCTGTCGAAAGCTTTAGAGATATCAAGAGCTACTGCATGAGTTTCTCCAAAAAGATCAATTGATTGATGGATGGTATGAGTTAAGAGATTGAGTATGTCAATGGTGGATCTTTCGTGGCAAAAACCGTATTGTCTATCATTAATCAAGTTGTTGGATTCAAGATGTTTAACAATATGCTTATTAATTAAAGTTTCAAATACCTTACCAAGAGAAGATGTGATAGCTATTGGTCTGTAATTGGAGGGGTCAGACGAACTTCCTTTCTTCGGAACTGGGTGGATATTGGCTTCTTTCCAAGAATTTGGGAATAAAGAAGTACGTATGCATAGTCTGAATAATTTAACTAGGACAGAGGCAAGTTCAGGGGAACACTTTTTCAAAACAATTGGCGGAATTCCATCTGGACCTGGAGCTTTGTTGGTAGGTAAATTGTCTAGGACGGATTTTACAAATCTTGTCTGTATTTTAAGTGGGGCAATTTCGGGAGAATCAAGTTCCAGTACTGAGACATTCTGGCTGGTATCATCTATGGTAGAGTTTCTTGCAAAGGTACTAGCAAAGATATTTGCTTTCCCACGTGGGTCATTTGTAATATTGCCATCTGAAGATTTTAGTGGGGGAATGGAAGATGACTTGTTAAAGTTATTATTGAAAGAATTAAGAGTTGACCAGAATATTCTATTGTCATTAGGGTTGTTAATAGTTTTGATGCTTGCTTTTGAAGAAAGTTTGATTTAGATAGATTTAATACAGCTTTTGCATGATTTCTAGCAATTTTAAATTGGGAGAGTGATTCAGGTGTCTTTGATTTTAAGTAAGAGTTATATGCTAATGACTTTTGGGCTGTTGCTCTGGCACAATTGCCATCAAACCATTTTGGAGAGTTTGATCTTTTAGTGAATTGTTGACTTGGTATGAATAAATCCATACCAGCTAGTATTAAGTCACAAATGTGGGACTGGGTAGAATTGGGATCACTAGAGAAGAAAGACTGCCATGGAACATCAGCAAGATAATTTCTAAATCCATCCCAGTCTGCCCTGTCAAAGTGCCATCGGGTCACCCTGACAGGTTCAGAATGGGGAGGTGTAAGAGGGTTAACTAATGAGGCTTTGATGAGATTGTGGTCAGAGGATCCAAGTGGTGACAGTACCTCTATCCTGTATTGATCTGGATTATTTGTCAAGAATAAATCCAAGAGATGGGCATTATGGTCGGGATTATCAGGTATTCTGGTTGGTTGCTTTACCAACTGGGTGAGATTAAACGATTCCGCAAACAGCTCGCATTCTAGACCAGCGTCGTCAGTCCGGGCAGAATGCAATAACCATTCAACATTGTGTATGTTAAAATCACCCAAAATGGTAATTTCATTGCCAAGGGCAAGGTCAAGGTTACTCAACTGAGTGGATATGGAATCAAATACACTGGGTTCCGAAGAAGCATTGGGGGAACGATAAACTACACAGATATATTTGGTAATGTTTTGGCAATTTAATTTATATAATGAGTAATCAAAACTGGATGAAGTGAAGTTTAAAATAGTGTCAACTGCATATTGGGATTTGATATAACAACAGGTGCCGCCCTTGTTCCGAAAGTTTGTAAGGAGATGGTAACCGGGAAAACAAAATGGAGATATATCGGTAGAGGGTGAGATTTGTGGTTCTGTGAGGAAAAGGGCCAAAGGGGATATGGACTGAAGGAAAAAATGAACTGAGTTTAAATTTGTGGTAAGGCCGCGGATGTTGGTAAAGAATAAGGCCGCACCGTCACCTCTTCGCCGACGAGCATTCCCGGAAATAGCAACAGTCGCTGCTGGCACAGTCGCTTGATAGCGACCGGGAGGACCCTGTGCCTCCAGCCCTACCCTGCCGGTGGTGGCAATCCGAGATACCACCTCATTTGATTGTGAGATTGCAGCGGCCATTACCAAAGATGTGAACAGAAGGTGTGATATGTTATGCGCATGTAGTGTGGTGTAGACAGTTGAAGGTAGAGGTATCATGAGAGCATGCTGGCCTACTCTCTGTGTAAATGAATGCACTGAAAATATTCAGAAAAGGGAGATGGTCAGGATCAAGTCCTGAGGGCTGGTGAAACGGGAGCTCCAGCTCTCCCTGTCACCAGCTTGGAAGAGCAAAGAATATAAAAATATATCACTATCCAAAAGCATGCATTAAGAAAAACAATCATTTTGAAGTGGAGTCGATTACGAATATAAATTTTTGATCTTCTGGGAAAAATAAATTCAGCTACACTTACGATTTTTTTAAAAAACTATGAAACTGATTCCAGCGACTGTGAGTCTGATGACGATAACACCTTGCCTGATGGAAGCTGGGAGGTGTGTTCCGAATGCAGTCTTGGCAAGGTAGATGACTCATACACCAGGTAACGTTGACAAAAATAATTCTCAATGATCATGAATGTGCTGATCTTACGCGAAAGTGGACTAACTTCTAGTTAACTCAGCCGTTGCGACGCAGGAATATGATGAAAATAAGTGAGTGATGGTAGGGAGGAAATTGTGATAAGCTGCGGGTCACAACAGTCTCCTCTGCTGCTGAAATTGGGGATATGGTTTTTTAAAACTGCTTTGATTGTTTTTCTTGGAATCACACCGACGGGTCAAAACACCCTTCTTAACATCATCTCAGGAGCTACTGAATCCCGTGTCTCTTATAGTGTAGACCATTGTGTTATGTTTCCAAGTGGTGACGTGTACATAAGGCATACGGGAAGCCCTCTGTAAGATTGCAATTCTGAGCCTTAGGAACAAGCTTTTTAGTCTTTGTTGAGACCGAGATGCATTTAAAAGGATATAAATGGAGTAAAGTAGCAAACGGAATCCTATTAGAGTATATAACTGAACGTACATTTATTGTCCATACACAGATCTATACTTGATTAATCTGAGGTAACAAACAGCATCTGTTATGTTAGTACGCATCTTCTTCTAAGCAATACCCATGCCAGAATACCTCCAACGTCCACAACTAATGCATTATCCGGTAGCAAAATACAATACTTAAAATTTCATTAGGGAAACAAGTAATATCTGTATAATTCTTTCCTCAGGATATAAATGTTAAGCAATTAAATTTAATTTGTGATGCGTCATTTACATATTTATCTATCATTATAACCCTGACATGCTTTTCTCATACAGTCCTCATATGGAAATTCAGATAATCTGTAAGATTGTCAGTAAAAATGAAGTTGGTCGTCGTTTTCCAGAAATTCTTTGCCTCCTTTTTATTTGCATGTATTTTGTGTTACTGGAGGATCCTAATGGGAAAATTTCAGGCTATAATTCCCAAAACTGGGTTAAACTTCCAAAATTATGGGGATGTAGGGTGGATGATAACTGTCATCTGTCAGAGAAATTACCAATATGCCAAGAGTCGAACCCGGGACTCTCAGGTGAGAGCCAGGCAGCATACCACTACAGCACGACCAGGTAAAAGTTAACTCACGTTGTCACAATCTTGTAACCAACGTCCCTCCGCCCCCACTGTGGGCATGAAGAGGATGAGTTAACCCCCTGGCACTCGGGCAAGTAGATGCTTTTAATTTATCTACTTGCCCGAGTGCCAGGGGGTTAACTCATCCTCTTCATGCCCACAGTGGGGGCGGAGGGACGTTGGTTACATGATTGTGACAACGTGAGTTAACTTTTACCTGGCCGTGGTGTAGTGGTATCCTGCCTGGCTCTCACCTGAGAGTCCCGGGTTCGATTCCCGGCATATTGGTAATTTCTCTGATGATTTTTCCTGCGTAAAAAATACAGGTTCTCTCTTTATGTCATCTGTATATAAAGGGCTACAGGCAAATATGTGCCTTGTCTCTACCACAGGCAAATGGTAATATAAGTCACGCAAACTTACCCCAACAAATCTAGCCTAATTAGCGGGACATACTGTATAAGCCAAGGATGCTGATGGGGATATGTTGGTAATCGAGTGCTGTAACACCAACGCAATCATTCACATTTTCGTTTTGCGCGGCCGCAGGCGACATTGACTGATCATGGCGGCATTCCCGAGGTTGATGGCAAGCTGGTGATAGGGAGAGCTGGAGCTCCCGTTTCACCGGCCCACAAGACCCATTCCTGGCCATCTCCCTTTGCTGAACATTTACAGTGTTTTCATTAGCACAGAGAGTAGGCCATCATACTCTCATAATACCGCTACCTTCAGCTGTCCACACCTAAAAATAATCACAGGCTGCACAGCTACTACACCTACAGACCAATTACACCAAGAAACCAAAGTCTTTAGCCAAGGATCATCTAGACATGAGAGGCACATAAATTCTTGCTGCAGCCTCCACAAACCCACAACATCTACTACACTACATGGGAGCACATCCACACACACCAAGGAACATCAGAACAACGCCCAGCACGTGATATACACAAATACTGTCATCTCTCCTGCCTCGCCCACCTCAAACCAGCTTCCAGAAGCATGTCCATGCTCAAATCACACGCCGCTC
Organism: Coenobita brevimanus; assembly: GCF_032717465.1. Lineage (NCBI taxonomy): Eukaryota > Metazoa > Arthropoda > Malacostraca > Decapoda > Coenobitidae > Coenobita > Coenobita brevimanus. The sequence continues at coordinate 50,666,037 of NC_136959.1, forward strand.
CATTCAGACACTGAAAGACAAGACACAGCTGCGTGCATGGCCTCCTGATATCCACCCTTCTGAATCGTACCTGCCTCGTGAGGACAGGGTCCACCTGGCCAGGTTGAGATGTGGGCATCATCCAACCCTCTTGAGTTATCAGCAGAGGCTGGATGACTCAGTCGCTGATGCCTGTCCAGGATGGAACACAGTGCCCCACAATATTAAGTACAGTATGGAACACTGCATTGCACACAATCGTCTGCGCCAACAACACAACATACACTCCATGAGAGCTCTGTGGGAAAGCCTGTTCTCGGCCGTGGCCTTCCTTAGGGACTCGGGATTGTTTGACCAGACCGCCTAGGGAACAACTACTGTACTACTACTACTGCTGTCTACTCCACACCATATGCACATTAAATATCACATCTTCTATATCCATCCCTTGCTGGCAGTAGCCACTGCATTATTATCAGCAAATTCGGTGGCATCTCAGTTTGTCACCACCGTCAGGGAAGGGCTGATGGCACAGGGTCCTCTGGTTGCAATCAAGCGACTGTGCCGACAGTGGCTGTTGCAAACACTGTTCATGCTCATCAGCGGAGAAGCACAGGTTTGGCCTTTTATTTCACTAATATCCGTGGTCTTAGTACCAGTCTGAATTCCGATCACTTTGTCCTTCAGTCAGTATTCCCTCTAGCCCTGTTCCTCGCAGAAATCCAAATCTCTCCCTCTACTGACATATCCCCATTTTGTTTTCCTGGTTATCATCTCATAAACTTTCGTAACAAGGATGGTACCTCTTGTTGTATCAAAGCTGAATTTGCAGCTGAAGTTGTTTTGAATTTCACTTCAACTTATTTTGATTATTCACTATGACATATAAACTAAGTTATCTAAATATTACCAATTATATCTGTATAGTTTATTGCTCCCCCAATGCATCTTCAAAACCCTGCGTATTTGACTCCACTTTCACACAGTTAACTAATCTTAACGTCACATTTACCACTGAAATTAGCGTTTTAGGTGATTTTAACATTCATAATGTAGAATGGTTATTGCATTCTTCCAGGACTTACGATACTGGTCTAGAATGCGAGCTGTTTGCAGAATAGTTTAATCTCACGCAATTGGTAAAACAGCCAACCACAATACCAGAAAATCCTGACCATAATGCCTATCTCTTAGACCTATTCCTGACAAATTATCCAGATCAGTACAGGATAGTAATACTGTCACCACGTGGATCCTCCCACCACAGTCTCATCAAAGCCTCATTTGTCAATTCCCCCAAACCTCCCCGTTCTGAACCTGTCCAAGTGACCAGATGGTACTCTGATAAAGCCGACTGGGATGGATTTAGAAATTATCTTACTGATATTCTATGGCAGCCTTTCTTGTCCAGTGACATCAGTTCTACCCAGTCCCACACCAGAGACTAAATACTAGCTGGAATGGAATTGTTTTTTCACACAAAAAAATCGGACTCCCCAAAATGGTTTGACAGCAACTGTGCCAGAACAACGACCCAATAGTCCTTAGCATATAACTTTTACTTAAAATAAAAAAACATCTTAATTGCTCAGTCAGGTTAAAATTGCTGGAAACCATTCAAAAGCAATAATAAATCTCGCCAAGTCAAACTTTCATCACAGTCAAATATCTCAACTAGTAAGTAATCCTAATGACATTAGAATATTCTGGTCAACTCTCAGTTCTTTCAGTAATAATTTTAACAAGTCATTGCCAATTCCTCCACTAAAATTTTCAGATGGTATCACAGTGACCCGTATGGTAAAGCGAACATCCCTGCTAGTACACTTGCTGGAAATTCTACCTAAAAGGAAGTCAGCAGAACGTCCCTGTACTGCAACTTGCCTCTCCCGAAATTTCTCCACCTAAGATACAGACTAGATGTGTAAGATCCATCCTAGACAAGTTACCAACTAACAAAGCTCCAGGCCCAGATGGAATTTCTCCAATCGTTTTGAAAAAGTGTTCCCCTGAACTTGCTCATGTTCATTTAAATTTTTCAGGCTATGCATGCATACTTCTTCGTTCCCGGATTCATGGAAAGAAGCCAATATCCACCCAGTTCCGAAGAAAGAAGTTCCTCTGGCTTTTGTGATTACAGACCAATGGCTATCACATCTCTTAGTAATGTATTTCAGATTGTAATTAATATGCACATAGTTAAACATCTTCAGTCCGATAACTTAATTAGTGATAGAGTCTAGTTTTCGCTACAAAGGATTCACTGTTGATATACTCAGTCTCCTGACTCATACCATCCATCAGTCAATTGACCAACATGGAGAAACTCATGCAGTAGACCTTGGTATTTCTAAAGCTTTTTATGGCACCTTTTCCTGCTATCCAAACATCCTTGCTATGGCCTAACGTCTATTGTTCCTCTGATTTCCTCATATCTCAGAGACAGAAAGATAAGAGTTAAAGTAGATGATGTATATTCCAATTTCCACTCGATTAATACCGGTGTGCCAAAAGGAACAGTTCTGGCTCCAACCCTATTCTTAATTCATATTAATGATTTCTGATGTTACCCATAATCCCATCCATTCATATACAGATGACTTAACACTTCACACGTCATTCACACTTAAAAACACCCGTTCACAAAGTTTAATATCTCTAACTCACAACTCAGTACAGCCATCTTCATAAATCAAGACTTGTCGAAGATCACTGAATGAGGATAAAATAACATTGTCTCATTTAACGCTAGGAAAACCAAATATATACAAATTACTGATAGACAGATACTGTCTGATTCCTATATTGCCTTCAATAGACAGATATTGCCTGATTCCTATAGTACCTTCAATGCTACTAATATTCCTATCTCTAAAAGCATTGAATTTCTCAGTGTTTCACTTAACAATGCCCTCAGCTGGACCTCTCATGTTGGATCACATGCTAAAACCTCTTCAAAGAAACTTGGATTATTGTACAGAGTCCGTAACTTCTTCACTGACGAGCAGTTAGCTATAATTTACAAGAGTCATGTGCCCTCTCAGCTCGAATATTGCTCACCCTTGTGGAATGGACATGGAGAGGTTGCACTAAAACAACTAGATAAAATTCAGAACAAAGTTGTTAGAATTACTGATAACCCTACAGTTACATATGAACTTCCTTCCCTACAAGTAAGAAGGAATGTTGCCTCCCTTTCATTATTATACAGATACTTTTATGGCAAATGCTCAGGTGAAGCTGCATCCATTGTGCCACCTCTCTACGCCTTTCCTCTCGCTGCACGGTCATTTGGTAGCTGTCATGATTGGACTGTCACATTGCCGTATTGCGGAACTTCTGCCTCTCAGAATTCTTTTATTCCCTGAACTGCATCCTTTGGAACTCGTTTCCCCAGAGTGATTTCCCGCCAGACTTCATCCTACAGCTGTTCAAGTCCAACTGTTACAGATTTTTTTTATGAATGGAGGACAATTGTAATCTGGTGTATGGATTATGTTTCTGTTCATTTGTTTTTCCTTCCTCTGTTTTGTTGTTAAAAAATCTATCTACCTATATATCTAGGCTGCTTCACCCAAATAAAGGGAGGTAGCCGAGACAGGACGACACACTCCCAATTTACTCATCCAAACACACATATTTATTCATGTGTTAAGAAATAAAAACATTAAATCAACAGCTAACTTTGTTTTACCTCATCAGCGTCCCCCATTAACATCAGGCTCGGGTAAATAACAAAGAAACTAAACTGATTAGCGAAATATAATGGCATTCCTGGAAAATAAATATCAACTTCACATTTGCCAGAGCTCCCGAGTTCCTCCTGGCTCAGGCTTGGGAGAAGATGCTAATGCAGTGAATCCATTTGTGGTGGCCAGCTACCTGCTGAGTAAGCTGAGCAAGCAAGCACTTACAGACATTCATCCGAGTTCAATTTACTTGAAGAATTACGAAAAACAATACCGATCCACATTTTAGCTAATTATGGAACTCTTACTCATTGTCCCCAAAAGTTTGCTGAGCTCCGAAGATCGTATCACTGAGTATCGAAAGTTACCGGTCAGTGTCCAGTTATTTATCGTAATGTAATGGATCTGTATTTGTGTCCGTAGCAGCGGATCCTAAACCATACCCGAAAGGAGGTACCCAGCAGAATGACAGCAGGGCCAATGTACAGTTATTTGTGTTCGCAAGTATGGAGGGGATGGAGAATGGCAGACTGACTAGAAAAGTGTACGTGAGTGAGGTCGAGGAGGAAAGGAGGAGGAGACCGAGGATTAGACGGAAGAATGGGGTGGAGAAACGTTTGAAAGAGGGTGTGTATGAGCTGGAAGGAGGGCAGCCAGATGACAGAGGACAGGGCGACGTGGAGGTGATATGTTTGTGGTCACCCCTTACGGGATTAAGGCGCGTGGCAATAAATAGCCAGATATGTAGATAAATAAAGCTATACAGTTTAAGCGATACCCAGATGCCAAAAGGGGGTGACTAAGAGACAACGGAATGACAACTGGCCCCGGTGGGTAGATGTTTATGTTCGTAACTATTCACTCAAAACAATACCCAATTGCCAAAAAGTGGTAGCCAACGGAATGAAACAGATTGACAACAGGCCCTGTGGATAGTTATTTATGTCCGAACCTACACACTGTAAATAAAACCCACTTACCAAGAGAAGGTAGCCAACAGAATCACAACAGAACGACAACAGGGCCAATTTCGTGCAAGGGTCCGCAGTCCGAGCCTCTAAAGTGGCTTGGGCTCTCACAGTGTTGACTAAACTGCGCCCACCCTCAGCCAATGGTGCCCAGGCCTCATCGCAGGGGAATTGGGGAGCGCCAGATTATGGGATTTGCAGGGGTGGAGGGGGAAGGGAAGCGCATACTGGTGAAGGGAGGAAGGATAGGGAAGGGAAGGCCAGTGGAGGGAGGGATGGAAGGGGAGGCCTATGAAGGGAGGGAGGGAGGGAAAGGAAGGTTAGTGGAGGGAGGGATGGAGTGAGAGGCTAGTGGAAAGAGGAAGGAAAGGGAAAGCTAGTAAAGAGAGAGGAGGCAAGAATATGAAGGGAGGGAGGGGAAGGCTAGTAGGAGGGAGGGAGAGGCCAGTTGACGGAGGGAAAAGAAGAAAGGCCAGTGGAAGAAGGTGCAGAGGGGAAGACCTATGGAAGAAGGGAGGATAGGGAGGTATGACCAGTTGAGGGAGGGAGGTTAGAGGAGGGGATGCCGACAGAGGGGAGGACAGTGGAAGGAGGGAGGGAAGGGAAGGGATGCCAAGAGAGGGGGAAAGGGATGGGAGGAGGTAAAGTCGCTGGAAAAGGGAGTGAGAATTGGAATAAGAGGGATAATGGGACTGCTAGATAGGGTGGGAAAGCATGGTGGGGAGAGGAGAGGGGATGGGAGGAAGGGGTGAGAAAGACCAGGATCGAGGGTGGCGTGAGTGGAAATTAGAATAAGAATGGTAAAAGGAGGGTGGGCAGGGTGGGATAAGGTGGGTGGACAGGGTGGGATAAGGATGGTGTACAGGGTGGGATAAGGAGGGTGGATAGGGTGAGACAGAGATGGTGATGGGAGAGTAATATGAGTGGGAGAAGGATGGTGATGGTAAAATGGTTAGGGATGTTTAAGGATGGTGATAAAAAGTTGATAGTACGAAATAAGTATGGTGATGGGACGACGGATAGTGTGATAAGGGTAGTGATGCAAGCTTACTGAGGTTACACAATGAGAGTCTGTATTATTATTTTCGGTAGTAGTAGCAGTACTAGTAGTAGTAGTAGTGGTAATGATAATGGTAGTAGTGATAAGAGTAGTAGTAGCAGTCAATCAATCAATCAGCTTTATTTCATATCTCTCGATACATAGAAAATAATACATTTCACCATCATAAAGATAGTATTAATAGCAGCAGCAACAGAACCGTATAAGCAGCAGCAGCAGTACATACATACACGGTAATTATACAAAATACTGTACATATGCACATTACACAGTAGTTGGTGTACTGTACAATTATATATAAAAGAAAAAATCACATTAAAAAACCTGAAGGCATCACAGTGCACACACACATTATTATGCTATTAGAGAAAAAAATAGCATCAATAAAATATTTAAAAAGATGTGTCCAAGGTAAAAAACAAAGCTGTCATGAATACAATTAAAAAGAAGTCCTGGGTGAAATATACAGCTAGCATCAATAAACAATACAAAAGGTCCAATACAATATAAAAGATAGCATCAGTAAAAAATAAAAGGTCCAAACAAAATATCAAAGCAAGCATCAATAAAAGTAAAAAAGCTCAAATAAAATATAAAAGCTTGCAGCCATGAAAAATAAAGAGGTCTAAATAAAATATAAAAGTTAGTAACCATAACAAATAAAAAGGTCCAAATAAAATACAAGAGCTAGCAGCCATGAAAAAAATAAATAAATAAATAAAATAAGTCCAAATAAAATATTAAAGCTAGCAGCCATAAAAAAAAAAAAAAAGGCCAAACAAAATATAAAAGCTATCCATCCATCCATCCATCCATCCATCATTCAATCCTACATTGCCCCATGAGGAGCGTAGGAGCCCGGGGCTAGGCAGTTGGTCCCGACATTCAAGATGAGAGTGACCAGCCTCACTCATCCCTGAGTGGCATTACATGAGCAATCAACCCCAACCATCCCTTGGATATAAACCTTCACCGGCTCAATCCGAATGGAGCGCAATAATTACCCACTAAACCACCAGGCGCCAAAATTTGGTTATATGGTTACCACCCAGCGTAGTAAATGGTTTCTTGGTGCACAGGAAACCACTTGACTTGTCACTCAGTGTAGAGTCACCCACAGGCTGAAGGAAGTGGAAAGAATGAAGGAAAGAAAGACAGAAGAGGGAGTGTAAAGTCACCCGTAGGCAGAAGGACAAGGAAAGAATGGAGGAAGGAA
>NC_136959.1:50675448-50800448 GCF_032717465.1 Coenobita brevimanus
TAGTGGACTGATTGTGACGTTGTAGACTGAATGTAACTTAGTGGACTGAAGTAGCAGTGGACTTGAATGTGACGTAGTGAACTGAATGTGACGCTATGGAGTAAATGTGACGTAGTGAATTGAAATCCCTATTATCAATCATCTGTGGGTGATAATATACACTTTTATCCACTGCGTCACATTCAAGCCCCTGTGACGCCAGCAAGAGGAAAGAGGTAGGAGAGGAGACCGGACTTTCGCATATGATTGTACAGTAGGTGTAGATGCACAGGGTTGACATGAAGAGCCGTAGTTTAGGTATCACATCTTCCTTAGCGATTTATTTTTCATATTACCCTTTATGATCCTCTTGCATGTTATTCGTGTCACTGAAATTTCGACATACCATCAAAGACATAAAAACAAGATGATGAGATGCAATAGGCAGAATAAATCGCCAAGGAAGAGGTGTTAGGAATTCCCCATGACACTTCACCCCTACCTGCCATCACGACTCCTACCTGTGCCTCCCTCCTGCAGAACGGTGACTTTTTCTTTTTTAATTCTCACTTCCTCCAGACGATTTTTTTTCAACTTAGGAAAAATCTCACATACCAGACGGATTCATGAAGGCTGTAAGTAACCCCTCCAGTTCTATAAGCATTTCCTAAACTGAACAAAATCGTCTGGCTGTCGAAATATTAGTAGAAAATTCGTCATGGGATGGAAATGAAGTTCCCTCGTCGTTCCTGGCATCGTCGCTGTCCGTGAAGCTGTCTTCTTTAGAGCTGGAGCAGTCAGACTTCTGGGACGATGGAACACTTGGGACCATACTGACTATCCTCGTACAGTAGCTTCTGGAGCCGTGGGACTGCTTGGGACCATGTTAGCTATCCTTGTTCATTCGATCAAAAACAGTATCTTAACAACCTTCGACTTCGCATTTTGAAACAGTGGACGAAACGTGTGAAATTGTTCTCTAATATCTACTCATAGTTGCGTATAGCTGGTAATTTTATCAGTACGGGGTGAAGGAATATGTGAGTGTATGTGAGTGAGATGGAAGAGGAGAGAGGGAGGGGGAGGCCAAGGATGAGATGGAGGGATGGAGTGGAGAGGTACATGAGAGAGGGGGATTTGAGGTGGGAGCAGGGCAGTGAAATGGCGGGGGACAGGGCGACACGGAGGCGATTTGTATGTGGCCACCCCTTACGGGATTAAGGCGTCTGGCAATAGATGGATAGATAGACGTGAAGGAAGAACTAGCATCTAAATTAAGTAGTTCCTTCAGAAATCATCTCCTGAAGAAAAAAAAAAAAAAACGCGGTAAGAAACAGCGCTTAAAGTCAGACCATCGATCACCCGTGTAAAGTGTTTTGGTCAAGCGTACAGTGGCTCCTGGGACCGTGGGACGTTCTGGGACCATGTTGACTATCCTTGTCTTGTCTATAATCTCCATCTTTCAAGGAACACATTCGGATTTCAAGTGGAGGCTTCCTCATACCTCTTCCTCAGCGATTTATTTTGCTTATTACACCTTTACATTCGCCTGTGTTATTTATATCGTTGTAATACTGACATAGTGTACAATAATAATAATAATAATAATAATAATAATAATAATATGTTGTTGTTGTTGTTGTTGTTGTTGTTGTTGCTGTTGTTCTTGTAGGTTCATCTGAAATGTGAACCCGGCGAACTGCAGGCTTAAGTTACCCATTTCCTACAGTTTATTATCCTTATATGGGGGATAATGAAGTTGAGGGAAGTATGCGTAACCAGGTAGATGAGCCGCCCAGTTATATCCGTGCCACCACGTGAAGGCATCCCTCTCCAGTAGTATACAAAAGCATACTGGGTGGCAACGTACAGATCAAATCGCTAAGGAAGAGGTGTTACGAAATATCCAAAAGCATTTGAAATAGTGCCCACAGACCCTGGATGGGCTCTGTCAGGGGGGACTATGAGAGACTGGGGAGAGAGGCATCCCAGGCCAATCTCGGTAGTGTCTGGATCCTGTCATTGTTACGGGAGGCGCGGGGATGCCTCTTGGTGCCTCTGATTTACTCTGTACCATAAAAATAATAATAAAAATAGTAGTAGTAGTAGTAGTACGAGTAGTAGTAGTAGTAGTAGTTATTGTTGTTGTTGTTGTTGTTCTTGTTCTTGTTCTTGTTGTGATGGTAGTAGTAGTAGCAGTAGTAGTAGAGATGGTTGTAGTAGTAGTAGTCGTAATAATAAAAATAATAACGATAATAATAATAATAATAATAATAATAATAATAATAACAAATAATGGCTAACGTCTATCTATCTATCTATTGCCAGACGCCTTAATCCCTTATACGGGGTGGCCACAAACAAATCGCCTCCATGTCACCCTGTCACCCGCCATTTCACTGCCCTGCTCCCAATTCACAACCCCCTCTCTCATATGCCTCTCCACTCCATCCCTCCATCTCATCCTTGGCCTTCCCCTCCCTCTCTCCCCCTCCACCTTACTCACATACACTCTCCTCGTCAGTCTCTCACTCTCCATCCTCTCCACATGGCCAAACCACATCAGTGTGTTTCTCCTAATGCTTCCTATCACATCCACATCCACACCACAACGCTCCTTCACATCCTCATTTGTCAGTCTGTCTCTCAATGTGACTCCACAGGCTCCTTTCAATAACTCATTTCCACTGCTCTCATTCTTGACTTGTGTCCTTCCAACAACGTCCAAGCTTCACTTCCATACGTTAGAGTTGGTATCACAAAACTGTCATGTAATAACTTTTTCACTTCCATGCTCACTTCCCTGTATCTTATCACTGCCTTCAAGGAACCAGCAACCTTTCTTCCTTGTTGTACCCTTTCAAGCACTTCACCCTCCAAACTTCCATCCTTACTCATCACACTACCCAAGTACTTAAAGGTACTCACATTTTCCATTTCCTCATCATCCAACCTCATTCTACATTCACTGACTTCACCCCTCTCGAAGACCATAACTTTACTCTTCCCTACATTCACCTTTAGATTCCGTTTCTTACACACTCTCCCAAACTCATCCACCAAGCCTTGCAGCTCCCCTTCGTCTTCACTTAACAACACAGTATCATCTGCAAACAACAGTACAGGGAGTTTCCAAACACTGCCCTCTCTCATTAGGGCCACTCCAGCATCCGCTGCCCTACCTTGTATCTCATTTATAACCCCATCCATGTACAGATTGAACAACCATGAAGATATGACACATCCCTGTTTCAACCCAACCTTCATATAGAAAAACTCACTCAGTTCACTATCCACACGCACTGCAGCCTTAGCACTCTCTTACATACTCCTCACGGCATTCAACAACTTTCCATCTACTCCATATATTCTTAATACTTTCCACAATCCTTGTCTATCCACCCTGTCATATGCTTTCTCCAAATCCATCAAGGCCACGTACAACTTCTTTCACTTCTCTAGACATTTTTCCACTAAAGATCTTAAAAAAAAAAAAAAAATAGTTCCAGTTATTGTACTTATCTCTTCATAAAAGTATCCCGATTCTCACAAATATTGTCAAGAGATGAGAGCGATATTGGCCTTATGAAGAGCTGCCACTGTCTATTAATCATCAGCGCCAGTCAAAGGACCTATCTCGTATTATGGAGAGATTTCTGCTCTTGACGTCACTCATCATTCCCTCCAGTCGCCTCCCTCCTTCCTCCTCTCTCTCTTCCCCTTTCCATCTCCACCTCTCTCCCCCTTCCTCTTCCCCTCCCACCTCCAGCCCTCTCTCCCTTCCTCCTTTCCCTTTCCCCACCAATCTCCCTCCCTCCCCTTCTTCCTCATTTCCCTTCCCCCACCTCCACCACCATTACCCTCTTCCCTCTCTTCCCTACTCCCTCCTCCATCGTTCACCCTCTTCCCCCTATTCCCCCCTCCGCCCTCCCCCCTTTCCCCTGCTCTTTTCTCTCCTACCTCCATCCCTTCCACCACCACCCCTCCATCTCCCCTTCTTCGACCACTCACCTGAAGCCCCTCTCCCTCCCTTCCCTTTCCCACCTTCCATCGCCACCCTCCTCCTCCTTGCCCCTCTCCCATACTCTTCCCCTTCTCATCTCCCCCTCTCCCCCTCTAATTCTCTTCCCCACTCCCACCTTCACCTCTGCTTCTCTCCCTCCCTTTCTCCCTCCCGCCCTCCTTCCCTCCCAACACCACGATGAAGCCGCACAAGCAGACACACTTTCAAAACTGGAGTGATAAAAAGGCGTCGGTGGTAATATTAAAACTTGTTCACAGCGCCAGATTTTATCCCCGCGTCATTTGCAAGGTCGGTTACGTATAAAGGTTTTCGCCACTGAGAAGAGTCGGGAATTTGCCGAGGTGTATTTTTGCCCCGGGTATTTGTCAGAGGAAGTTGACTTAATCCGTTCAACTCGAGGACGCAAGCCTTCATCTTATTCCAGCTGTCTACGGACGATTTTTATCACCCCTTTCATAGTCGGGGAAACTCTTGGGCCCTATATATACTAACGTAGGATGATTTCAGATTTCATTTTGCTGAGAGTCATAGAAACCTGAGTGTGCTAATACTGTCACCATCAAACCTCACGTGATCAGGCCAGCTCCAGTACTTTAAATCCTACCAAAGTCAAATTATTTTATTCAGCTGAGATTTAAGCAAAGGAGCGGGAGAGTATCATGAGACGAATTTATGCCTCTGGTCTCGTCTCTTTTCATTTTTCAACCCTTTCATTGCCATGGAAACACTCAGGTATTTCACTGTGGCTGAGACCAGACGATTGGTGTTTTCTCACATTTAGTCCTTTCGTTACTCTGAGTGAATTCATGTACTTCATTTATATTTACATCGATCAATATTGCTGTGCTAAAGGAAATAATAGCAATCAGAGGTTTGGCATACAGTAAGTCCCTCTTAACCCCACCACTGACAAAGACTCAGTTGTTACACGCAAGATAACACTAGGTGATACAGTTAACCCCTTTAGGTCTAGGGTTATCACCTAAACTGAATATCACCATCTGGCTGTAGCAAGAACACAGTGTAAAATCGTCGTGGTGGTAACAGGGCTAATCCCTTCGCCCTGATGACAGCTTTCCTTCTGATTTCTTGTAATCCTCAGAACATTTTATTGGGCTTAGGGTAAAGTTGTCGAGATGGAAGGGTCAGATATATCTTTCATTAACCCCTTCACCACAAGAGGTCTTCTTAAAGCTGAATAAAATCGTCCGGAGGTAACGAAACAAACCAATAAAATACCTTACTGAAAATCTATCTCTCTATCTTCCTATATATATATATATATATATATATATATATATATATATATATATATATATATATATATATATACATATATTTGTTTATTTGCCTCTTTTTCTATTTGTCTCTATTTATTTATATGTATATATATGTTTACGATAACTTAGAATGTTTCTAACTTCTCAGTAAGGAGGCGAGCAAGAATGATTCATACGAACATATTTACGGTGAAAGGGGTTATACCGAGAGAAATTCTGTGAGCCAAAGAACACTTAACTTCTTCCGTCTCATGACTTGTCATTAATCTTGGTCTGGCTTTCTCTAGACAGTTTTAATGAAAACTGGTAAAGATTATTCGAACTGGATGGTTAGATAAAGCCTTCATTAACGTACTTTCTTTTGAATTAAATGGACTTTCCTAAGGTGTATGAAATTGGCAGGTGGAAGCAGGGATAAAATATAAATGACATACTCCGGCTGGAAATGTTAATTTTCTGCTATGTCTGTAAATTTTTTATCTGGGGGGGGGGAGGTATTTTTAAAACTGATAACGCGAAGGTATCAGAAAGCATCTACTTTTTGACGGTGGTATAATTATGGAACACATCTAATTGTTTAATTTGATCAGCTTGTTAAATGTTCGATCTGATAAGGCTGCATAGCACATTTCAGTGTAGTCATCAACGATACAGAGAGGTCAGACATGTTCAGTCATCATCACACGCTTCAGAATTTAATTTTTGCTAGCAGATAGATGACATTTCTTAATGTATACTTCTGATCCTCTTTTACGCTAAACACAGGAGCCTTAGTTTTTTTCTCGTATCTCTATATCAAGCTAGAAAGTACGTTTGAATCGAACTCGCCCCGTACCTTATCCACGTTCCAAAGAGTACAGAGCATGTGCCTCTACTGGGATGATTGTTTTTCTGATTTATAGTTCTTCTTGTTTTGTTTTGTTTTTTGGGGTTGTGCATCCGTCTTTTTTTTTTTTTTTTTTTTACATTTTTCGGGTTAAATAGTAATTTTTCTAGCCGTAAATGAAAAAATCTGAAAGTTGCTTCCAGATAGAAGGTTGCATGAATAGTTAAGTTTCAGGCCAGTCGACTCAGAAGCAAAGTCGCGAGGGCGTGGCTACGTGCAATGGTAAGAACGAGAACACAAAAAAAAAGTAGAAAAAAAAAATTCCCTTTGGCTGATATGAAAAGATGACTTGCCTACACTTTCGCGATCTTGGTGTTATATTCCAGCCTTGAATGTATTGTGTTAGTTCACCATTTTATTCCTGTAACCATGGAGGCCGCATTCAGTATATTGCGCTTTAGGTTTAATTTATACGACGTGTTAACAGGCGGTGTGCAACAGAGCTCCCTACACGCTCAATAACGCGGCAGATACAGGCAGGGACAAAGGTTAGCTATTATTCATCTGCGTTTACTTCACACTTAGGGCGCGTATGTTACTTTCCTCCCTGACGCATTGTATAAAAGAGAATCAGGTACAGGTAAAGAAACATACCAACTTCACCCAGCCAAGAAATAACAGCCAAGAAAAGGGATGTGACAAGCAGAAGAGGTGCAATGCTGTATCAGGCGAACTTTTGTCCCTTACTGCACATCGCACGCGCCTAGTTAATCTCTTCAGTACGATGGATTTTTTCCATTTTATTCATACATCCACCAGACGAATTCAAACTGGAAAGAGCCTCTTATAGCGAAGGGACTAATGAAGGCTGTGTCTAACCTCCGCCGTTCGAACAATCTCCCGTAAACTGTACCAAATTCCTCTGTTTCCAGACCAGACGATTTCATTCACCTTAGGAAATAGTTTTTCGTTCTGGAGGGATTGGATACAGCTATCACTGTCCCCTTCTGTACTGGAGGTACTTAAACTGAATAAAATCGTTTTGCGGCAACCGCTTATGCAAAAAACAAAAAAAAAAAGAAAGAAAAAGAAAGAAAAAGGGAAAAAGAAAAAGGATTTCTACCAACAGAACAAGATCGTCTGGTGCTGCTCTGGTGTTGACAACTAAAGGGTTAATTGAGATAGCCTTTAGCCATGTGACCGCTATGATTTGCCTCGGATAAGCGAAATGGTAGAGTTTTACCTGACCATTTTAATGTTGTGACCACTTGAATTTGCACCTGTTGAATGCCCATAGCAATAGATTATATGCTTGCTTGGTCACCCGTTGTCTAGTGTGTTGAGCACTCCTTCAAACTGACGACCGTGCATGCGTTCCTCCACCAAAAGCTGACAGGAAGTTTTCGATCATGTAATACCACTAGGGGAAATAAAGTGTTCATCTGTTAAATGTACTGAATTACGGTAGCCTAGCCTCTGTCTCCTAATCATCACCATGTAGGGTCAAACGACGTGGGGCACGTAACCTCACTCTCCCTCCGACTCCACCCAGAAGGATCCCTTCGTGTGCAACCCTACAGACAGTGACTCTTCCACCTCTAAGTACCTCTTGACAGGAACTATCGACCTGCTCCAATCGTGAGTTTCATGGCCTTCCCCTTGGTCTCCTTCACCCCGGGTTAGCTCTCTCAGCCTCAGGAAAACGGGCCATGTGCCCATATAACTGGAGTTGGCGCTAATTTATTAGATGGGTAATAGGTTTTAATTCGGTTTAATAATAGGTCTTAATTCGGTTTCACGGAGTAGTCGCATTTTACGCACCCAGTTATACCAGTGAAATCCCATGATCGGGCCAAGGCACTTACAAAGGAGTCAGTTCGCCGTTTCAAATAATTCTTTAGTGTCCGTGACTCGCAGCCGTAGACTAAGACAGGAAGTTCCAGTGCCATGAAAAAGCGAATTTTTGTCCTACGCACATAACGACAACGCCAAATACCCGGGCAGAGTGAATTAATATCCCTGTAGGCCAGACAGATGCGACGAGAAATCGGATAAAGTGGATTTCCTGTTACTGATGACTCATTTATTAATTACTGCAAGGAGCTGTCTCAGCTGACCAAAATTGTCTGATACAGCAATGAATATTATAAATTGCTTGGATTTCTGTCCATTAGAATAATAAATAAATGAAAAGTTTTAGAGGTACCATGAATACAATAGGAGAGTCTGTCCAAGGCAGGGAAAGAGTTAACCAGTGGGTGGTGTATATGGACTGCAGTGTCGTCTTTGGTAATATACTTCTGCTATCTCCGGACGATTATTTAATACTTCGGTGCAACTTCCTGTACGGAAAGGTATATCTGACCCCTCTAGCTCCAAATATCTCTCTGAAACTAAATAAAATAGCTTAAGACCCCTCCCCAAAAAAAAAACAAAAAAAAAACAGCAAAAGTCATTATAGCGAAGTAATTAATTTTAGTACAAAAACCCTATATACTCGTATTATGTATTTCCTGCTGCCAAACTCTTTGCTTAATTATGAAGGTCACCCATGTTCTAAATTTTAAAAAGGGAGTTAATGAAGAGTATATCTCAACCCGCTGGCATGAAAATTCACCCCTAAGATGAACAAAACCGTGTGGAGATAGCAAGAATCAAATGGAAAAGGGGTGGGGTGATTGAGAAGGCTGCACTCTGGCCAACCCTCCTACTCATTACTAACGCGCTTATCTGCAATACAGTGTGGTCTTCTTGTGTGTTCACCCCCCCTGGCTCTCTCTCTCTCTCTCTCTCTCCCATGTTTGCACCTAGTTTTCCCTCTTATTCCGAATGTCTGCTAATTGTTTGTGACTGACATATTGAGAAAGTAAGTTTTAGCTATTTTCTTCAGTTGTTCTCATGGTGTGATGACTTGGTTCACCGCAGTAATTAAATCCTGTATAACATTATCTATTTTTTTAATGCACTAGAATATTTTTTAATGTTATCTTTAATTATGGCATCATCATTAGGAATAGAGCAACATGTAGCCCATTATGAAGTTGATATTAAAGTCACTGCACCTAACACCTCAATCGCCATCACCACCACCACCACCCACACTGCCACCACCACTACCACCACCACCACTACCACCACCACTACCACCATTACTAGCCCGACCACCATCACTACCCCAGCCACCATTCCCACTACTACCACTACCCTTTACAACCATAACTGTTAACAGTACCACCGTCACTACTGTTGCTACTACCTCTGCTACCATTACCACTATTACCACTGCTATAATTACTGATGTTGCTGCTGCTGTTACCATCAGCATTACCACTGCTATCACTGCCTGGATACTACTACTACTACTACTGCTACTACTATTACTACTAATACTGTCACTACTACTACTACATACACCAAGATCACGTTACCGACCATCGCCTTGCCGCTAATAGGAGTAAAAATAGCCCAATAATTTTAAGAGAGAGAGTATTATTTTTTTCCCTGATCTTTTATGATGTTGCTGATGGATGGTAATGTATGCAGATGAACGAGAACCACAGAATAATCAGAAAATGAGCCGGACGATCAAAGAGAGAGAGGGTAGGGGGTTGGAAGGATGAAGAGATGAAAGAGGAGAAAAGATGAAAACAAAGGGGTGTAGAAAAACGTATTGAGAGAGAGAGAGAGAGAGAGAGAGAGAGAGAGAGAGAGAATTATGCAGGAGAGATAGAGGTTATGAGTGGTAAACAGTGACTAGATGGGAGAAGGAAAAAATGGCGGGGGAGGGGGGTGATGCAGAAAGCCACAGGGAAACAGAGAAACCACCCCTATACATTAGAGCCACAAAAAAGGAGACATACGAAGGAAAACTAACAGTATATTGAAAAATTAATATACAGGATAGATAAGACACAGGTAGTCTGGGAAAGCCATAGGAAAACAAAGAAATTCATAGGTTGAGAATAGCCATAAACAGACATGGAAATCACAGTTAGCCAGGGAAAGCCTTGGCTAGGCAGGGAAAACCTTAGGTAGACAGAGAGAGTCATAGGTAGACAGGGAAAGCCATATGTAGACAGCATAAGCCAAAGGTAGGCACTGAAACCCATAGGTAGAGAAGAAAAGTCAGAGACACAGGGAAAGCCAATGAAAGACAGGGAAAGCTTTAGAAAGCCACAGACAAAGAGAGAGAACCACGGGGAGAGCGCGAAAACAATAAGAAGACAGAGAAATACAGAGTTTGGCAGGGAAATTCAGAGAAAAATAGAGAAAGCTATATTATCTACACAATGAAAACTACAGGTAAGCAGGGAAAAACGGGAAGAGAGGCAAAACAATGGGCAGACAGAACAACTCGCATCTAGACGAGAAAAACACAGAGAGACAGAATGCAATAGATAGACGAGTAAAACCTTAAATATTCAAAAGATAAACAGAAACGACGATCATATATAGCACAGGTAGACAGGAAAAGCTACACATATAAACAAGATAGCCACAGGTAGAAAGGGGAAAACCACAAGCAGACAGAAAATTACAGATATTGAGAAAGCCATAAAAAATGTAGACAAGCCACACATATACATGACAGCCACCTGTAGAAAGAATGCATGACTGGTTGATTAACTGTTAAATTGGTAAGTGTTTTAATATGAAATATTTAATGTTTACACCAGTGTCTCTCAACCTGCTGTACATATGTCCACAGGGATACACGGAGGTCCGGTCGATAATATAACCTTCAAATTTTTGGATACGTATCTTAAAGTCCCGTATGCTACTCTGTTTTCTTTGCCTGTTTCATGAAAACAAAAAAGTACGTACACTACTGAGCCTACTGTATACTGTTCACAAATAAGTACTGATCTGGGTAACGTATTTGCAAAGTATTGTTATGTCCTCACCCCACACTGCCACAAACTCCAACAGCAGTAGTTCAGTACAGGAAGGACGTTGCCCAGTGAGTTGTTCTTCCTATGGTCAGCCTTAACGTGTACAGTACACAAGATCAGCTGAGGAGAATATAATCACTGGCTCCTTAAAGTTCACTGTCTTTATTTTCCAAATAATTCCACTTAATGCTTCCCAACTTCTCTTCACTATTCTCACAAGCACTGGAGCTATACACACTTTACTGATTGCAGTTACAGTTAATGTTTAACAACACTTCACAGTTATTACACTTAATGCTTGACAACACTTCACAGTTTTTCACAAGTACCGAAAATAATCTTCACTGACAGTAATTACACTTAATGCTTGCCAGCAACACTTCACGAACTGAACCAAAATCAATTGAACTTCACTCAAACTGAACTGAAAACCAACTGAACTTGTTCCAGTCTCTTATCCATCCTTATATAAACTTGCATTGTTCGAGAATCATCTACTTCTCCGCAATTCTGGAACCTGCTGGTCTTGCGTCAGCCCCTAGCAACAACGGTTACCAACTTGGAGACATCAAAACATACCAGAGTTTTCTTACATTACATAACACTCTAAATCATTTACCATACGAACTTATATTACATAGTTTAACAAGCAGTCACTTAAATAAAACATTATAAAAGAAAAGAGCAGAAAAATTAACGCATTACTTACGAAACAACTACGCTCACAATCAGCAGGCAAATTGGCAACTCTGACTCGTACCGATACCGGAACTACCGTACACGAAACGCCGAGAAGCTTCTCGAGGACCTAGCTGGCAAATCTCACTTCTTAACACTACCCCCTCCCTACTTCTTTGTCGTCCCAACAAAGCTACTCAGTATATACAAACATAAACCTTAATCCTACTGAAACATCTAAGTATACACAAAATAATCCTTCAACTTATCAGGTCTTCTTTTGTGCCTCTTTCGACGACGTCCGTGCTCCTCCACGCAGTCCACTCCCTCTGGAGGGTCTTGGTCCTCTTCCTGATTCACTTCTTCCCTCGGGAAACTGTCACCATCCTCTTGCACTTCAGCTCCTTGGTCCTCCTCAACATCCTCGGCCGCGGGTGAGCACAGTTCCTCGGAGACGTTCCAGCTGTACTGCCCTGGCCCATGGTACTGCAACAGACGGTTCACATGTACCACCATTCGGCGAGACTTCCTGCCTCCCCGAATCCGATATGTTACGTCTGATAGGCGGTCCAACACGGTGTAAGGCCCATCCCATGGGCTTTGCAGCTTCGGTGTATGTCCCTTCTTTCACTGAGGATTGTATAACCAAACTTGGTCACCATCTTTGAAGCTCACCTCACTTGCCTTGGCATCATAATTGCACTTCATCACTTCTCATGAAAACTTGAGGGCTCATCACACTTGATGATGTACCTCAGCCAGCCTTTCCTGAAGGTGCTTCACATAGCCGGTGGTGTATGTAGGCAGCTCTTCACCAGGTGGTCTCCCCATTAACAATTCAACAGGTAAGCATAACTCGTGGCCCAACATCAGTTTGGCAGGGGTGTAGCCGGTAGACTCATGGGATGCAGACCGATATGCCATCAGCAATGCAGGTAACTTCTGGTCCCATTCTGTTTGTCCATCAACACAGTACATGGCCAGTTCTTGTTCCAGGGTCCAGTCGAATTTCTCCAACATCCCATCTGACTGTGGCCTTAGTGGGGTTGTCCTGGTCTTCTTGATCCCCAATAATTTGCAGCATTCACGGAACACAGCAGACTCGAAGTTTCTACCCTGGTTTGAATGTAGCTCTTGTGGCATCCCAAAACGACAGAAAAAATGATCAACCAACACATGAGCAACAGTTGCAGCCTTTTGATCAGGGATAGCATAGGCTTCTGGCCACTTTGTGTAGTCCATGGCAACACATATATACCGGTTTCCTCTTTCAGTGAGCAACAAAGGTTCAGCAATGTCCACCGCGACTCTTTCCATCAGTGCACCCACTTGGTACAGCTGGAGAGGGGCGCAACCACGTTTCTTGGGTCCCTTCATGGCACAGCACATATCACAGGCCCGATACCACTCTTCAACATCCTGATGTATGCCAATCCAGTAGAACCTCCACCGCAGCCAGCTCAGAGTTTTCTTCACTCCCAGGTGCCCACTAGTGATCTGGTTATGGGACTCATCCAAGATCTCGGACCTCATCTTCTTCGGAACCACCAGTTGCCAATACTTGCTGAGGCCATTGGGTGTCTCCCACTGACGCTCCAGTAGTCCATTGTTCAAACGAAGAAGGTTCCACTGACTCCAGTAGCTCTTGGTCGCAGGGCTTAACCTGGAAACTCCCTCCCAAGATGGTCACATTGCACTCCACTGCAGCCACTGCAGCATTGGTTGAAAAACTGCATCCTCCATCTGCATCTTCTTCAGATCATCTGACGCTGGCCCTGTCACAACGTTACGGCGGCATTTCTTCCTGTGATTCCCATTCCTACTACACTCCTTGCCATCTGTTCTTCTGTCTTTTCTCGCATACTATTCATCAAGGTTCTCCTGGATTTCTTCAGTGGTGGGTCTTCTGCAGCATTCTTCTTATCATCCTAACCATTCTGATTTGCAAGTAACTTAAACTATGCACGGTAAGCTTCCCAAGTTACTCTACCCTCAAATTCCTGAGGTTTCTTTTTAATTGGACCGCCATTATAGCCATGCACTTGAACAGGATTGGGGCCTGAAAACTGGGGCATCATAATTAAGGCCAGGGCTTACAACAACTGCATTCTGATTATTCAGCCCTGTAATGCTATCTTTAGATGCTTGGGATCCGTCGAGATTCACCATACACTGTCCATTCTTTTCATATACTACCTGTACACTAACTTGAGGCTCAGCATTGCAGTATTTCTGTATAGCCTCAGTTCTCTCACCAACCATTAGCACATGGTCAACATGCTCTAACTGGTTATCTACATGCTGTCTGCACTCCATCACTATTCCCTCACCAATCTTCAGCTGGTTGTCCACGTGTTGTTTGCACTCCGTCACTATTTTCATACTAATCTTCAGCTGGTTGTCCACATGCTGTTTGCACTCCGTCATTATTTCCTCACTAATTGTCTTCAACTGGTCATCTACATGCTGTTTACACTTCATCACATTATTGCTTACCTCATACTTCTGCTGCTCAAGCTTAGCATCTACTTCCTTCTTAAGCTGTTGCTGTTCTTCCTTCATTTTCCCCATGAATGCATCCAGCTGTCCTTGCACCCTCTGTTGTACTTCCCTCTGTTGCTCCTGTAATGCCTCTTGAAGTTGTCCTTCTCTTCTTCACGTTGTGCCCCTAGTTGTTCACTCAGTGCTTGCAATTGGATACTTTGTGCTTGTAATTGTTCTTTGAATTCATTCCTGAGCTCTTTCTGTTTTTCACTTTGGGCCTGTAATTGTGCTTGGAGTTTTTCACTCTGTGCCTGCATTAGCCTCACGATTGTCGCCAGGGAAATTTCGTCCTCCTGCCCAGCTCGAGATCTTGTCTTCACACCTTCTGCTTCCATGTCGAAGGTTAGACTCACTGCAGCCCTAAATAATCCCACTCCTGACGCCAGTGTTATGTCCTCACCCCACACTGCCACAAACTCCAACAGCAGTAGTTCAGTACAGGAAGGACGTTGCCCAGTGAGTTGTTCTTCCTATGGTTAGCCTTAACGTTTACAGTATACAAGATCAGCTGAGGCGAAAACAAACACTGGCTCCTTAAAGTTCATTGTCTTTATTTTCCAAATAATTCCACTTAATGCTTCTCAACTTCTCTTCACTATTCTCACAAGCACTGGAGCTATACACACTTTACTGATTGCATTTTCACTTAATGTTTAACAACACTTCACAGTTATTACACTTAATGCTTGACAACACTTCACAGTTTTTCACATGTACCGAAAATAATCTTCACTGACAGTAATTACACTTAATGCTTGCCAGCAACACTTCACGAACTGAACCAAAACCGACTGAACTTCACTCAAACTGAACTGAAAACCAACTGAACTTGTTCCAGTCTCTTATCCATCCATATATAAACTTGCATTGTTCGAGAATCGTCTACTTCGCAATTCTGGAACCTGCTGGTCTTGCGTCAGCCCCTAGCAACACCACTTACCAACTAGGAGACATCAAAACATGCCAGAGTTTTCTTACATTACATAACACTCTAAATCATTTACCATACGAACTTAAATTACATGATATAACAAGCAATCGCTTAAATAAAACATTATAAAGGAAAAGAGCAGAAAAATTAATGCATAATTTACGAAACAACTACGCTCACAATCAGCAGGCAAACTGGCAACTCTGACTCACTTCTTAGCAGTATAATGCTTAAACCTCCATGTCTTATCCTCGGTCACATGTTACGAGGAAAATGAGCACCCGTTCACTGCTATCCTGTTAGTTACACACACCGTCTCTGAACACAGTCTGAACCCCAGCAAACTCTGGTAGCTTGCTTAACCCCTACACCGCGGGCTTGTTTACCAATTACTTGCGTGTGCCGCGGGGTTATTTGGGCTCCGACAGACTCTCAAAAAATATTTGCCAAAAATCAGTTATTAGTCCTAGAATAATAAAATTACATATGCTTATGGCACATACCTTCAGCTTTCTCCTGGAATGATTATTGAGCCTTCGTCCGTTACCGTAGGACTTGTGGAGACCTCTGAAG
The DNA here is from genome assembly GCF_032717465.1 of Coenobita brevimanus. NCBI lineage: Eukaryota > Metazoa > Arthropoda > Malacostraca > Decapoda > Coenobitidae > Coenobita > Coenobita brevimanus. Next base: position 50,691,176 of record NC_136959.1, read on the forward strand.
TAGGGTATCGAAGTCTCCACTTTACACTTCCCGACAACCCGTAATATGATTACCACAGCCAGATACAAACACTATAAACACTATTCTACAATTTTCAAGTAGTTTGGGATCCATACTAAAAAAAAAAACACTGTGAAAGCAATGGAAATTACGAGCGCGTCTGATCGTCGCACTGGCACTAGTTCGCTCATGGTAGTCTGTCATTTATTATTCATAAAACCCCTCACACTTTATATTTCTATTACTATATAACACTTATATATATCTACAGTCTTTATCCATAAGTTTCCTTCAGTAGTATTAGTTTATTGTCACTGTAGGGATTCAATTTCTTTCAGTAAAATACGTAGCATTCACTTTCTCGTCCTGTATACTGGCATTGAGAGTGAATGTCACTTTCATCTTCACTCTCATAACTCAAAGCATTCAGACATGCTAGAGTGAAACTTTCACTTTCATTACTCCTAGGGTATATACTCGTATTCTTATAATACTACTCATTTACATTTCTATTTACGTTCTCTATTTTATTTACGTTATTTACATTTCTATTTTATTTACAGTGTTATGCACTGTCACTTGAAATAACTTATAAAACTATTTTCCATTGTTCACGTATATTTACATTCATTACTTTCACTTGCTGTTTACACATTATTTACACATTATTTACAATTCCACTTGCACTGTTTTACTCAGTAGAAAGATCGTAGTCACTCTTTTATCAATTGTCAGCCCTTTACCTCTTTCCACACGAGGTTTAGTAGGGGGTAAAGGTCACAGAGCCATTTGCATGGGGGTGAAAAAAGGCCTTGAAGTCAGCAAGATGAAACATACGTCCTCTCACTTCGGAAGATGAGATTACACTGATAACGCAGGGGCCAGGCCATCTAGCCTAGAGGCCTGCTTTAGGGGTTATTCAGAGTTACCAATATTACTTCTTGAAACAGCTAAGTCTAGCACTGATATGATTGGCAGGAAATCTAGACAATACATTATAAATTTGGTAGTTCCAGGTGAATGTAAATATCATTTAGGGTTCTCCCTTCCCTCCTTACATGTATATTTATTACGAAAATAGATTAGAGGCCTACTTAGGGGATATATAATCAGAGCTACCAATGTTAAATCTTCAAACAGCTTTGTGTAGCACTGATATGATTGGCAGGAAATCTAGACAATACATTATAAATTAGGTAGTTCCAGGTGAATGTAAATATCACTTAGGCTTCTCCCTTCTCTCCTTACATGTATATTTATTACGAAAATAGATTATACGGCATATTTCAAGGGGAAAAAAACAGCGAAAATTAGCGAACGAGTGCACGTGAGGTGTTGTCAGGTGATAATTAGCCAATTCCAGGTGTATGGCACTCTCACTTACCTGATTTCTTTCTTGTATATATTATTTGGTATAAGAATACGACATAGGGCTTATTTCAATGGATGAAATCAGTGAAAAATTCCAGGGAAGATTTACTTAGCGTAGCATGGCCGGGCAGGCGAGAGGATAGAGTAATGGAGGGGGGGTAGGGAGGGGAGTCAAGAACGGGGAGAAATGGCTAAATTGTCAACAATGGATGGGAGTACAGATGAGATTAGGAGTGCTGACTAGTGTTGGACATTGTCAGTACTGATAGATGATACAAGCCCCCACTTGAAAGCCCGGGTGAATTCAAAATAACACAGAATCACAAAAGCGACGCCCCGCGGTATGATCCCTTGCTCCCAAGCGTCACGAAAGTGACGCCCCGCGGTTAAGGGGTTAATGGAATCTGAAAGAACCGGTAAGGAAAGTACCGCCACAACAATTTTGCTAATATATTTAGCAAGGCTGAATACCAGTGTCAGTTGATATACAGCACTAAGCCAGTTATTTTCATGGCTAAGACTGCTCCCTCGCATTTTAAGAATGTTGATGCAGATTTTACTTGCTAAATTGAAGTAAGGCGCTTAAATTTTGAATAACTACACCAGCACTCGCGAAACATGAGGGAGGGTTATGTTTTAATGAGCGTGTGTGTGTGTGTGTGTGTGTGTGTGTGTGTGTGTTTTTATGTGACCGACTCTGGGCATAGGCTTCACAGCCTGCTTTCAAGGCCCAGTAGTCCTCCTGCGTACCGCACACCTCTACATGTCACCACTTCGGGGCTAACACCCACCGTCCATACTGAATACATGCTAGGGCTGTCTCATACAGGACTGGTGTATTGGTATTAGCGGGGGTATTTTTATGACATGTCGGCGGGCCTTCTGGTAGATCAGTAAAGTCTTGATTTTTCAGAAATTCAAATCCTTAAACTGTTCCCTGCCTCAGCGGGATTTGAACCTGGGTCCGTCAGGACTGCAGGCCAACTCTCTACCGATTGAGCCACCACCTCTGTGTGTGTGTGTGTACAAAATAAGCCGGGGTATATGCGATTTCAACTAATATGTTTGTGCTCGCTTCAACAAAATAACTGAGTTTTCATACATTTTCTACCAAACTTGGTGCAAGAGCTGAGAGTCAGCAAACGGGGTGACCTCTGGTTTTTAGAACAATACGTCAAAGTTTGGCCTAGCTAGGTCAACATGAATATTTTTTCTCCAATTTAGGTCCATCATGGAGGAAACGTTGAGGATTAGGAAAGAAGGAAGTGATTCCGTTTTTTTTAAACAAGTATTCTCTTTTGCCTTAACCTGACCTAGATTTTCGTCCTCTGGCCGCATATTTCATAGTAGTTATGGAAAGAAAATAAACAAACACAATGACTCAGCATACTTGCCACAGCTCTTCATGATTAGCATCACACATTTTATTGTTAATCTGTTATTTTAAATGGCCCATGAAGAGTACGAGACGACAGTTTTAGGCCAGGTTAGAGTAAAAACACTCCAGTTTTAGTCACGGCCCACGACTCTGAGGTTGTCATTATCGTACCCTGGCGACCTATCATTCAAAATGTGCTTCCGATTTCGTATCATAATTATTATACGCGAGTCATTATTATGCATGAATATATTTTACACGAATATTATTAGACACGAACATATTATACACGAATCACATGCGTGTCATATTATACACGAAATCAGACGCACTTTTGAATGGTAGGTTGCTAGAGCACGATAATAAGAGTCGCGCGCCGCGACTATAGTGCTCAAAATTACAGGCCAAAGTTCCACCCATGTATCTGTGACTGAATAAACTAACTAAAATAGCTTTTGATCTGATGTGGACTAAACATAATGAAAGTGTTGTGGATCAGCCAAGGAGTTGCACTATTATCTTTCAGAGCAATAAGTCAAAGGTCAAGGGCGCATGGCAGTGTCAACTAATGCAGTTTATATCGATTTAAACTAAACGTTGAAGAAGGATTCGGGATAAGGGAAGGGTAAATGGACTTGGTTTTGAAAACAGTTTGTCGAAGGTCAAAGTCACAGAGAAAGGTCAGTGGCCAAGGTCACAGGGTAAGGTCATCGTATACAGTTTTGATCCGGTTTGGATGAAAGTTAGAGGAAGGGAAAAGAGTCGGGTATAACTGGAGTAATCTGATTTTAAGAGCAACCAGGCAAAGGACGAGGATACAGGGCGTAGTCTAATGTTTGGCTCTTTGACCAAGTGATGGGCGCTAGTGATGATCTCTCTGAGCGATCCCTATTTAATTTATTTATCAGTTTATGTATTTGTTATTTATTTATTGAAGGGCGATGAAATAGGATATACGTAAGTGTACTAGGTTGGCATAAAGGGGTATTCGCCAGGTAAAATGTTGAGAACCACTGGCTTAAACATGGTGGTTGGCTGATGGAGTTATTTGGTGGATTCGACTCTGCCTAACTCCATTAAAGTTTTTGAGGAACAGATAAAGTCTTCCATTTCGTCTTTCTCGTTTTCCCTTTGTCTATTCTACCGGCGTTCCCATTCGTCCGGTTCCGCATTGTCTCTTGTCGATTCTTCCTTTCCATTCCGCTCGGTGCCGCTTCGTCCATTCACCTTTGTGCCTCCTTCCTGGGACCCGCTTTGTTACCTCAGCTCCGGCCCTTTCATCCCGGTTCCTCTCTGATCTATTTTGTACCGGTCGATGTCATTACTACCGTTTTGTCCGGTCCCCATCTATTTCGTGTGTGTGTGTGTGTGTGTGTGTGTGTGTGTGTGTGTGTGTGTGTGTGTGTCTTTCTGTTTGGTGGGGTATGGGTTGAGATTAAAGTGTGGAGTTCCGATGGAAGTAACTTCTTTGTGCATCATTTCCACTTGTTCCGCTCTGCTCTGTTGCCCCATGTGTTCCATTCGTTCCGTTTCATAATCTGCACTTTTTTTAATGTGCCCAAATCTAGGCATATATTTGATAGTTGTTCCTTGAGGCCCAGCAATGCTCTGAAGTGTCACACAGCTTAACGTCACCATTGCGGTGGTAGCACGCACCGTTCATATTGAGTGTAAGCTAAGGCTGCCATTCAAGGGTCGTGTGGTGGTACTGGCGGGAATGGCTTTATGATACGTCAGTAGTTCTTGTGAAAGGTAGGTAAAGTCTGTTTTAACGAAATTCTGTTAATCAAACTGTTCCTTCCCTACCTTGGATCGAACTCATTTCCTTGCACACAACAGTCCGCTTCTCTAACCACTTGACCACCAGCTCTTCACAGCAACCCCTCCCCTCCTCCACCCTTCATCCCCTTCACTTCATTTGCTGTTATGCCATTGCCTTCTTTGCATTTTTCGTCGGTGATGTTGATGGAAAGTTAAATAAGTTCAAATTAGAATTCCCGACCGAAACTATAATATAGACATTACAGAGGATTATTACAATACTGCCACGAAATTCATTTAACTTTCACAACCCTGTAATTCTAGCAGCTACATAAAATTGCCTGGTGTTAGCTGGAATAAGAATACTGTTGTAGATGTAACCAAGAGAAGGTTAATGGTGACAATATTAACACTCGCAGGTTCCTGTGCATATATTCAGTAGGATAACATTGTCTCTTGTTAGATGGAATAGAATACTAGAGAAGACGCGATAATGAGAAGGTTGAAATAAACGATTACACCAGTATATCAGTGGGCAAGTAATGATGGAAAACACGAATACAGACTGTCCGACCAAAGTAATGGAATCATACTGAGATTAATTTATAGTAAGGACAGTAACGTCACCTGAAATTCTCGCACCAGCGCTATGTATCAGCCAGTATGAATAATTGTAAACTGGGATATATTTAGATGTTACTTAAAAAATTCATTGATCGTCCTCACATTATGGACGAGCTTAGTACATGCACATAATTATGTAATTTGAAATACAGTTTTTGCTCTCTTACGTATATTAGAAAGGAGCTATGTTAGAGTTAACTGAACCCCAAGAACTAAATTAATGCCTAACAATGAAAGGCAGCGAACAATAAAATTTTTGTTAATAAAGCCACGGATTTTCGACATTTTAATAATGCTATAAAATCCCCATGCGCAGAAGCATACGCTGGGGAATAGCTTAACATTTAGGGAGATATATTTTATTAAAAAGTCAAAACAGTAATAATACTGTAATCCAACTTAAGCCAAATAATGACATGTTATTACTCAGCTGAGAGTGAATCATAGCAGGCTGAGACTGTTAATGCTACACCTTTAATAGTCGGGGTCAAGCCAACTACATCAGCTCATTTTAGCTAATGTCAAACAGTTCTATTCACCTTGAAGTTTGGCACTGGAATCTGAGTGTTACAGAATTGATTAGGCTTCCGGATGTCAAAAAGAACTGCCAAAAATATGCTGAAAAATGAACAACTACCAAAGCCAGGAATCGCCATATCATAACGAGATTGTCTTCTCGAATGTCAGTAATAGGAGTCATCACGTCATCACGGTAATCTAACTCCGATCACATTATTGTTAGGAGTGCTGTCATTACTTACTGCTGTACAATATTAGAGCGTATATATATATATATATATATATATATATATATATATATATATATATATATATATATATCGACGCAGGGGATAGTGGAAAGGAAATAGACCTCACGTACAAGATTTTTGCCTGTCGTAAGAGGCGACTAAACGGGACTGGAGCCTGGGACTGGACCTGCCCCCTCTTCTTTCCTGGTAAAGGTGTAGGGATGTAGCGACGATACAGACCCGCCGTTTCTGGTACAAACAGCACCGTAGCTCGACAGAAGGGAAAAAAGTCTGGAACTGGAGCTTTCTCTCTGCATTATGTCCAGAAAGAGACCAAACAGTAATCCTCCACAATTTGCCACTTCATGTGACCCCGAGGTACAAGGATATGATGGCGATGGATTTACGTAGAAACAAAATAACAAAAATGCATTGTTGTTGGTTTTAATGTAGCATATTAACTGGACGATTTACCAGGAGTGTCCCTTTTTCACCATTACCACCAAATCACTTGTGAGGTCTACTGATCTGTACGGGTATTAATCCTTTTGTATGTTTTCCGTAATCCACTTTCTTCCGCCGTATTCCTCTTATCTTTCCCATCACACTTCATCTTCTTCCACAAGAAACTGTTTACTCTTCCTTCCAAGCTTTTCTCCTCTTGCTGTTACATTCCTCTCTCTCTCTCTCTCTCTCTCTCTCTCTCTCTCTCTCTCTCTCTCTCTCTCTCTCTCTCTCTCTCTCTCTCTCTCTCTCTCTCTCTCTCTCTCTCAGTAATTATGTCAAATTTCCTGTCACACTTTTTCCCGCCATTTTTGAAGCACTAAACTCTTTCATGGTCACGTATTCTCTAGTATTCAGTTTCAGCTAACGCAAGACAATATCCTTAAGCCGATTATAGGACACAGGAGAATGAATGTGTTACTACTGATACCATTAATCCTTTCATGGTCAGGATAACTCCAGTGTTTTATTCCAGCCAGCTCCTTTTGATTTGATTCAGCGGAAGTGAATCAAGGGAAAGCGTGAGTGTTAATTCCATACATATCATTTTCTCGATTTCACTCCCTTCCCACTTAATTCGCCTCACCCTAGTCTCTCTCTCTCTCTCTCTCTCTCTCTCTCTCTCTCTCTCTCTCTCTCTCTCTCTCTCTCACACACACACACACACACACACACACACACACACACACACACACACACACACACACACACACACACACACACACACACACACACACACACACAAATTCCTTTATATTCATTTCCTTCCTGCGTCCAGCCTTCATCACCTTCTCCCCACGTTACCTCTCCTCCCCACGTTACCTCTCCCTCTTCTCATTTCCTTCATCTAAAACATCTCCTTCCCCTCCCCTTCTCCCTCCCCTAGCCACATTTCCCCCTTCCCCACATTTCCTTCCCAATACCGACGTTTTCCCCCCTCCTCCACATTTCCCTTTTTCACCACACATTTCCACCACCGTTTTCCTCTCCTTTACACACCTTTCAATGTACCACACCTTTCCCTCACCACCCTCCCCTTCCTCTCCAGAATTCCTCCCCTCCCTCTCCAGAATTCCTCCCCCTCCCGCCCTCCCTTCCCCACCTATACTTCCCTCCTGCCCCCCACTCCCTGCCAGCCTCCTTCCCTTGTTTACTTAACGGTGTTGTTTTTCTTTTACATTACCGGAGAATGGTCGCTGGGCCGCCGCCGATAGCTGTGTCCCTTGTGTTCCTCTCTCTCTCTCTCTCTCTCTCTCTCTCACCCCTCCTAAAAATCGCCAGGTGTGCCATTTTTCACCCCCGAATCGACGTTTCTTGGGTTGGTTTTGGTGTTTTCCCCCTTCAAAGTAACTCAGTCCATTTGAAATCGTCGGCTTTTACACTCAATCTGCATTTAATATTAACAGGCTTTGTACTATCAGCAATATAAAGGTAATCCTTAATGTCATATTGGAGTGATATTTTTAATAAAGGATCCAGTATTCATATTTTCTTCTTAGTTATGTCCTCATTGATGTATATACTGTACTTTGAACCAGCTACTATTCTTTACTCCTTCAGTCTGAGTACTTTTATTCTTATTATCTCCAGGCTAATCTGTTCAGCTATGGAATTATCTCTCGTGCTAGATATATACCGAAGGCTTTATCTAAACCCCAACCCCCCCATTTCGAAGTGTTTCTCCTAAGCTGAATTAAACTTTCATAGGATAGCAAATAATATACAGTAATGGGAAAAATAATGTACAGTATCGTCGAAGTGGTTGCGATGAAGAACTGTTGGATTCGTGTGAGAAATATGTCTTGGTTCCACAGTGACTGAGTTTTTCGAGTGGAGGAGTTATATAATTAAACTGTATTTATTTCGAAGATACAACAGTTTATGCAAATTCTGGCCCATTTTCAGGATGTCTAACCGAACTGCTGTATCTTTTCAATAAACACATTTTCAACATGTGCATAAAATTATTCCCTATGAGAAATGTTGAAATCCACCTTCGACATCAGGTATTTTTGCAGAAAGTGCTCATATCTACCTGAGAATTGGATTATGGCGATTCCCACCCATCATCTGGATTTACTGCTGTTTCATGACTTTCTATTTTGATATATGCCGAAGATTTGACGTCTTTATTTTCGTCTAAACGTTTTTACTGTAGAATAATCGTGTTTTTCATTATCAGTTCTATATTCCTTGCCTCTTGGACGTTATGACATCTTTTCTGTTATTTATGTTGCTGAACAGACGATCTAGAGGTAATTTAGTGGAGATATTTCGTAGTGAAGAGCTTAATGGAGGCTGTTATCTAACGCATCCACTCAAAAAGCCTTTCCTAAACTGAGTGCAGATGTAAGAACAAAGTATAAGAAAAATCAAAGTAGCGAGGAGTACATATCTCTCTAAACGTTTCATAACAAGAAACGTTTTTTTACAAGCAGTGCCTGTTTGTTAACCAGAGAACGTTCATTATATTTCCAATTCCTTCTATACTCTGTTTGCTTTCACTAGATATATAATAGCCTTCTCTCCGTCTTAATTCCTGAGCCATAACATCGAATTAAGATTTGTGTTTGAATGCTGCTAGTCACGATAAAGTGCGATGCAAAGGATGGAGGTCCGTATTGCAATCTTACTCTGCCATTGAGCTGTGAAAATGAAGTTGCAAGAAGACGAAAATCTACACCCAGATAAAATAAACGGACTATACTTACACACGATTCTGTTCAACTTGGAAGTAGCTTGTACTGAATGGGACAATATTCGTTCCGCCCCATCTAAATCGAAATGTCTGTCTAACCCTGAAGGAAATCGACTAGAAGTGTCACGAATAAGAAGAATGTCAACGTTGCGAAGGGCTTACAGGAGGAGAAAAGGCCAGGTCAGGTGGAAACTTTATTATTTCTTCAGCGTCGGAGGGAGAGGGGACTTTACACACACACACACACACACACACACACACACACACACACACACACACACACACACACACACACGGAAAGACAGATACCCACATTTCTCTTCACCTTTGTATCCAACGTCCGTTAATCCGTTTGGTTGTCTGTTCGTTCTCTCTCTCTCTCTCTCTCTCTCTCTCTCTCTCTCTCTCTCTCTCTCTCTCTCTCTCTCTCTCTCGCTCGCTCTCTCTCTCGCTCACTCTCTCTCTCTCTCTCTCTCTCTCTCTCTCTCTCTCTCTCTCTCTCTCTCTCTCTCTCTCTCTCAAAGGTTACCATCTCGGGCCGTTTTATATTTTTACCCAATTAGGCAGCACGTTGGCGGGCTTGTATCGGAAGCCAATACAGTCAGACGCATTTTTTGCACATTTTCCTTCCCGCTGAGGCTTTAATGATTTAATTGTGAAAGAGTCTGTAATGAAACCTGGGTTGTGGTTACCTAAGACTGTTACAGCTTATGTCATCACAGGTACTGGAGAGGGATGCCTTCATGCGGTGGCACTGATATAAACTAGTGATTTCTCTGCCCGGTTGTACAAACGTTCCTCTACCCCCTCTTTACCCCCAAAAGGAGGTTGGAGGGGTGCTGGAGAGAGTATTTCATCCTGCAGTCCACTGGGTTCATGATTCGTATGAACCTGGGGCTACAACTACAACTGTTAACGTATCTCAAACACCCAGTCCCTTTCCTTACTATGCAGGGGTTTGTTAGGATTGTAGGAGGGAGTGGGGATAGGCAAACCGTCTGAGCCCCGATTTCAATTGACCGGGAGGCTCGGATGACGGGGAAGAACTGGATGGAGAGGTATGTTGAGAGAGCGAGGTATGAGCTGGAGAAAGGACAGCCTGATGACGGAGGAAAGAATGATAGGGATATGATCCGTTTGAGGCAACTCCTTCCGGGATTAAGGAGATGGATAGATAGATAGAGGCAAACACTCGTAGATAGATGGCTTGTAAAATAATAATGGTTCAGTACTTTAATGCGCAGAGAAAACACGAAAATGTAGTTAATATTTGGATAAGATGCAGAGATGAGATTCGTGGATTTTCTGTGATTGAATGGAACAGATTGACAGCCAATATATCAAAGTGGAAGAGATGAGACAGGCCTTTGTGCTGCAGTGAAGTGACTCAGGGTTATGCTGTTGTTGCTGCTGCTACAGATGATGATGATGGTGATGATGATGATGATGATGAAGGAAGGAGGGGTTCTGTACAAAATTGATACACCCTGCTATAGACACCCGTAAGTTAATCCATCTGGCTAACTCTAGACGGCTGGATGTAGTTGAAAGTAATCCTGGCAGTAGAAAGGTGATTTACCAATATAATTCTCCTTTATGGGTACACCAAGGATTTTCAGTCAGGTTATCAACTGGCAGTTTGTTCAGCATTAGGAAGTACAGGTATTAGCATGTTCAGCTGATGGAGTATACGGTCTGTATTCTCGTACGTTAAGAAGGCTCCCTGGCACCTCTTCCTTAGCGATTTATTTTTGGATATGGATGGTTAATATAAATTTGTATATCGTTTATGCTGAAAATGGTGGTAATGGAATGATTTAAATGAACAGATTAGGATAGTAAGGCATAATAAACAAAATAAATCGCTTGGGAAGAGGTGTTAGGGAGCTTCCTTAACGAACGAGAATACGGCCTAGGACAGTAGAACGGTGAAATTCCCTATTAATTCGTTCCTTGACTTGGATGTACTATGCTCGTTTTACTCTAACTTGGCCTAAATTCCTGATCTGTCTGTCTTGAATGCTGAGTTTAAGATGAGATCAATGCTACTATACGATGCTGGTCTCAAGGAAGTGCTATGGAAAGGGATGCAAAGCGGTTGCATTGTCACTCTCTGCCACTGAGCTACGTCAAATAAGCTGGAAAAGGACGAAAATCTTGGCCAAGTTCGAATAAGAATACTATTGATACGTGACCCCAAAAAACTCCCACATTTTGGAAGGCTGTAGCACTGGCAGTAGTGAGGCGGGAGGGGCGAGGCTAGGGTCTGTTGGTAGCCCAACCCCAACCATCCTCAGTCACCAACATGGCGTGGTCGGGAGCACATCGTGCGTTCGCCGTCAAAGCGGTCTTCACAAACAACCATTCCGTGATCGCCGTGCAGAGGGCCTTTCGAGGACGTTTCAGTATTCCACGGAACCAAAACGTTTCAGATCGGAAAACCATCTAACAGTGGGTTGAGAATTTCAGGGCAACAGGCTCAGCTTTAAAAAGAAAATCACTTGATCAACCTAGGAGCACTCGTATAACTGAGAATATTGAAGCACTGAGGTGATCTGTTGTGCAGTCTCCTAGACGTTCTGCGCGGAAGCATGCTTGAAGAACTCGATGTGTGGTTTCAGCAAGATGCAGCTACGGCACACACAGCTCGAAGATCATTGCAAGTGCTGAGGGAAATGTTTCCGGATTGGGTGATCTCGTTGCATGGCAATGTTGGGTGGCCGGCCCATTTCCCTGACCTTGCCCCTTGTGATTTTTTTCTGTGGGGCTACCATAAATCACGAGTGTACAGTATACTCATCGACCCCAAACTCTTGAAGCTCTTAGGGTTGCTATTCAGCAGGAGATAGCCGCTGTTCCACCCGTCATGACCCGTTGAGCCATGGCAGCCTTCAGAAATCGCCTCCAAGCTTATATAGACAATGACGGCCACTATTTGGAGAATGTCATCTTTAAAACATGATGAATAAAAACTGTATTGAATAAAGTTTCATGTGTGCAAATAATATTTTGATTATCTTTAACCATTTTTTTCTTCATTTACCTTCGAAATGTGTGAGGTTTTTCTGGGTCACCTTGTACAAGTTATTACCAAACAATTTTATTCATATGTGAGAAATTATACAGCATGTCAGAGAGGTAGAGTTATTAAAGTATACAGCATGTCAGAGAGGTAGAGTTATTAAAGTATACAGCATGTCAGAGAGGTAGAGTTATTAAAGAATGGAGTATGTCAGAGAGGTAGAGTTATTAAAGAATGGAGTATGTCAGAGAGGTAGAGTTATTAAAGAATGGAGTATGTCAGAGAGGTAGAGTTATTAAAGTATACAGCATGTCAGAGAGGTAGAGTTATTAAGTACAGTATACAGCATGTCAGAGAGGTAGAGTTATTAAAGTATACAGCATGTCAGAGAGGTATTGTTTATTTCAGGTGGTGTGAGGGGTTTACATAGCCGCATAAAATCGCCTCCCACTAGCTATCACTAAATCTTTCATCTCGTCAATCACTGGACGTCATATTCATTTTATTCTCGCTGATTCAATATAGTCTTCTCATATTAAAGAGTTTATTGACGGCATCACAGACTCTATCCTGAGCTCAGTAAAAATCATCTGAAGGTAACAAAGAAAATCATGTGAGTGAAGGGTTGCCCCAATCACCGAAATAATTAAAGAGAGAAATATTGCCCTCTGTGTTTACATTCACACTTACATTTCCATCAACATATATCTCTCATCGTATACCATTTCACTGGCCCATACGCGCTTCTTTTTAATCACTTCCTTGTTTTTTTCTTGCACTGTGATTCACCCGTTATCTATATATTTTAGTGTTTTCCTCTTTTTTCCACGTTTCATCTCTTTGTACCCTTTTAATTGTCTTTTTTCTTAGCCACACATTCGATATTCTTTAAACTCTTTTTTCCATTCCTGATCAATATCCATCACGACTTCAGTTCTTTGTTCACCTTTCTTCTCTTTCACACCACTTTTCTCCCCCTAATCACATAATTGTTATTCTTCAAGTACTTTTTTCTGAATCATTCCTTATCTGTATCGTTCTATATTTTCTCTTATACCTTATTTTTCTCAATCAGTCCCTATCAGTATCCAGTAATGTTTTTCTCTTCTTTGCCCCGTCCCTCTCAATTACATCCCTCACTCTTTCTTTTTTCCTACTCTTGCATTAACTTTCTTCCTTTTCATTTTTCTGTTGCATTGTACGTGTTCAGCAGTCTCATACTAATGTCAATTTTTTTTCTTCTTAATGACAATTTTGGTTCTTTTCCGTTTCCATGTCATTCATTTGCTTTTTTTTATTTTTTATTATCCTTTATTTCCTGAGTCATTATATATCAATGTCACTCAAACTTTTCGGTTCTTTTTCCCCTGTTTCCTTTATTTTATATAATTTCTTTCCTGGCTGCACGTTTTCTTTCAGTTCTGTTCTACCTCACTCATCAAAATTCGTCAATGTTCTTCTCTTCTTCACCCTTTCTCTCATTTATATCCTTCTTCCTTGCTTTTCCCCAGTTTTACATTCCCTTCCTTTCACACTTTTCTGATCACTCATGTACACTGAATCATTCCTAATCAGTATTCGACAGTGTTTCTTCGTCTACTTCTTCATCTTAATCCTCGGAGGGGCCAGACTAGTTACTCACGGAAAACCACAGCAATCTGTGTTTTTTTTTTTTTTTTGTTTTTTTTTTTGTCTCAGAACTAATTTAGGATTAATGGATTAGGACAGGGTTCTTTTCTATACCAGTGATCCAGTACTTTATCACTGTAAGCGATAAATTAGTAAAACAAAGGATTAAGTCAGCATTTGTTTACATTTTCGACACTACTGTATACCTCATACCAATTAATCTAGCCAGGCATGTATGGCAACACTGCTCCTGCCGAGATTCTGATTGGCTGGAGGTGTTTGTTCGATTTTGTTGTTGCTAAAACTGATACCCTTTTTATTATCAGATGTGATACTGAGTTTGTCGACAGTACAATCGTCAAAAGCAATAAGAAATCCGTTATATACTTATCAACAATGAAATTTTCGTAGGAAGATGGAGATATTGAGTCAGCAAAGTATTATAACAGTCCAAGTCAAGGTCAGCGTTCGAACAATTCCTTTAAATTTCCGACACTCCGTAATATAACAGAAAATCAAGGAAACCTGCTTAATCTAAGCGTTGGTAAAACACACATTTAAATTTTAAGATCAGTCCACACCCTCAAATCGTGCCACAACTCTGAATAATTAAAAATTCTAATGAAAAGACGAGTTCTGCGGGGAGGGAGGTTTGAAAAAATCGCGAAAAATCAGAGTAGGCTAAAGGAAAACTATTTCATTATATATCCTCTATTATCACAGTACGGACTGATCTTAAAATTTAAATGTGTTATACCAACGCTTAGATTAAGCAGGTTTCCTTAATTTTCTGTTATATTATGGAGTGTCAGAGATTTAGAGGAATTGTTCGAACGCTGACCTTGACTTGGACTGTTATAATACTTTGTTGACCAATATCTCTATCTTCCTACGAAAATTTCATCGTTGATAAGTGTATAACGGATTTCTTATTGCTTTTAACGATTGTATTGTCGACAAACTCAGTATCACAAATGGTAATAAAAAGAGCATCAGTTTTAGCAACAACAAAATCGAACAAACACCTCCAGCAAATCAGAATCTCGGCAGGAGCAGTGTTGCCCTGCCTGGCCAGATTAATTGGTATGAGGTACAGGCAAGTTGTTGTTTGTTATAGATTAATCCATCTGAAGGTCAGAGTGGAAACGGGCAAGTGTAACCCGTCAGAGTAATGGCGTATGCACCAGGCAAGTCTTGCTGTTATTGCCCAACCTTCTTTTTTTTCTACTTGCACTCATTTTTACAGTAAAATATCCCTCCCATTTCTTTACTGGTAAAATATAGTTGTATTTTCATATATTGCGGCTTTTCAGGAGATAATAAACTTGTTTGTTAATTGTATGATCGTTGTTAATTTATTGTAATATTTCAGATGGTAGTAAAATTTTATTTCTTCATTCCAGGTAACGATTAACTTCCTATTCTCTGTAATAGATTACTGATAAATACTCTGCAGGATCATCACTAACCAGTAAGGTTAGTGATGTTGTTAGTTTTATACAGCAACAAGACCTTCACCTGCCAAACCTTCACCTGTAACTGTTGCATGAATTGTAACTGTTTTGCCAGCTGATTTTGTAAAAGTAACTGATTCTTGTTCCAGTATCTATTCCAGGTGCTAATCAGCAATATTTGATTCTTTTATAAGTCTTCACGTAACTTTGAATTTCAGAATGCCACAGAACATTATTTACATAGCCTGCTCCGGTAGTTTCACTTGATCCCTTTTTACGAACCGCTCCTTTGGTTGCAGGACGTGCAAACTACGTCAGGGCCTGGAAGACAAGATGACCAAGGCTTCAAACAAAATTAACAGCCTGATGCATAAAATTGATGTGCTGGAGGAGTTCATTTGAGCACGGTCTGCCACACTGTGGGGGATAGTGCCACTGCTTGGCCAACCGCTTTCCAGGCTGACCATCCTCCTCCCGCTGTAGTTACTTCTTCCCCCACCATGCAGAATGAGTTCCAGCCAGTGCGGAATGGTGCCAGGTTTGCGACAAAAGGAGCATCATTCCAGTAATCACATACAATAAATATCATATCCTCACAGAAGTAAAGGAAGAGCCTCACGAGGCACGGGATGTTGGTTACTCCGTCATCTGTGATCAGTTGGTGGAATTTTGTGGCAGGGCACCTTCTAAACAAAAGTGTTTTAATATTCCAGGTGCAGGAGTAGATGATGTGAGAGGCTGTGGATGACGATTTTGAGAATGCAGAAAATTATAGCCTTGTTATCATTTATGCAGGTACCAGTGATGTCATACAAACCCAGTCAGAGGAACTGATGGAGAAGTACAGAAAGATGATCCAACACTGCAAGGAGAAAATTAACAATATTCTAATTTCAGGCATACTCCCAAGGATTGATGCAGAGAATGCCTTCTTCAGCAAAGCATTTAGTATGAATAACAGAGTCAAGTCACTTTGCTAATAGGAAGGAGTTGAGTTTACTGACGCATGGAACCAGTGTTACTAGCAGCAGTTCCTATTTGTGAATGATGGAATACACTTGAATGCCGTTAGGTCTACCCATCTCGGTCGTTTGCTTAGTGATGCAATTAGTTTTCTTTGGAGGAAAACAAGCATCACAGGAGGCGAATGTAGACATCATGCAATCCGATAAATCAGTATGTAATGGAGGCTTCCATCATCATAAATGCATTAAAGCTCTTCTGGTAAATGCACGTAGTATGTGTAATAAATTTTCCGATTTAGAGGTCATTGCCTATATTGAAGATTATGATGTAATTGGTATAACAGATTCATGGCTGAATACTGAGCAAAGAGATTTTCTAGCAGAGTTTAATTTACCAGGCTATCACATTTTCGGTAGTGAAAGGAAGAATAGAGCAGGGGGTGGTGTGCTGTTACATATTAAATCAGGATTACATTCAGTCGTAATTACCAAGCTATGTATTGAAAACATTGACACTGTTATGAATCTTGTCATAAAATCACTCTTGGTTTAATTTATTGTCCACCCGGTCAGCCACTCAACATCAACAATGAAATCTACAATAAAACTGCCGAAATCTCTTGTATGCAAAGCACTGTAATATTTGGTGATTTTAATTTACCAGTTCCAAATTGGGGAGAAGCCCTATCGTCTCACACAGGGTCAAACCTATATACAAACTTGCAGGAAAGGTCTTTGTATCAATTTGTAAATTACCCAATGCATGGAGCTAACATCCTAGATCTTGTCTTAGGCACATCAGATACTTTAGTGAGTAACATTACTGTAGAAGAATTTAGTACAAGTGATCATTTCATAGTTACATGTAACATTAAATTTAGTGAAGACAATGTCAGGGCTAGTTGTGAGAAAGTCCCTAACTTTAAAAGGGCAAATTTTAGGAAATTAAAGACAATCATAGGTTCAGGTGACTGGCATCCCATTGTCGAAACTTTAGATACTGGTATCTATAGCGCATGGAATTTTTAAACAGAAACTCTCAACAGTGCAGTCAGGTTGTGTATTCCACTGCACAACAGAAGGCCTGCCAAAAATTCTAAACCCGACTGGTGGAACTCCGACATTAAACATTGTCTGGAAGCAAAAATTTTGCATATAAAATTTATCGTACCACAAAGAGTCAAAGTGTTAAAAATAAATACAATGCCGTTTGACGGAGAGCCAAAAACTTAACTAAATGCAGTAAGAAAAACCTTGAGGCACCTATTGCAAGTATCAGTAAATCAACTCCCAAAGCATTTTTCAGTTACACAAGAAGCAAAAGGGTACTAATTCCATCAATCGGTCCCTTAATAACTGATCACAAAACTATGATGGCGAAAATTTTTAATATTTTCTCTCCGTCAGTATTAACAACAGAAAATATACATACGATTCCTGCTGTTTTCCCAGTTCCTATAGAGGAGGACAACATAATAAATAACACTGCAGTTAGTGAGCATGACGTACTACTTGCAATTAGCAGGTTAAAAGAGAATAAAACAATGGGACAGGACAAACTATATCCACGTGTATTAAAGGAACTGCAGAATGAAATATCAAAGCCTTTATCTGAATTCTTTAACTTATCACTTAAGAGCAGTAAAGTGCCATATGAATGGAAGCTTGCTAATGTAACCCCAACAATCAGAGCACAACCAGAAGACTACCGCCCAATTAGTTTAACATTGGTGGTTTGCAAATACAGTAGCTTGAAAAGAGACAGATTTGTGAAACACTTAGAAACAATCTCATCAAAGATTCGCAACATGGTTTTCGAAATAGTCGCTCTTGCCTCACGAATCTACTGAACTTTTTCAATGATATACTGAACACGTACGACGAGACTAAATCTTTTGATGTTGTCTACCTCGATTTTCAAGAGGCTTTTGACAAGGTTCCACACAAAAGACTCCTTCAGAAGCTAAAGGCATATGGTTACAATGGCAGTGGTCTCTGGTGGGTAGAAGATTGGCTCAGTGGACGAAAGCAAAGAGTTGTAATAAAAGGAAAAGAGTCAGACTGGATAAACGTTACAAGTGGAGTGCCGCAGGGTTCAGTGTTAGGTTATTCATTTATATATATATATATATATATATATATATATATATATATATGGTACTGATGAAGGATTATGTTGTAAGACTTCAAAATTTGCTGACGATACTAAAACAGATAACAGAGCAGATACAGCATTGCAAAGGCAGGCAATTCAGAGAGATCTCTATTAACTGTTTAACTGGGCCCAAGCATGGCAAATGGATTTCAATATCAATAAATGTAAAATGCTAAACATAGGCAGTAAAAATGTAAGAGCTAGTTGTACCATGAATAATGTTCAGCTTGATATGGTAAACCATGAAAAAGACGTAGGAGTTATAATAACAAAATATTTGAACCAAGCAATGTACAGAAGCTGTGAAAAAAGCCAATAAATTGACTGGATTCATAGGTAGAGCATTTGAATATAAAGCCAATAATATCATCCTCACTTTGTATAATTCCTTATTACGCCCGCACTTGGAGTGTTGCGTTCAGTTTAAGTCACCGCATTATAAAAAGGATATGGAGATACTTGAATGAGTAAAGCAAAGGATGACAAAGATGATACCTAGACTGAGAAATAGACCATTCGAGGAACGATTAGAAGCCCGAATCTCTTTACCCTAACTAAACGGAGGTTAGGAGGAGATTTAATTTCATTATTCAAAATATTCAAAGGGCATGATAACACGGCTGTCAATAAATACTTCACAGTTGATGACTCAAATTATACTAGAGGCAGTGGGCATAAAATAATTGGCAAACGATTCCAGTCACATGAAGCTAAGCATTTCATCTTTATCAGAGTTGTAAATATGTGGAACAAATTGCCCTCTAGCGTAGTAAATGGTAATACAGTACTAACCATTAAAGGTCGCGTGGATAAGTATCTGTCATCTAACCCCCAGCTTAATATGTTTACTCCTGAATAAAACACTTGTGAATATAATATGTATGTACAGTATATTTTTTTTCCGGGCCTAGATCAATTTATTAAATGCAAATTAGTGTAAGCACAGATTAGGATATGAACAGATAGCTTGAGTTAATGGTCACTACTCTTACTTTCGACCTGTGATGGGCTGTGGATCACTGAGGGTCCCTGTTAGTTAAGTGACCACTATCGGATTTTTTTTAATGTACCAGGGGTCACTACTTCAGGAGGTAACTTGTGTGCTTGTCCCGCATGGGAAAGTTCCTTGTCTTAGCGGAGTGAACGGAGCTGGGGCCTGATTGACTGCTGCCTACTTTAAAAGCGCCAGGCAAGGCTGCTGCACTACCTCTGAACATCCACACTGTGCACTGCAATTCCAAAGCTTTGTCTACAGGCGTCTTGTTAACGTACCCATACATAATGTCATGCCGTAGTTATTTGTTTATTTAATTACTTTCTCTTTCAGGTTACTTAAACTGGTAGCCTATAGATATAGTATTATCGAATGTAACTTTTCCTTTTCAGTCTTTCCTATGAAATTTCTGTGTCAGTTTTTCCATGCTGCAAGGTGGTTTTTCTCACTTTTTCCAGTCAGTTTTAACTGGAGGGTTTGAAGGGGGGGGGGGAGAGCTTTCTTGCTTTACTATCCTTATCCTTCAGGATGTAGAAGTATATTTCGTAGTCATAGTCTACTCTGTAACAAACAAACAGCCTCGAATGGACCGTACGGTCCGTTGCTGTTTGCTTTCCTTTGTACTCCTCCTCCCCCTCCTCCTCCGCCTCATCCTCATTCTCATCTTCTTCATTCCTCTTCTTCTTTTTCTTCTTCTTCCCCTCAGTTTCGTCAATTTAACATTATTCTTGTGGTCGTCATCGTCACACATTTTTCTTTATATTCTTTTCTTCCCATAAATTAATCTCTGTTGATACCATTTAGTGTTTTTCACTCTCTCTGTCTCTCTATTTTTTAAGCCTTCCCCTCCCCTATAGCTTTTTTCCCTTTTTTTATTCTGTAATCCCGAAATAAAAGTAGTGCGAACAGGCTGGGGATCACGAGGCAGGTTAAAAAACACCCATCACGTCCATGAAATAGGAAAAATGATAACAAATATTGGATGTAGCTCTCTCTCTCTCTCTCTCTCTCTCTCTCTCTCTCTCTCTCTCTCTCTCTCTCTCGTCATTATTATTGCTTTCAATAATTGTCACACGTGTCGCTTAAAGCTCAACATTGTATGCAGTAAAACCCACTCATCCTCTCTCTCTCTCTCTCTCTCTCATCATTTTTCAATAATTGTCACTCGTGTCGCTTAAATCGTTACATGGTATGCAATAAATCCTCTCTCTCTCTCTCTCTCTCTCTCTCTCTCTCTCTCTCTCTCTCTCTCTCTCTCTCTCTCTCTCTCTCTCATTTCTGACCCTCCCTCTCCCCACCACACCTTTCCTGTCTAAGTCTCTTCCTCTACTTCCATCCCTTCCCTCTCCCTTCCCTCCATCCCATCCCTCTGCCCTCTCTCCATCCCCTCCCTCTCCTTTCTCTCCATCCCTTCCCTTCTCCCTTCTCTCCCGTACTGTGAATCTGGATCGGAAAAATTGCCATCTGAAAATTCATGACTTATAGCACTCTAATAATAGTGTGTGTGTGTGTGTGTGTGTGTGTGTGTGTGTGTGTGTGTGTGTGTGTGTGTGTGTATGTGTATTTAATAATAGGGTGTATATTTGTGTGTGTGCTTCTGTGTTCTTAATAATTATTGTGTGTGTGTGTGTGTGTGTGTGTGTGTGTGTGTGTGTGTTTGTTTAATAATAGGGTGTATATTCGTGTACGTGCGCGTCTGTGTTCTTAATAACTATTGTGTGTGTGCGTGCGTGCGTTCGTGCGTGCGTGCGTGCCTGTCACTGGGACCCTCCCCCGTATTTTCGCCCCCAGAAATTCTCCGTTGCGTAGTATCTTTTCGCTCCTTTTCATCTGACTACCTCCAGACGATTTTATTCAGTTTAGGAAGAGTCCCGAAGATGTCTATGGTTAATGATGGATGTATATAGCCCTCCAAGTTTAGTTAAGCCTCTCCTAAACTGAATACAGTCATCAAGAAAGTGCTAGAATTAAATCAGAAGTACGTCATCGGACTGAAATGGCTAGTGATATATCTGTATCTTGAATGCTGAGCTGTAACAAGAGACTAACATAAGCACATAATGCTGGTCTCGAAGGGTTCCTATGCAAAGGATGTAGAGCTACAATTCTGTCTTATTCTGTCATCATCCTACGGAATATAAGGTGCAACGGGAGAAAAATATCAACAACGTTAAAATCATGGAACTATGCAGTAGTTCATTATGGATGCTGCGTTCGTCAGACAGTGGCCTAAATGCACTGTGCGTAAATCGTTAACCGGTTCAGTCTGGTACCATTTAATATATACGTAAATGATGCAGGTACCAATTTACATTTACGTTAGTCACCTTGCCGCTGATTAGCATCTACATAAGTTATGAATTTAAAAATTCATAAATTGTCACTAGTGTAACACTTTGATATTTTTCATATCCTACATACTTATGAGAATTTTCTAATCTCGGATCAGTATTTTTACTATATAACAAATCTCTGATCAGTAGTTCTGCGCCATAAAGTATGTCCTTAGAAACCTACGAATTTCTGCAAACGACGCATACATGAAGAAATCTGAGCGTTGTCCTTGCACAGTCTGAGGAAAGCAAGTTGTTGTTTGTGCTGGTTTCAGTGTGTGGGGATTTGTAAGGCCAGGTGCTTCCAAAATTGTCTTCGCTGTGCAGTCTTCTTAAAGCCAAAGTTCATCGTGTTTATATGGCGCTTGATACAAATTATATGAATCTTGCCTTAATTTGTTGCGACTGTCTGCAAATAATAGGAAAATGTGCCAACTTGTAAGCACAATAAAAGTACCAGAGTGCATATTTTTCAGCATATTAAAAAGGAAACATTCTGACCCTAATCAACTCCACCCACGTACTGTCGACGCTCTGGTATTCTGCCACCCACTCTTTCAGCTCAAGGACTTTTTTTTTTTTTTTTTTTTTTTTTTTTCAACATTGTTTTTACTTGTATTTTTTAATTTTTTTTTTTTTTTTTTTTTTTTTTTTTATTGTAGGCTAAATCTAACACGTCCATTTTTTAAAGTGTCTGTCATAAGCCAAACAGACTCATCTCATACCCATCCCTTTCCAAAAATCTCTCAGGCTGAATACAGTCATCTAATAGTAGCAAGAATTAAACTGGTGTTGAAGAGGAACGCCTTCATGTGGTGGCACCGATATGACTGGCGGTGGAGCTGCCTAGTTATACACACGTCCTTTAGCTCCCTCCCCATCACCTCGAAAGGAGTATGGTGAGCTGCAGGAGAGGAACAACTTCAGACTGCAGTCCCCTGGGTTTCACTTACTAATATTACTACTCCTCCTCCTCCTCCTCCTCCTCTTCGTACTACTACTACTACTACTACTACTACTACTACCACTACATAATACGTCCTGGGACTGGAGTTACGTACTAGAGGCTTAAAATCTGTTGCTGCTGTTGCCGTTGTTGTTCTTGTCGTTGTTGTTGCTGTTGCTGTTGCTATTATTGCACCAAGCTCATCTGGAGGTGAACTCGGTGGAATGTAGGCTGGAGCTGCCCTTCACCTGCAGTCCACCCTCCTCGTTTCTTGGGGTAGGGATGGAGCTGAGGGGCTTCTGTATAACCGGACAATGTGACCGCCTAAACATATCGGTGCCGCCGGGTGAAGGCGTCCCTCTCCAGCACCGGGTTACACAAAGCTGAATAAAATCGTCTGGTGGTAATCAGAATATAACCCCATGGTGTAAACGTAAACATAACATTTGTAACTCTTCGCCTTCAAGCTGTTTCCCTATGCTGAGTAAAATCGTCTGAGAGAAGCCACAAGAAAACATCTAAGTGCATTCATTGCCTGCACAAACGATTGTATATTTTAGCAAAGAAGCAGTCATGGAAATAGATACTTTATATGGGTGTTACAGGAAATATGTGAGAATTTTTAGGGGGATGTTATTCGGCGGGTTCTGCATAATAAATAGTAAATGGTAAATAATAATAAATAGTGAAGAATAAAGAGCAAAGAATAATATATCTAGGGGTCCAGTTTCCAACCTTTACTGAGCTACAATTACTGGTGACCTGAGGGGGGAAATGGTCTCCCCGATAACTCACCTATAAAGGTCATCAGTAATTGTATAACGGTTGACAATTGGACTAGTGTTGATTTATCATTTTTTTATCATCATCATCATCATCTTCATCTAATCCAAAATTATAACAAGAATGAACTTCTAAAATTTGTCAAATATTTCCTGAGATATCGTCATATTATTTATTGCATTTGATATCTATGTCTATATTTAAGAATACTTTCATATCGACCTCTTCAGTCAGATGGCTTTATATTATGATGTGCTCTTGGTATTTCCAGATGGTTTTATACTGGTTCAGGATAGACTTTTCGAACAAGTGAGGTTGGATACAGTTGGCATTAACCTTTCAAACTGTCCGAAATTAGCAACTGTAAAGTAAAATATGAATAAGTAAATAAGTTACCGGATTCAAAAGGTATATTTATTGTATGGCAACTGTTTACATAATTATATGCACACACTGCTGTTTTTAGAAAACATACAGCATACCAGATGAAGGACTGATCATATCCTTGTATAACAGTGTATGCTGCCCAGTGCAAAAGCAGCATCATAAATATATATATTTCCCGTGAGTATATAGTATTGATTTTGCGTGACGTGCAATTTAATTAAGGTTGCTTGTCATGTATATCGATTTTCACGGTTCTAAAGATGTCCTGGCCTCACCGGGTTTCTCTGTTCCTCCCATCTCATCTCTCTCTCCACGCTGCCTCAGACACGCTGCTTTGAATGGATGAGTTGATCGATTCAGGGCCTGTTTGCACTGAGGCAGAAATCGGTAATATTCTAAGAGGTTCGACACAGTGAGGTCCGACGTAGCAGGCTTCGTGGCACCTCTTCCCTAGCGACTTGACGTTACAACCTAAGATTCCCTTTTATGTTATTTCATCATTTTAATGTCGGCATTATATGTATCAGTGCCATATTGGAGGGTATCGAGGTGTAATTTTGCAGAGTAAATAGCTAAGGAAGAAATGTTAGAAATCTCCAAAACCAGTCAGAATACGGCCCGTAATATAAAGCATATTGTTCGATCATGTGGGCAGAAGTAAAAGTTAGGAGGAGGAGACACCGTTCCATATGGTCACGCTTTACGCATTTCATATTGCACCCACGCCTATTTTGTGTCTAACACTGAAAAAAAGGAATGGTCAGAACACATCCCACTGAAGCGGGGTGTTGTTTCTCCTGTTTTACCGTGACCTACACGATTGGACAATTTCCGTCAGATTATGTCCAGTTCCGACCTCAGTGTGACC
This sequence comes from Coenobita brevimanus, assembly GCF_032717465.1. Classification (NCBI taxonomy): domain Eukaryota; kingdom Metazoa; phylum Arthropoda; class Malacostraca; order Decapoda; family Coenobitidae; genus Coenobita; species Coenobita brevimanus. The sequence goes on from NC_136959.1 coordinate 50,715,797, forward strand.
AAAGCTTGATGCAAATTGTTGCTTGCACGTGTAGGTTGGGGTATAATTTGGAAGAAGAACACGCTATCCTTCTGGGGCACATTAGAGTCAAGCCTTTCTCCATTGCTTGATCTCATTCAGATAACAGTGAGAAACGGTTTGCTCTAAACGTACCCAGTGAAGCTTGATGTTCTCCCAGTTCTTATCCCTGTGTATATACGAATGGACAAATTTACGCCAGAACACGTCCGAGTCTGACGAAAGTGCGAAAAGACCTTTATTCGTGCACTGGAAGAATCATGTTATGTTGCCTAGCACGTAGTGTGTTTGAGGCCTTCAGCTCTAGTACATGGTATCACACACGAGCGCGGAGGAGTATTGTGTTCGGTCCTCTTTGTGTGTGTGTGTGTGTGTTTTGTTTCTGTGTGTCTGTTTGTCTGTCCGTCTGATTGTGCCCGTGTGAAGCTAGACGGGCGATAAACAAAAAAAACTGAAATATGGATTGTGAACTGCAAGATGAGGGCAACTTCAGCCTGTAGTCCACTGGGTAAACTTTTCATATGACCCCAGCGATACAGTACTACTTCCTTACAATTGTTCTCTCCGAAATGCTAGGCGATAAACACACACACACACACACACACACACACACACACACACACACAAAGAGAGAGAGAGAGAGAGAGAGAGAGAGAGAGAGAGAGAGAGAATATGATATAGAACTATGTGTCTTGGGTCAGGATCCTTGTCAACTTGGAAAGATCTCAAGCATATCTTCCTTAGTGATATATTTTGGATACTACACGTTCCTGTTCTCTTGTATGTGTTTTTAACCTCTTCCCATGGTTTTACACTCGCACCTGCTAAGCGAAATACGTATTGTAAACTACGACATCGGAGAGAAGAGACAGATTAAACAAAGTAAATACATTCCATGATTTCACAAGAGAAATCATTACACCCACATACTGAATATTATTTTTGATTATTGTATGTGTTCCTGCAATACTGTATCCTCACAATAGCACAAACAAACATAGCCGTTACAGTACTTTGACTCTCACATGCATCGCTCTTCCTCCACACCTTTGCCATTCGTACTTCTCCAGTATGGGGAGGGGTTAAATCTGGCTATCACTCTTCTTCAGGGAAAACTGGTCCTGTTCTGCAGTGGACATAATAAGGACTGATACAGATAAACTGACATATAGATATAGGTATTAAGTTAATTTTCCCCTCTTAATTAATATATTATTATTATTATTATTATTATTATTATTATTATTATTATTATTATTTTGTTACGTGGCAGAGGTCTGGTTTTCGAAATGGGAGAAGGTCATTGAAGGCGAGGAAGTTTATAAATAATAAATTAAGTATAGACTGGAGTTATCTGATACCGACGGTGGCAAGAGAAGGTTAGATTAAATAAATGTGGGTTCCTGTTATTGAGGCCAGATCAGATGTGTGTCAGATCATATTAGGTGAATACTGGACGAAAGGTTACATGAATAACTTAGATGGGGCAGATTAGGAAGCATGAGTTAGGGTGTGCTGCGGGAAAAATGGTATTAAATGCATCAATCCCATGACCTACTTTCTGTTTTATTCTTGCCTTGGTGCTACATAGGGACGCCTTCACGTGGTGGGATTGATATGACAACGCGTTGGAGTTGCCTGGTTATACAAACGTCCCTGAACCCTTTGCCTGTCCCTCGAAAGGAGAATGGTGAACTGCAGAAGAAAGACAACACCGCCCTGCAGTTCAGTTCAGATGACCTTTTGACTGTAATTAGTGCCAATGATAGTCTTGCTCTTTATATACAGTTTTATTCAACACAGGAGAGACTTTTCTAAGTGGAGAGTGTTAACCCCCTTCACACCCATGACGTATTTTGTCTTTTATTCTGGCTAATAAAGAAAACGATTACATACAACATAGAAACGACCTCCAGTACTGCTAAGTATACTAAAGCCTATATTTCAGTCTTCCAGTTCAAGAAAATCTCTCCATAGCTGAATAAAATCGTCCGGGGATACCAAGGAAGTAATATAAAGAAAGTGGTTGAAGGAGTTAGCTTCTTGTGTATCAGGAAGGCCTTGTAAGCTAAATGAAATCGTTAAGTGGCAGTAAGAATAGATATTAAAAAAAAGTATGAGGTACGAATTGCACACACACACACACACACACACACACACACACACACACACACACACACACACACACACACACACACACACACACACAGCGTCCATCACAAATTATAGAAATCTGGACTAGTTTTTAACTGACTCTTGTAAAGCAAAGTTGACTTAGAATCTAGTTTTATGATACGGTATAATTTTTTGCACACCCTGAAAAAAGACAGAAAATGAGAATAATAATCACAGTACACCTTTGACTTTTTCTCGTATACAAACATGATTGCCTCTAAATCTTTGTGTTTTTATGGCTTATGGTATATTTTTAAAGTGACGGGTTGTATATCATGGAAGAAAAATATACTAGATGGCGTATTAATTAAGTCTTCATCCATTTTAATTGGCGTCAACCGGGCTGATTCCTTTATGACTGACATTTATATATTTCACTTCTAATCTTGTCACCTCCAGACGATTCTCTCCAGCTTAGGGTACATTTCCTGTCGTTAGGGTGGCTAATGAAGGCTTCATATGACCTCTCCTGTTCGAAAAAAAGAATCATGTGCTGAAAAAAATCGTCGTGTGCTGAATAATATCGTCGTTTGCTGAAAAAAATCGTCGTGTGCTGAACAATATAGTCGTGTGCTGAATAATATCGTCGTGTGCTGAATAAAATCGTCGTGTGCTGAATAAAATCGTCTGTAATTTCAAGACTGTACTAAACAATGTCTTCGAATTTACTGGTTATTGAAGCATCCCTCCACTTTAATCAGTTTCAGCCAAATAAAAGTGTCCTACACGAACATGTACCGTCGTATACCAAAGAAAAAAGAAGGTAGCAACTGAAAATGCCTGCTAAACTAGGAAAACGCTAAATAAAGGAATAATATGCAGTAAAATACTTGAAATAAAGCTGACTTCACAGGGATGCAAGGAACAGCTCATTTTGCAAGGGACAAATATATACAGAGTAAAAAGAAATCAGATCATGGAAAAAACACCCAAAAATAAGAAAAAAAAGGAAAAAATACTAGATAAATTTGTCACTTTGGAAGCAGGAAAGAAAAAACGAAGTACAAGGAAAAAGACAGCTCAAGACATGTTCAGGACAGGGCGAGAACAAAGAAAAAAACTCAGAATAGAGGACAGGAACATATTATTAGACCCTTTCTCTACGATGGCACTATAGTTTGATTTATTCTTGCTACCTCCAGACGATTATGTTCAGCTTGGGAATGGTGATGTGTAGTGGTGTAGTGAGTGGTTAAAGGAGACTATATTTAACCCCTCCAGTTCGAAGAACTCTCTTTATATTGGACTTAATTGTCTGGAGTCGGCAATACTACTACTACTACTACTGCTGCTACTACTACTACTACTACTACTACTAATAATAATAATAATAATAATAATAATAATAACAATAATAATAATAATAATAATTATAATAATAATAATATCATTATCAGTAGTAGTAGCAGTAGTAGTGGTAGTAATGGTAGTAGTAGTAGTAATACATTATTTTTAATAATAATAATAATAATAATAATAAAACGTCGTGGAACTGAAGGCATGAAAATGAGGAATGCTGCTTGATAATAATCTAGCGATCAGATATAAAATTGGTATACAGAACACGTGTGCTTAATTAGAAAGGAAGGCAGCGTCAGAGAAGTCAAAAATCAGCATGACAATATTAATACTTAGGAGCAGAGGACAAGTAAAACGTAAAGTAGAAAAGGAAAACGTAAAATAAAAAAATATACATGAAGATTTTTACAGCAAATTAATTCTTAGGAACTGACGACAAACTGAACTGAAAACGGAAAAGGAAAACGTAAAATGAAACAAAAATACATGAAAAGTTTTAATGCAAAGTACCTGGTACAGACAAAAAAAATTAACAAAAACAGAACAGATATAACGCAGGCAAAAATGGATCATTGACAATTAACTGAAAAAAGCAGAATAGAAATAAAACACAGACCAGCGATAAAAATGTAATGGAGAGCAGGGAGAAAAATGGAATATAAAGGAAATGAACAACTTATTGAGTGTAAATGTACAGCCTGTAGATTATAACAGATAAGACACGATACTTGAAGGTGATAATCCGTGATAATCCTTTCACACTTACATAATACTTAAGAACAGAAAAGACAAAAGTATAGATAGTAGTAATGACGCATCACACAGAGAAATTATGAGCTGGATGGAGGTGTGTGCAACAAGAGCCGATAAATAAAAACAGAACAAGGATGAAAAACTATAAAAATAAATGGTATCTTTATAAGGGACAACATTTAGTCCCAGAAAATAAAAATATATGAAAAATTAAAGACCATGAACAAAGAACAATATTTGATGTGCCCAGGAATTTCACTAACATAAAATAATAGCCAGTCTCCTATTACCCCTTTCTAGGCTTAGGGGTTCGAGGCTAGGTTTCCATAGTCCAAATCTTTAATAGCAGGAGATCGACCTGTCTCTCTAATCAAAAGCCTTCCGGTGACCTTTGGGAGACTCCAAACCGTGAACACAAGGCAAGATCTTTACTCCAACTCGAATATTCTTCTGTCACTCTTAAAACGTGACAATAAGTAGTGATGAATAAAGAATAAAAATGTAAAAGACGAGAAAATTGTAAGAAAAATTAAAGATTACCAAAATACCCAAAGATATACAAGTTAATCTCCACACAGCTCTAGATCAATGACAGTCTTCTGTGCATTTTTCCATAATAATTAATTAATGAACGTACAAGAACTTAGGATCTTCATCTGAGAAATTACCGATATGCCGGGAACCGAACCCGAGACTCTCAGGTGAGAGCCAGGCAGCATACCACTACACCACGACCAGGTAAAAGTTAACTCACGTTGTCACAATCTTGTAACCAACGTCCCTCCGCCCCCACTGTGGGCCTGAAGAGGATGAGTTAACCACCTGGCTCTCGGGCAAGTAGATGCTTTTAATCTATCCCAAGCACTTCCGGCAAGTCAGAATGAAGGGAGAACCTGTATTTTGCACAGGAAAAATCATCTGAGAAATTACCAATATGCCGGGTAATTTCTCAGATGATTTTTCCTGTGTAAAATACAGGTTTCTCCCTTCATTAGGATCTTCAGTTTGCGTGTTTTTATTCTTTGACCTTTGGCGTCATAAAACCCTTTGAAAGTTCTATATAAAAAAATGCATAAAGGTATCCAGGGAACAATTATGGCAAATTTGAAGCGAACAGGTGAGGAAGTAAAAAAATATGGACCAAAATGAAAAGTGTTGGATAAAAGAAAGGGAAAAAAAAAAAACGAGAAAATACAGGTCTCCACACGATGGTTTGGAGACCTATATAAAATAAGTACCTGGTTAGAAGAAGGAAATACATAGCGACAAAGTAAATTTATAGATGTCTACTTAGGAATGTACTTAAAAATCCAAGAAATTGTAAAGAAGAAAGACCAAGAATAAATATATAAAAACCTAATGGCAATCAACAACACTGGGTAAATAGACTGAAAACATTCATATGTAAGGACAGTAAGAAGAGAGGGGATGAAAATGTGAATGATATGGAAAAGCTGATTAACAATACTGTCAGAAACAGGACAGAGTATTTACTTTTAGAAAATAGTGTTGAATAGCAAAACATAGTATGACGAAACCTGAGATAGATATTAAAGACACAACACCAACAACTTAAATCAAAATACCCTGTAGAACGAATGTAAAGCAAAAACGTACACTCAGGATTAAAAAAAAAGAAAAACGAAATTTTTAAAGGAAACTATTCAGATCCATGGAAATATAAAAATGAATATAATCAGATTCATATCATACTTATCATACATTAGCAAACTAGCAAACACAAAATAAAACACGGAAAACAGACATCAATAAACGGGGATATGTCAGATACCAGGAAGCGATGGTTTCATAACGTAAGCCCACAAGAGCCGAGGAAATTGGAAGCAGGAAACCAGGAAACGTTTGAATGGCATGCAAAGCGAAGGGGAAAACAGGAATACACGTGTCACCGTAAACAAGCCACACATTGCGAAACGATACAGAAAAAAAAAAAGATGTAACGCGCAAATGCAAAGCTCGAGAAGGCACTGACTGTGGGAGAGATTAACGGGGAGAGAAAAAGTGTGTGACTACGAACATGCATGAGAGAGAGAGAGAGAGAGAGAGAGAGAGAGAGAGAGAGAGAGAGAGAGAGAGAGAGAGAGAGCACTACATCCGACCGACAAGCAGGAAGTTGGGTTAAAAAAATAGTCAAATAAATGTTCCCAAACCCGACGCTACAAACAGAAACCAGACAAGAAAAAACCGTAAAAATTCTTGCTTGAAATACATAGCAGTCAGTTGAGAGAGAGAGAGAGAGAGAGAGAGAGAGAGAGAGAGAGAGAGAGAGAGAATTATCAGAAGAGCGTAAACCAGATATTGATAATAAATAACATTGCACACACACACACACACACACACACACACACACACACACACACACACACACACACACACACACACACACAAAATAACATTACCAGGAATTCATAAACAGACAATAGAAGCAGCCCTATGGAGAGAGAGAGAGACAGACAGACAGACAGACAGACAGACAGACAAACAGATAGGCAGAGACACACAGAGACACAGAACGACGAGGTTTAGAGAGAGTTTGGAACCTGGCAGAGCTCAGGTAACACAAACCCTCGTCTTTGATGTGACGTGGGGAAGGTTGCATTACGCCTGACATTCAATTGCCAACACCATTATTGCTCTCTCGCATTACCAACACGGGAAGGGCGAGGTGAGGCAAAAATCCAGAGCGGAGCAGGGGGTGAAAAATGATGATCGGAGTTTTTAACCATTTTTTTTTTTTCTCGAGAGTGCAAAGGGTGAATATAAAGATTACTGGGTGTTTTTTGTTCTTTTTTTTTTTTTAGGGTTTGTTTTAATTGGTCACACTGGAAATAATGATTAGACTGTGTGATTGGCTGGGATTTGGATAATGTAGGTGGACGGGAGAGTGGGGTGGTGATGAGAGGGGAATGCAAGTGACTGAATCATTCTTTTTAAGTGACTAGGATGAACCACAGGCTGGGCGCTTGCAGAAAGTTTTCCTTTCCATCAATAGTTCAAGAAAAAAAATCAGATTGGAGATCCATCATTATGAAATTTCTGAAACATTATGCTGAAGCCTGGAGGTCATAGGTAGAGCGAAAGACAAACTGAGGGAAAACAGCTTTAGAGTGGAATAGTTGTTTACATGAAGGACTAAGCGGCCGGTTAACTTTAGCAAGAGAGATTAACCAGAAATGAGGTGAGCGGGTTTAGCTAGACGTGTACTGCATGCCGCCCTTAGTGGCCAAATAATTGCAATATGAGACGACTAACCTACTTACAGAGAGAGAGAGAGAAAGAGAGAGAGAGAGAGAGAGAGAGAGAGAGAGAGAGAGAAACACTCCAGTGAAGAATAATGGTTGAAGGGAAATGTTGGAACGAAAAGTTTTTTAATTCATCCTCTACTCAGTCACATCTCCCTCCCCATTTCGCAAGTCATAGCTGTTATTCTCACACATGGGTAACTAAAGCCTCTCTGTACAGTACAGTCGACAACGGCAACGTATTAAAGAAAACACAGAGTTGGTTCAGAACACCCAAACTTTGAGAATGAGACGCTGATTTCCCCGGGGAGGTACTGTCATCACCCGAAAAAGAAAATTCACAGTTACTGGGTGGAAATGAAGGACTGAGCTGTGCGTTGTTGAAGATAAAGAAATATTGATGTGGTAAATTATTACGAGTTGGAAGATGGTGGAATTGAGCGTTGATGCATTAAAAATTACCAGGTTTGCTTTGCTACATTCTGAAATCAAGTGTGTCGTAGCCTGTTTATTGAGATGGAAGTGAGAAGCGGGCGAAAAAGTGAAGTGTGGAACCATCAGTGAAGGATTGATGAGTGCTACATGTACATCTTTGAAGGCCATTTGTCACTTGTAAGGAAGAGAGTCGATAAAAGGAGAAAGCCCTCAGGTACCCCACCATTGATAATATTAGAGACGAGCTGATTACGTCCACAACAGTAAATTGGGGCGATTAGAAAGGAAACCGGAGATGAAGGCCCAGATAGAACAGAACCGTAGGAAGGCGGTTTGGAAATTACAGACTTGTCCCAGTCTTGGTCCAGATTCTTTGAGGTATGTAGCACAACAGCAAATGTTTCACAAAAATTCCGAAAAGGGGGATGGTCAGATACCTGCAAGGAATGTAAGGAGAACATCACTGGAGCCACATTGATGGAACCCATATTGATGGTGAAAATTAAGGTTTTGAGAAAGAAGTTATTTTGAAATCTCCCTGCTAGGAACAAAGTGGGTCTTTAGAAATCCAAGAATTTAAGATACTGGACGATGGCTGAAAACTGGGATTGGTGAATTTGGATGACTTGTATGTGAACAGGAAAAGTATTAGTGGGTAATTGGTGGTTAATAGTAATGAGCTGGAATTAAGTGAAAAGTGAATATTACTCATGCTGAATCGCAGTGAGAGATTTTTTTTTTTTTTTTTTTATGCGAGGAAGAAGGAACCAAAGGCCATGAGCCCGCAGTAACAGTTCCCTCCAAGAGAAAAACAAAATACAATAGAGAGCCAAATTCAAGATCCGATCATTTTGAGATTGGCGGTGTAGAAGAGTAATAAATGCTGAATTATACGAGCATTGATGAAGAGAGATGAGTGTAGCAGTTTGTGTAATGAGTATTTAACCCCTTCAGTCTGATGACATATTTTCCTCATATTTTTGTTATCCCAAGACGATTTTATTTAGTCGATAATGGGGTTTTCCAGCTGGAGGGGTTAGATGTAGCCATCATTAACCCCTTACAACCAGTGGACTCTCCTAAGCAAAATAAAATCGTCTGAAGGTAGCACAGGGATAAAGTACAAGTCATCAAAGTGAACTGATTAAAGGAAAGAGGAGAGAGCTGACATGTAGGCAAGGCTGCGGTTCCGGTATTACCTTTAATGTTCAGTAAAAGAATTTTCTCATAAGCTGACTTAAACCGTCTTACATAGTTTTGACAAGACGTCGTCGAACTTTAAGAGTTAAGGGATTGAGAATACTATAACAATAGGATAAGAATACGATAAGAAACGTTATCACTTAAGAGTTGTAGCCTTCTCATGGTCGGAACAACTCTATTCTACTCTAGATAACTTTGACGATAAAATTTAGCCGACAAGAAGTCATAGGAGGCTTAGAATAATGATACATTTTCATCATTATTTGTGTGATGATATGGACAAATTGTATATTCTATTCAAATACCTCAACACAATTTTATTCAGCTGGGAGTGAATGTTGGAGCATGAGTGTTAATAATATTCTCTTGTTTCTCTTTTCAGATCAAAATGAGAGACCAGGGAAGAGGAGAGTGAGGAGGGAAGAGGAGAAGCTGACAAGCAGAAGATAAAAATACGCAGAGGAAGAAGAAAGAGGAGGAGATAAGAGGCTTCAGGAAAGCTAGAAAACTCGCAGGAAACGTTGATAAGAGTAAATCCATAAAGCAAGAGTGGGAGGAAGAGCGTGTAAGAGCTGGGAGGAGAGGAGTGGGCGAGACAAGAGCATGAGTCAGGGAGGAAGGAGAGGAGGAAGTGTGAGGTAGGCGAGAAGGAGAATAGAGGGAGAGAAGAAGGAAGAGTGGAAGACAGACAAGAGAGAGAAAACAATGAAATATATATACTGAAAAGAAAAAGCAGACGATAGAAAAGAGAACAAGAAAAAATACTGGAAAAAAAGCAGAGAGAAGCCAATGACAAAGAACCAACACAGAAAAACATCTTAGAGAGCAGTCAGAAGCAGCAGGTAGACAATAATGAGCAAATAAATAGTTGAAATCAGCAGAGAAAAAAAGCAGAGAGACAGAGGAAGGAACAAGCAAATATACTGAAAGCAGGAGAGAGAGGAGCAATAGACAGAAAAAAAGAAGAGAACAAGAAAATACTTTGAAAAGAGCTGTGGGAAGCAGACGACAAAACGGAGATCAAGACAATATACTGGAGAGAAGAAAGAAGCAAGAGACAGGCAAAACAAAGATCTAGAAATATACAAAAAACAAAAAGACAGAGATCCAGAAGGCAAATAAAAGAAACAAGAAGTGATAGCTGAAAGGATCAGGGAGAAGTGGAAGACAGAACAAAGAACCAGGAAACATACTGAAGACTTAAAGATCTTATACTCCAAGATCAACCACCCAATAGAGGAAAGGAAAAGGGAAGATAGCGTCCAAAGAAGAAGCCCGGCAAGAAATGATGGCAGGAGCAACTAATTGAGCCATAAGTAAAAGAAACGAAAAACCTGATGAAGAAAAGAAGCACTACATAAGAGAGAAGAAAGGGCGTGAAAAAGGGTGTGAGTGAGAAGAGGGAACAGAGGAGGAGACAGAGACAAGAAGGCCTAGCAAAAAAGAGAGAAAATTAAACTCGCATATAAACAGCAGGGAGAAAAGCAAAAAACTTTAATTAAGAAAAACGAGAAAACGAAGAGCGAGGATACAACTAGAGGAGTGAGGATAGGAAGAAGAGGCCGAGGTTAAGACCAGAAAAGCGAGGAAAATATACAAGAAACAAGAATAAGAAAAGAACAAGAAGAGGAGAAGACTGAGAAGAGGACAAGAGAAGTTAGGACCGAACAAGAAGAGCAAGAATAGAGTAAGTTCAAAGAGAGGAAAAGAGTGAGGACAAAACAAAAGAAGTAAGATTACAGGAAGTGGAAATTGTGGGCAGGAGTAACGAAAGAAAAAGAGGGGCTATAGGGAGGTGAAGCGGAGAGGGGACAACAGTGAGGAAATACTTGAGTGAAAACAGGTGTAGGGGTGAGTGGACAAAAGTGGAGACAAAAGAAAGGAGTGAAGGGAGGTGAAGGGGAAAGGGGACACAAGAGGAGAAAGAAGAAAAGTGGAAATAGAGTAAGTGCAGAGAGAGGACAGAAGAAAACGAGTGTAAATAGGTGAAGAGGACAAGAACAAGGGTGACAGCAGAAGAAGAAAGTGAGGCTAAGTGAAAAGGAAAGGAAAGAAGAAGAGTTTAAGGAGTTAAAAAGGAGAGGAGAGAAAAGGAGGAGTGTAAGGAAGTGAAAATTTGAGAACAGAAGAAGAGGGGTGAAGGGTAGAGAGGAGGGCAGGAGGAGTGTGACGGTGTGATTTAGAGAATCACCCTGGATACGCTAGCAGTTGACTGGGGTGGCGGTAGGATGAGTGACCACGAGCACCGGATCCGCTTAGTGCTGCTAGGTGGCGCTGGGGTGGGCAAGAGCGCCATCATCAGCCGTTTCCTCTACAACACGTACACGGACAAGTACAAGAGCACGGTCGAGGATCTGTACAACCGCGACTATGAAATCGGGAGAATCACCCTCAAAGTGGATATTCTGGACACCGCGGGGGATTTCCAGTTTCCAGCCATGCGTCGCCTGTCCATAGCCAACGCCCACGCCTTCCTCATCGTGTACTCCATCAGCCAGAGCCAGTCCTTCGATACCGTCCGCCAGTGCATCAGGGAGATCAAGGAACAGAGGTCGGACTTCGAGGAGATCCCCATCGTGATCGCCGGCAACAAAATGGACTTAGAGGTGGAGCGCGAGGTGTTCAAGGAAGACGTGACCGAGTGGATCTACAGGGAGCTGCAGAGATTCAGGTAGGGCAGCATGACTTGTCTTGCAGTATTTCACATTTCAATTTCATGCCTGATTAGCTTTATAGACAAGAGAGGAGAGGATTTTACCTGTTGGACAGTGATTTGTATAAAGTGCTATTTACGATTAATTATGGAGGGAAATCATAAATTTCCCAATAAAAATAGGTATCAATTTACTCTAGCAGTGAAATGTAATTTTGAATCAAGAGGTAAAGAAAGATAGGCCGGAAAGAGTATTTACTCAGACTGTAAATAACACAATTTTCAGTCAGAGGGGATGATGATTAACAAACAAAACGTCCCCAGCACTATATTTGGACCAGTAGTAAAATGCTGAGAGTTTTGTGAGCCTAGTGGAACAGATAAAGTAAACACGAATTTGAAGCAGGAGACCCCAAATCTTTAACTATGTGTGTGTGTGTGTGTGTGTGTGTGTGTGTGTGTGTGTGTGTGTGTACATTGTCACGGGGTTTTTATAATATCACGGTGTTTTTAAAATAAATGGTTAAATGTTATTTAAATTGATAATAATATTCAATAATATTGAAGAGCAGGGACAATGATTGTCTTACTAAATCAAACAACGATTACTTTACGCTGGCCTGCTTCGCACGATTCTCTCAGAACGAGAATTTACAAACTTTCTCAACAGTACACAGCAGAGACTAATTACTCACAATTGCTGAATTAGTACTGTTAGCCTCTGGAGAAAGTTACTTCACCCCTGACAATAAATAACTAATACTAATAATAATATCAGGTCCTTGCTGATGCATTAACTCCTAGGTGGCACAACAGATTTTAAGTTAATACAAGACTGGTCTAAGTACCAGTTATGAATAGTAAAACGTCTATGCAAGCTAGGAGCTATGTGGGAAATAAGCTTAATTACGGAGAAATTAAACAAGAGTTTACTTTACATTAAGCTCAAGGAAAAGAAGTTAAATTTATTAATTACAAAAATAAATTTAACGTTACATTTCAAATCAAATCAATGAGACGCACTCACTCACTCACGCAATAGCTAAATACTTACGCCTAGGAAAAACACCTTAACTAAACTCTTAAAACTAGGATTATACAAAAAGGAAATACCAGTCGATGAATGCTATGTATCACCCGAGGGGTGGGAGGACTGGATTAACTGTCTCAGTGGAGTTTGGGTGCTAGCGACCTCTCACACTTCTTCGAGCACAGGACCTTCCTCCGTCACAACAAACACTAAACTGAATTCAAATAATGCATAGGCAGGACGCACAAGCTACCAGAAGAAGGCGTGGCTAACGGTTGAGGAGAGCAGGGGCGAACGATAAAGAAACAATTGTATCGCTCAGTAGAGCACTTAGTGACGTGCATTAAATCGGTCACTTTTGAAAGTGACGAATGTTTTGAAAAGTATACTCCGAAATGGAGAGAGAAACGGTTAACTGAGCGATACACAGTGAGTTCTCCACTAATAGTTCGTGGCTTCTCACAAAAGGGAAATGTCGCGAATTGATTCGTGACATTACGCCCCTACAAAATTAAATTTTTTCCTTATGGGAAAAAATTTGTGGATATATATATATATATATGTACACATCCTAAGTCATTCACACTAGATTCACACTGTGGTGTGTGTGCTATCCTGCTACAGGAGAAAGTCACAGTCGCCAGTGAGCGAAAAAACCTCGTATTTACGTTAATAGAAGCAAGCTTGAGGGAAAAACTCCGTGACGACGGTGAAAATCCTGTACTCAGGTCAAACTGAGCGAAAAGTCGCTACATTTACACTGACAATTAATTGTTGTGTAGTGTGATGTATGTAATACACAGTGTAGGTGTGACAGTTGTAGTGTAACTGTACCTACGTGTAAAATGACACAGTAAATAATATGGCGACGACGAAGGCAGAGGAGAAGAGGTGGCAGCGTGCGGCAGACGATCGGCTGGCCCGCACAGCAAAACTGCTACACCCATTGCTGAACCTGCAAAACCAATTGAGGTGGAGCATCAAAAGTGTCAATGAGACAAAATTTTATTGTTACAATTACTCTCTGCCTAGCAGTCAGTGCTACGACGTACATTCGAGGTCGCCATTAATTATAGCACACAATTATGGTCGGCAAGTTGAGAATCCCTGTGCAAACACGGGTCTTCCATAGCCTCGAACCGCACACGGGTCCTCAACCTGTGCCTCAACCTACAGTTCTTATATTAATATCGGAGAGCTGAGAATCCTTGTGCAAACTTGGGTCTTCCATAGCCTCAAGTCGCCTCTGCAGAGTTCTCACTTCCCCCTTAACCTACAATACAATACTTATATTAGTACCGGGAAGCTGAGAATCCTTGTGCAAACTTGGGTCTTCCATAGCCTCAAGTCGCCTCTGCAGAGTTCTCACTTCCCCCTTAACCTACAATACAATACTTATATTAGTACCGGGAAGCTGAGAATCCTTGTGCAAACTTGGGTCTTCCATAGCCTCAAGTCGCCTCTGCGGAGTTCTCTCTCGAACTTCCCCCTTAACCTACAATACTTATATTAGTATTGGGAAGCTGCAAATCCTTGTGTAAACTTGGGTCTTCCATAGCCTCAAGTCGCCACTGCGGAGTTCTCTCTCGAACTTCCCCCTTAACCTACAGTACTTCTATTAGTACCGGGAAGCTGAGAATCCTTGTGCAAACTTGGGTCTTCCATAGCCTCAAGTCGCCTCTGCGGAGTTCTCTCTCGAACTTCCCCCTTAACCTACGGTACTTATATTAGTATCGGGAAGCTGAGAATCCTTGTGCAAACTTGGGTCTTCCATAGCCTCAAGTCGCCTCTCAACTTCCCCCTTAACTTACGGTACATAATATGTATGTACAGGCCCTGGACATAATGTGTCCTGTGGGGCCAATGGGCGAGACGTCAGGTCTGCACCCACTTCACCACTACCCTGTCTCTCAACTGACTCAGAGATTACAGGTGTAGTTACAAATGGCACAGGAAGGGCATGTCCCTGATTAGTGGTGATACTTTGGCACACACTGCAGGAACGGACAAAACTATCTATGTCCCGTCCCATCCCTGGCCAGAAAAAGTCAGCTCGGATACGGCCCTGGGTCTTCCTTTTGCCCATGTGACCTCCTGAGACTGAACAATGACCCCATTGTAACACCGCTAGGCGGTACTTGGCGGGAACGACAAACTGCAGTCGAACCTCGCCCTCGGGTGTTCGTGACTCACGGTAGAGCCATCCTTGTTTACAAAGGAACTTGGCTCGACCTCCCCGTGAATACTTTATCACTCGACCCTTTTGTTTGTTCCGCACGGTAGCAAGTGTCGGGTCAGAATGTTGTTCTTGTACAACAAGTTGACTACACATCAGATCTTGCGGCGATTCAATGATCACTAGGGTGACACAGTCTGGAGCCTCAGTCATGGCTCGTGTTACCGCAGCAGCCGAAGTCTGAGTAGCGTCATCGGAGCAAATATCCTTGACTCCATTAATATTTCCAACGATGAGTTCAAATAAAGGTTCTGGCATGACAACTGCAAGTGTCATACCAGTATAAAATGGAGATGCCACCTGGATACATGCCTCAGGGAACAATCTCACTGATCCATCAATAAGGCTTGCATGGATCTGTCGACCTGTATACTGCTCAGGCCGAACTAGACTCTGCTTGACAGAGCAACCTGAGGAACCATTGTCTCTCAGGACCTTCACAGGAATGTCTCCCACAAACTCTTGCTGAACAAGGAAGGTACTGTCACCTGTGGAGGAAGCAGCTAGCCACTCATGAGGCTGCTGAATTGATGCGGCAAACATTGTGCCTTGAGAATTATAAGGAGATGGAACATTGGCCATCTGTGGAGGGGGGTTCACTGTCACTGTGGGACTAGTGAACTGTGGGGAATTACCCACACTGGTAGGGACGTGACCACCGTGCTGCTGCTGAGGAATGAAGGCTGCATTCGCTTCCTGCCTCTTTTGAGCTGGTGGTGAAAAAGTTTGTCCCGACGGTCGGTTGTGTGGCTGATACTGCTGCTGGTTAGGGTACTTGTTGTACCTCTTCCACTCAGGTTTCTGAGTGTTTTGCCCCTGGTCCTTCCACTGCAGTTTTGGACCTTGGCCATTATTCTGAGAATGGCCTTGTTGCTGGGGTTCAGTCTGAGACGGCTTCCCAGACTTATCAGGTTTTCTGTTCCAGGTGTTTTGCTTACGAGTTTGATACCCGTATGCAGTAAAGAATGCGTCAGCCTTCTCTGCCATTTGGCTGGCATCTTTCACCTGGCAGATCTTAAGCTGTGCTATGAGCTCAGCAGGCCACGACCTCTCTAGCTGTGTACGCAGCATAAGGTCAATTATCCCCTCACGCGTGGAAGGAGTTTCATCTTTCTCCATCCACTCATTTAAGTAAGCAGTGAGAGGATCAAGGAACTGAACAGCTGTCTCCTTGTCTTGGAGACGAGCTCGCATGAATTGAACTTTGGCGTCGTCTACTGTGAGACCATACGCCTTAATGAGTGCAGCTTTCATCATCTCATATGTGAGATTGCCTCCACGAATTCTGTGGAGAATATCGAGGGCAGGGCCCTCAAATAGGCTAAGAAACTGAAGCCGCTTAGCTGCCTCATCCAGTTGATACATGTCTGCCATGTCCTCAAAACGAGCTATGTACGGCTCGATTCGCTCACTTTCCTTGTATGAAGGAAGCTTGATGCGTGAGGTCGCCAGGACATGTGCAGGGAGAACGCTCGTGGAGCTTGGACCAACTGCACCAGACGTGTCTGAAGCCAAGGAATCTCGCTTGAGCTTCATCACTTCAAGTTCCTGTTTTTCTCGTGCCTCTTGCTCGGCACGTTCGTGTTCTCGTTCTCTCTCGCGTTGTTCACGCTCGTATTCGCGCTGTTCTCGCTCTTGTACTAGCTCGAGTTCGCGTTGTTTTTGAGCGTGTTCGCGCTGTTGTCGCCTGCTCATGTCGTTCACGCTCGATTCGCTCTTTCTCACGCTCTCTTTCACGTTCCTCACGCTGTTCTCGCTCGTATTCGCGCTGAATCTTACGCTCTTCACGGGCATCATTCTCGCGCTGCTGTTCCTGATTATGCCGTGAGAGTATATACTCTTTAATTTCGGTTGGGTCCGAAAGACCCATATCTTTGGCTTCCTGTAAAAATACAGTAGTAGCCTTGGCGCTAATTTATTAAGCAAAACCGAAATTGAGTACTGACTGCTTAGCGACGAATACTAATAAACACAAGTAAAGAATAGAGACACAAGCTAGTGGTGACCAGTCTTATCTAGTTAACTGGCAAAGAATAAATCAAAAATGTAAATGACTGGGAAGACTCAATAATAAACACAATGGGTACGCTGACTTCCCAGAAGCGAATAAAATCGTGTGGCGTTACCAAGAATAAACTAGAGTTAAGTACTCTATTGATTAATAAAGCAAAAACTCACTTGCTAAATTAACGGTAAACACCAGTAAACTTGTGCCTATAAACTTTAATTATAAATACCTAAATATGAATGAGTGAGCACTATCTTGTGAATAGCTTTAGAGCTAGGAGTTAATATCCTGGAATGAGGTCGCCAATTGTCACGGTGTTTTTATAATATCACGGTGTTTTTAAAATAAATGGTTAAATGTTATTTAAATTGATAATAATATTCAATAATACTGAAGAGCAGGGACAATGATTGTCTTACTAAATCAAACAACGATTACTTTACGCTGGCCTGCTTCGCACGATTCTCTCAGAACGAGAATTTAC
This sequence comes from Coenobita brevimanus, assembly GCF_032717465.1. Taxonomy (NCBI): domain Eukaryota; kingdom Metazoa; phylum Arthropoda; class Malacostraca; order Decapoda; family Coenobitidae; genus Coenobita; species Coenobita brevimanus. The sequence goes on from NC_136959.1 coordinate 50,733,354, forward strand.
AAACTTTCTCAACAGTACACAGCAGAGACTAATTACTCACAATTGCTGAATTAGTACTGTTAGCCTCTGGAGAAAGTTACTTCACCCCTGACAATAAATAACTAATACTAATAATAATATCAGGTCCTTGCTGATGCATTAACTCCTAGGTGGCACAACGGATTTTAAGTTAATACAAGACTGGTCTAAGTACCAGTTATGAATAGTAAAACGTCTATGCAAGCTAGGAGCTATGTGGGAAATAAGCTTAATTACGGAGAAATTAAACAAGAGTTTACTTTACATTAAGCTCAAGGAAAAGAACTGTTAAATTTATTAATTACAAAAATAAATTTAACGTTACATTTCAAATCAAATCAATGAGACGCACTCACTCACTCACGCAATAGCTAAATACTTACGCCTAGGAAAAACACCTTAACTAAACTCTTAAAACTAGGATTATACAAAAAGGAAATACCAGTCGATGAATGCTATGTATCACCCGAGGGGTGGGAGGACTGGATTAACTGTCTCAGTGGAGTTTGAGTGCTAGCGACCTCTCACACTTCTTCGAGCACAGGACCTTCCTCCGTCACAACAAACACTAAACTGAATTCAAATAATGCATAGGCAGGACGCACAAGCTACCGGAAGAAGGTGTGGCTAACGGTTGAGGAGAGCAGGGGCGAACGATAAAGAAACAATTGTATCGCTCAGTAGAGCACTTAGTGACGTGCATTAAATCGGTCACTTTTGAAAGTGACGAATGTTTTGAAAAGTATACTCCGAAATGGAGAGAGAAACGGTTCACTGAGCGATACACAGTGAGTTCTCCACTAATAGTTCGTGGCTTCTCACAAAAGGGAAATGTCGCGAATTGATTCGTGACATACATATATATATATATATATATATATATATATATATATATATATACATAGTTGCTGGAACCCGACACTGGTCTACAGTGCAGGAAACCGGCTACTTCAACCTAGCGCGCAAGAGATCTTTTTTGAGATTATGCTGAATGTTTGCATGTGTTGTGGTTGTGTAGGCATAGCATGACTGTGCTGCGGTGGGTATTGTGTTTATTCAACTCTGATGATATGAACGCTGTTACTAAAATTCTTACCAACGTCGCACATAATTTAAGTATAAGATCAATGTCCGTTGTTAGATCATGAGATTAGTATCACAGGTTGGATTATTCAGTACCTGAGTTAGCGATGCATCATCTACCGGTTCTATCAACGTGTTCCCTTCTGTGTCTGCATACGAATGATTCCAGTTGATGTTTGAATTATTGAAGTCCTCTGAAATAATGCTATTCCTACTAGCCATGGCTGATTTTATCTCACTGTACAGTAATTCATCGTTTTCATTTTCTTACTTTGGCTGTCTGTATACCACACCGAAAAGAATAGGAATTTTGTTCCGTCCAAAATTTTGACGTGCAAGAAATTGGATGCTTTAGCATCCAGTCTGCTGATCTTCGTTGCATTTATGTGATTTTTTACATAAATTGTAACACCCCCGCCGTTTTTATGCAGTTACAGTTTTTTCAAATAGCATATAATATGTAGCGATACTTGTGTGTCCATAATAAGTTAAAAAAATCCGGAATGTCTTTCCAATGGAAGTGGTTAGTTAAAAAATTCATGAAGAGGGTGACGCGTGATTTTGTTAATGAAACAATTATTCTGCTTTGTTCTCCTCTAGTGAGTGTTGGCTTTGATGGAGATGGGACACTGCTTGGTGAGTTTTGGAGTGTTAAGAAGCTATTACTAGATTATCAGCACAAGAGAGTATAATATATATATATATATATATATATATATATATATATATCATCTTTCTCATCTCATCAGCCGTTTGAGTGTCCACTGCAGGACCGGCCTATCCCAACCGAAGCGGGGACGATACAGCCAATGTATCTATACCAAGTGACTTAGGCTGTCTGGTAGAGATTGTGTGTAGGGTGAGAAGTGCTTGTAAGTGTATTGTAATGTTGGAGTGGCTTTGGATGTGTGTGTAGTCTGTGAACCAAGTGTAATCGGCCCGCGCAAGCCGACTGGGTGCAAGCATACTTTATAGTAAGCGACACTGGTTCATCCACAGCACCCCTGGTGTCCGCCAATGCAGTACGTGGCCAGAAGAACGCTCCCAAAGTTTATTACCCAGGCGGGGCGCGAACCCTCATTCTTCATTGTACGAAAACGCACACTTGACCACTGTACCACAGGCTTCATATATATATATATATATATATATATATATATATATATATTACACACAAGGTATAAGTAATCTTCCTGTACAGTATCAGAACGAATTGCCAAGGCTACACACACACACACACACACACACACACACACACACACACACAGGATATAAGTAATCTTCCTGTACAGTATCAGCTAGAAGAAAGTACGACATTAACCTCCAATAGTCATATCTGTGCTGCCAGTAGCCACAGTATTGTGATATGCCAGACACATTGCACTCAGATCCTCTGTGAAGGTGTCTATGGAAGTGTTATTTACGACGTGGCTTTTGGGGCTGGATGGAAGAACGTCGACAGTCCTGTTAATCAGATGCACCTCGTCAAATTATTTCCTGTCAAAGCCTGGAAGGATCCCATAAATACACATATCCTTCCCCACTACTGTAACCGCCTTACCAGATACAGATGTATTCAAAATAACTTCTAATTAAGCATTTGTCTTATATATGGCTCAGTAAGCTAATCCATGATAAATCTGTCCCCAAGATGAGAAATTTCTTTGAGTTACTTAGGCAGTGCAGATATATAACAATTTCCATAAGCTCTCCCAAGCTTACGTTGCAAATAACGCTGCTTGTATATATGTTTGCCTTGCCTCATACAAGCATTTCATAGTTACATTAGTGATTATGGAAGAGACAGAACGCGAGAGCGAAACGATGGATGAGGATAGTTAACATTCATGGGGACCTGTTTTTTGGTGTACACTGGTTAAGATCCTTTATAAATACCCCTCCAGGTGTGCCACACAAAGGAAATGGAAAAAATATAAAATCTCACGTAATTCCCATTACTCACAGTTCTCATCATTGCTGTTCGTAAATGGATCTCGTTTTGCACTGTTCAGACGTATTATAAACATATATGATACTCCGCTACACTGCTGTTATGAGTCACACACTCTCTCTCTCTCTCTCTCTCTCTCTCTCTCTCTCTCTCTCTCTCTCTCTCTCTCTCTCTCTCTTTCTCTCTCTCTCTCTCTCTCTCTCTCCTCACCCTCCTCATGATTCTCCCAGCACATATATTTTATCAACCAACGTGTACGTAAATTACCCATAAGTTACGAGCACATATTTTACGAGTATGTTAATTAAGGGTACTGAATATTTAGCCTCTTTAATACAGCGACGTCTTTTTCATTGTATATTTGCTATCCTCAGACGATTTTACTCAGCTTAAGAGAAGTGCTTTTTCTTTCAACTGGAAGGGTTAGATAAAGCTTTCATTAAGACTTTCACGACAAGAGGTTTCCATAGGGCAAAAGAAAATCGTCTGAAGGTATCAAGAATTGTAGTAATAAAATATATATATATATATATATATATATATATATATATATATATATATATATATATATATATCACTTCAGTCTGCAGTCCACTGGGTTCACGTTAGATGAACTTGAGGCTACAAATACTACTACTACTACGACTACGACTACCCAAACCTTCCATCGTATTTTAACTCATGTTTCACATCCGGTTGGGACGTCTTAACCCACTGGACCACCAGGAGTCCATTTGGTTATGTGGTTACCATCCTACATAATAAATGGTTCCAAGCATGCTTGACAAATTTTGGCTTGACAATCACCTAGAGGTAGTATTACATCAAGCCAGCCGATGATGTCTTCAGCTACACATACGAACTGCTCACAATGTACACACACACACACACACACACACAGAATGGGAAAGAAATATGCACACACACACACACACACACACACACACACACATATATATATATATATATATATATATATATATATATATATATATATATATATATATTTATAATTAAATTATTAAATTCAGTATTGTGCGAACCTGTAACAAACATGCAAGGACATAGTGCAACATTTCAGTATCCATCCACGGCCTGAACTGGTAAATAATAATGATACTCTCCTACACATAGAGTAATTTCATAATTTTAACAAGTGAAATTTGTCAGAAATCAGTAGAGTACAAAGCCGAGAGAAACCAAACTATAAAGGAAAGACGGCAAAGGGTAGAGGAATAAGACGAGGGGGGAAAGGAGAACGATCACAAGGGAATATAAAAAGAAAAGATAGTGACTACATACAAGAACGATCATGAAGAATATGCGAAAACGGAGGGAACAGTCGATTGTAATGATCAGAGAAAGGGAGATGCATGACGGGGAAGATAGAAAGCAGTATCGAGAAGCAGAGTGAGGGGACAGAGGTGGGCAGGAGAGGCGTTGGAAAAGGAATGGAGAAATGGTGAATGAGAGAGAGAGAGAGAGAGAGAGAGAGAGAGACGTCAAAGAGTACAGAGGTGAGAGGCATGAACTGAAAAAAATAGAAACAAGAGGGTGAGGAATTCCACGAAATTTCGCCAGACAGATATGCACACACACACACACACACACACACACACACACACACACACACACACACACACACACACACACACACACACACACACACACACACACACACACACACACACACAGATGAACGAAAGGTCAGGAATAAAAAAGGAAACACCGAAAAATACATTAAAAAAACAGGCCATTGATCCCTGATACAAGTGACATTTTAATATCACTCTCACTGCGACCCCGTAATAGCAGAGTGGCGGAGGGGCAGGCTGGGGCAGTGACGGGGGTGAACGATTGCAGTCGGGTTCATGTGTGTATGTGTGTGTGTGTGTGTGTGTGTGTGTGTGTGTGTGTGTGTGTGTGTGTGTGTGTGTGTGTGTGTAAGCTATGAGCATTTCTGTCTATCTATCGATAGATAGATAGATACAGTAGATAGATATAGATAGATAGATAGATAGATAGATTCGTCCATATAAACGCTTTCAACCTAATAAATCAAATATCCACATGCATTTCTAGCCTTACACTTCAGAAACCTTCCACTCCCTAGCCATTCTGCAACCCTGTGTGGGGACGGATTTCTTCAGCAGTGACACAGTGACGACCATCGACCCCAAGAACCAGTTTTCTTTCAGGACCCATATAATATGCCTTGAATATGTATAGTTGAGCTGCCTAGTCTTGGTGTATGCAAGAAGACATGGACAATACATGTATTACCAAATGTATATTGGTGGAGAGCTTCTTATTTTGAATTACATGTGATACAAAACCAGGCAGTGCAGTAACAACAGGAAGCGATTAGCAAGACAAGAGAATAACTGTGGAATGGGGAATGAAATAGGCAATGGTCTGAAGCAAAAAACACAAGGCAGCTGCTAGAAATAGGGAGCCATGACTCGAAAACCAAACACGATTCGATAAGGTCGCAGTCAACGAGCACCTCCAGTACCAAATATCTGGAGGTGGTAGTCTAACGTGTTCCCAATAGCACAGTGAAGCCCGCAAGAATACAAATAGGATGCCAACACTCTGTCCCCTCTTTCCCTCCTACCCTTTCTCTCTCTTTCATTCCCTCTCTGACCACTTCCCATTTATAGCCTTTCTCCTGTGACTCCTCTTCTGTTACCTACATTCCTACTCCTGTTTTTCTCTGATTCCTCTGTCTGTCATACTTCATTTTTTTTCTCCATCCTCTGCCTCTCCTCTCCCCTTTTTCTTTCTTTTCTCTTCTTTACTGTAAGTCTCAATCATATTCCCTCTTCCTTTCCATCCCCTCTCCCTTTCACTTCCTCTCCAGTTTCACTCTCCTTTCCAGTTTCCTCTTGCCTACCCTTTCCTCCCTCTTCCTTTTCTTTCATTCATCTCCTCATTTCCTCTTATCTTGACAGTCCTCATCTTTACTCACCCTTCCTCTCCCTTTTCCACACCCATATCTTTTCCTCATTTTTCTTTTCCCTCTACTCCCCCTTCCCTTCCTCCCTCTTCCCTGTACTTTACGTCTACTTCTCCCCGTCCTCCATTTTACTCCATCCTCTCTCCTCATTGCACTTTCCTCTTCCTCTCATCTTTCTCGCTCTCCTTCTCTCTCCCTTCTCCCTCCCTCTCCATGTCTCTACCTCTCCATCCCTCTCCTTCCTCTTACTTTTCCCTATTTCTTCCCCTCTTCCTTCTTCCTCAATTATCTTCTCCCCCTTTCCGTTTTCCTCACTCCCTTTCCCCCTCTTTTCCCCTCTTTTCTTTCTCTAACCCCTTCCACTCTCTCTTCCCTACCCTCTCCTCCTCCTTACCCCTCCCTTCCTCCCCGGTATCCCTCTTTTCCTCACCTCCTATCGTTCTCCCTCTCCTTCCTCCCCTGTAACCCTCCATCTTTGATCCTCTCCCTCCCCTTACCTCTCCTTGTCTTGTCCATCCTCAGTCCCGTCATCCTACCCCTACCTTCCTCTCCGTCTCAGCTCTCCTCTACCCTCACCCCTTTCTTCCATTCCTGCCCTCTTCTCCCACCGATTCTCCTTTTCCTTGCGTCTCTCTCTCTCTCTCTCTCTCTCTCTCTCTCTCTCTCTCTCTCTCTGCTCCTCCTTACCCTTTCCTCTCCCACACAATCTACCTTTTACTTACACCCTCTTCCACCTCCTTCCTTCTTCTCCCTCCTCTTCACCCTCTTCCTGCCTTTACCTATCTCTTTACCTATCCCTCCTCCTCCTTCCCTCTTTTTCCCCCTCGTTTTGTCTTCACCGTATCACCTCCTCTCCCCTCTCCTTCTCCTCCTCCTTTCTCTTCTCCTTTACCTTCCTTCATTCTTTCCCTCCCTCTTCTCCCCTTCCCTTTCTTTTTCCCTTCCCCTCTTTCCCTTCCCCTCTTTCCCTTCCTTCCTTCATCCCCTCCCTGTCCCTCCTCTTACCTTTCCCTCCTCCCCCTTCTTTCCCTGCCTCCCTTCCTCCTTCACCAGCCATTGTTCCTTCCCTCCTCCCCCCCCACCTTCCCGCTCCGGGTGTGGGTGTACTGGTCTCAGCACTGGATATCCTGAGGCGGACCTTCAGCACGTACTATTGACCGCTTTGTGGCCTCCCCTGCATCACACCACTTCTCTGCCTCATTTACCTTTACTTCTCTACCTCATTTACCTTTACTTGGCCAACGTATTCACCCTTTTGCGGCTTATTTCGCGTAGTTCGGTCGCAAAATAGGATAATACTACGGTTATTTGTTGTTTCCGTAGCGCTCAAACAACTCAGCATTCCAGACGGAGAGATGGAGATGCAGACCAAGTTAAAATGAAGAGACTAAGCCACAACACAGACTGAAAGTGCTTGTATTTTTATTTTCAACATGTTTACCGCATTTTAAATTTAACTCCTTCAGGACAGTGACAACTTTTTAGTTTTTCCTTGCGGCCAGTTTACAATTATATGAAGCTTAGACGAGCTTTTTTGAAGTTGAGGGATTAATGAAGGCTATATCAAACCTCCACAGCTCGAAAGTCTGTCCTGAGGTGTTTAAATTCGTCCGAAGACATGAAGATTCTAGACTAAAAGACAAATCAGCCTAAGGACGTATGTTTTATATCACTGTTGCCATCTCCAGGTTTTATGTAGCTTAACAGAGACTTTTTGAACTGAGAGGGTTTAATAGAGCCTTCATTAACTCCTTCACTATTAAGATGATCCACCAACCTGAATAAAACCATCCAATAATTACAAGAACAAACATCAGCTGATTGAAGTGGCATATTTAAGTTGTTTATAATAATAATTATAATAATAATAATAATAATAATAATAATAATAATAATAGTAATAATAACGATAATGCTGTTGATGATGATGATAATATTAATAATGACTAGAGGAGCACTCAGTGGAGCGCATCTCCCCGACAAAGGCAACGTAATTTCCAAACCACTCTTCTTAATGGGTTAGGTTTTCTCATCACTGATCAGGGTTTCGCAAAAAGTGTCTTCCTGATTCAGAACCTGTAATACGGTCCGGATGTCCCAAAAGTTAATCGGCTGTTCCCTGGGACATGGGCTATCTACCCACCAGATTTGGTCGAAACCTCTCTGTTAATTTTTGAGTACCTTAATCCTGCTAACAGACAAACTAACAAACAAACAAACTGGGGTGAAAACATACACGTATAGTATCCTTGTCGAAGACAATAATAACCTTTTTTTATATTATTTGTATAGTTTATTCTCATTTTTTAAAACTGGTATCCACTAATTTTCATTTTTAGTATTCACTAGTACTCTTTGGTAAGTGTGAAATGTTTGTGTGTTGCATCGTATTACTGTACTGTCGTTATTGAATTTGTTTTTTTTTTGGGGGGATAGGGTTGCTAAGTTGACAGTGTGTGTGTGTGTGTGTGTGTGTGTGTGTGTGTGTGTGTGTGTGTGTGTGTGTGTGTGTGTGTGGCGAATGTGTTGGCGTGGTTTTGTCTGCGTACGAAGTTTGTGTTTGTCTACACTGAGTGAGGGTATTGAGCGACGCATGTGTGTTTGCTCCTGGGTGTTGTGTGTGTTGTGTGGCTTTGTCCCGCTGATTGTGTTGAATATTAATGTATCGGGTGTTCGTGCACGTCTCGGTGTGTTGTACAGTACCACAGTTACTACACTATAGCCACAACATTCTCACCACCACTACATCCTCACCACCACAAACACCCACACCACTACTACTCTCACAACTTCCACCACCACTACCACTGTCACTCTCACTGCTACCACTGTTACCGCCCCACTACCACCCCCTCTCACCACTATCTTCATCACCAACACAACCACCATCACTGTCATCACCACCACCACCAGCACCCACACCACTTCCAAATTCTCCACTTCCCTTGTCGCCTTCACCACCATCACCACCACCTTCACCACCGACCAAACTTTAAATCCTAGCCTGATTGTCTTGTGTAACCCCATATCGTCCCATCCCCATTACGGTACGCCCTGAGTACTTTATCCCCTTCCCTAACACCATTACAATCTCCACTCACCTACCCATTATTTTGCTTTCACTAAGACAGGATCATCACTGTCACGCTCACCATCACCACTTTCACTTTTCGTCACCATCACTCTTATCAACACCATTTTCATTTCTTATTTTGTTATTACCTAAACACATTTTTTTTTCATCTTCACTTTCATCATCGTTACCTCACTTCTCATTCATTTTCTCTTATCACCATTTCCTTATTATCCAACTATCACTTTCAGTTGTCATCACCACCCTCATATTTCATCACTATTCTCTTGCTAAATAACCATTACTTCATCTTCACTTTTCAAAATCATTTCCTTACTACTCAACCATCATTCTCTCATCACCATTTCTTTACCACCTAACCATCATTTTCATTTTCACCTTTATTTCCCATTATCATTATATTTATCATCATGTCTTTACAACCTAACCATCACTTTCATCATCTTAATTTTCCATGATCAGTACGTTACTCCCATCACCATGTTCTTTATTACCTAAACATCATTTTCAAGTTCTTCGTCTTCCATTGTATGGTAGGTGGGGACGCTCACCATCCACCCACTTGATGTAGTGCTGCTGTCGGGTGTCTGCCCTCTCCTTTCCTCCATCATTCCTTTCTTCCATCCTCTTCTGTCTTACTTTTCTTCATTCTTTCCTCGTCCTTCTGCCTACGGGTGACTTTGCATTCCCTCTTCTTTCATTCTTTCCTCTTCCAATTGCCTGTGGATGACTCTACACTGAGTGACAAGCCAAATGGTTTCCCGTACACCAGGAAACAATTTAATGCGCTGGACGGTAACCATATAACCACATTTTGGCGCCTGGTGGTTTAGTGCGCAATTACGGCTCTCCAATCGGACTGAACCGGTGGGGGTTTATATCCAAGGGATGGTTGAGGTTTATTGCTTACGTAATGCCACTCAGGGATGAGTGAGGCTGGTCAATGTCGTCTTAAATGTCAGGACCAACTTGCCTAGCCCCGGCCTCCTACGCTTCTTATAGGGCAGCGTAGGATTTGATGATGGATGGATGGATTCATTCATCTTCCATCACTAATCCCCCACCTCATCACCATTTCCTTTGAATCTAACCTCACTCTCTTCGTTTACCACGACCACCTTCACTCTCCGTCACCAATTCCATCCACTTTCTTTATAACCTTCATATCCAATCACCATTACTTTCAACTTAGCTGTGAGTTTCACCATCACCACCACCATCAGTTTTACCACCACCTCCATCATCACCATTGCTTCACCACCACACTACTACTACCATCACCACCTCCTCCTCTCCTGGCTCCCGACCACCACCACCACCACCACCCAAGACCAACCTCCACCATCAGTTTCTCCATCACCACCACTACTTCTGCGTTCATCCTCCACTTCCACTAGCACCATCATCAACAACACCCCCACCACCACCATCACTCACCCTCCGCCATCAGTTTCACCATTAGCCCAGCACAGCCAGTGCCACCTTCACTGTTTTCCCCTCCGTCAGTTTCACCATTACTGCCACCACCACCACCACCACCACTACTTCAACCTTCTCCATTAGTTTCACCACCTCCATCACCACCACCCTTACCGCTGCTTCATCCTCTGTCATTTGTTTCACCACCACCACATTCCTCATCATCATCACCTCCATAACTGCCTTCACCCCCCACCATCAGTTTCACCATCACAGTCACCACTAACATCACCCTCTGCCATCAGTTTCATCATCGCCACCACTGTCTTCACCTCCCCCACCACCACCACCACCACCACTTCTGTCCTCAGTCTCCATCACCAGTTTCACCACCACCACTACCACTGCCTTCACCCTACACCATCAGTTCCACCACCACTACCGCGTTCCCCGTGGTCCAAGCAGCCTTCAGCACACAGGCAGTATTCAGCAGTGTGGTCAGTCTGCGGTGAGGATAACGCGATAACGTCCACTGCATCACGCTTAGCATTTTGGGGGCGGTTCACTCCCTACCTCACATCCCACACTCAGGCAGAAATTAACCCCTTTCGTGCGATGTCGTGTCTTTCATCTTTTATTCTCGCTATTTCCAGACGATTTTCCTCATCTTAGGCGAGACTCCCTGTAGTGAAGAGGTGCGTCGAAGCTGTATCTAACGTCCTCAGTGCAAAAAGCCTCTCCCAAGCTAAATAAAATCGTCTGGAAGCAGCAAGAATTCCACCATACCCACAGAGACTTTGATGTTATTTTTGCCATCTTGGATATTCTATTTAGCTTAGGCTAGGCTTCTCGAAATGTAGGTGTTAGATATAGCCTTAATAATAATAGTAATAATAATACTAGTAGCAGTGGTAGTATTACTAGCAGTAGTAGTAGTAGTAGTAGTAGTAGTTGTAATAGTAGCAGTAGTCGTAGTAATAATAGTAGTAGTTGTGGCAGTGGTAGTAGTAGTAATGGCAGTAGTAGTTGGTAGTAGTAGTAGTATTACTAGTAGTAGTAGCAGCAGTAGTAATGGTAATGATATTAATTATAATAATAATAATAATAATAATAATAAATACATGAATAAATAAATAATAAAAGAAATACAGTATACGAGGCCTTTCCTTAGTTAAGAAATCAGTCTGGTACAGTCCATAACAAGAATAAGTAAAAAAAGACCACACTAGGACTGTACTACTTCAGGTTTATACAGTGACCAGGGAAGTGTGTCAGAAAATATGGAAGGTGGTTCTTGACGTAACTTTGACTGAGAAATGCTGTATCAACGTGAGTCTAATTATCAGGCAGGGTTACAATTACAGTACTGATAAACTTAGGACGAATTAAGGAGACCATTTTCGCCCGTATTGGCTGAGAATTAGGCTCATATTGATATAGTATTCACTACTTAAAATTAGCCCATTAATAATCCCGTAAAGTTTCTCGAACATTTTCCGAACACCTTACATTTGCCAAGGTTGTCTTGTTTTTCCGCGTCTGCTATAGTAAAGGAATAATACATCGAGAGACAAGTATTAAACACACGCAGGCATCGGTATTTCAGCTTCACAAAATTGCCTTGCTCTAGGTGGGTGATATTAAATTTATCTCGACCATGAGTGGGTTAAAATGTAATCTGTATTGGTCAGGTACTTATCAAATGACATGACAAAGCTTTAGGGCGTCATTTCTTCATAGACTGATGAACATACATGTCTAAAGTATTGTATACCTCTTATTACATCGTACCGACTAGAACTCATTACAGGATGACGAATTGAAGTAATTAGCCCTAAAGCAGATTACCCTCCCCCAGCAATCAGGTGTCCACGATAATAAAACCCGGAATTAAAAAACCCGTGTGTGGTCATGTCACCTCCAGCCCACTGCCTCTGACGGCCTAATTGCAGCCGCTACCGTGATGAGGCCATCATTTTACACCGCTTCCCTGCTGTCACGTCGGCTGTACTGACATCAATACCTCTCATCATATATCCGGACGACTCTAGTATTCTATTCCAGATAATGTCAGACGATTTTATTCAGTTGAGAGTGAGTCGCAGGAGACTGAGAATTTTAAGAGGATAAGGAAGATGAGACAAAACATTTCCTATCTAATTTTCATTTAGTTTCCTTTAACAACAGAAAATAGAAAAATGGAAATCAAAACAGGGAGATAAAAATGACTTATCTCAGATCTTCTTCACTAATCCATTCAGCACCAGAAAGTCGTTTCTATTTCACCCATGCTATCTCCAGACGATTTTTATTAGGTTTAGAACACTTTAGCACTGAAGATGATTAATGATGGCTGTATCTAACCCTTCGGTTCATAAAGTCTCTCCTGAGCTGAATAAAATCGTCTGTTGCTGTCAAGAGTAATGCTAAAACGACGTCACCGGACTCAGGGGATTAATTCAGTTTACTACAATCAAATTAATCGTGTGAGTCACTTGATCGTGGTGTGTGGGTTAGGTCGCAGCAGACAGGGAATCATTAACAGTACAAACAGAGAGGAATTATTAAGAAGTGAATCATTAACAGTACAAACAGAGAGGAATTATTAAGAAGTGAATTATTAACAGTACAAACAGGGAGGAATTATCAACATTATATATCATCACTGCGTCAGAACAGTTATTTTGCATTGTTATTTATCATTTGCTTAATAGTACAATAATAATGGAACACTCTCACAGTTAGTCAGTGTCCGCCACATGAATCGTATCTCGCATTTGTTAAACTTGGCACTTCATATACCTGCAATGCGTTAAAGCGTTTAAAAGTTGCTACTCCTCATCCTCGCAACCACTGCCACCATCCCACCAGCCACTACCACCATCGCCACAACCACTACTACCATTCCCGCAACCACTACCATCATCCCCCACAACCATTACCATCATCCCCACAACCACCATCATCCGCACAACTACTACCACCATCCCCGCAACCACTACCATCATCCCCACAACCACTGCCACCATCCCACAACCACTGCCACCATCCCACAACCACTGCCACCATCCCACAACCACTGCCATCATCCCACAACCACTCCCACCATCCCCGCGACCAGTGCCACCATTCACCCAACCACCTTCGCTATCCCTACAACCACTGCCATCATACCGATAAACATTACCACCATCCAAACAGTCATTACGACCATGTCATTATATCTATAGTCAGCACCACAAAGCCACTACTATCACCACATCACACCACACTATGCCGCACCACACTACACTACTCCACACCACAGCAGCAGTAGCACAACACCATCACCCCACCCTGACCGCAGCTAACCACTTTTCCGCTGTCACAGCCACCAGTACCGCCAATATTACTCTCGCCAGCACCATGATCCTCACATTACTCTCCTCGTACTGAACCATTACCACACCACCCCATTACCCCTCACTCCTCCACCATCACCACCCACGCCACTATCCTACCGCCCTCACCAGTCTCATACCACACTCCCACTACCCCAACTTTCCTGTGCCGTCACAACCACACACTCACAACACTGCTTCACTACTGCATTCGCCACAACCTCATACCATGCATCTCACTGTAATGACAACTTTTCCATCACCATCACCACAAACCATATCCTCACACCACACCTCCCGCTACAAAATCAGTTGTTCCACTACTGTCACACACCTAAGTCCGTGTCATTGCCTCTGTATCCACCTAGCCTGTTGGAGAGTTTCGTCCTTATGTAGATTATTTACCGTAACTCAGGGGCAGAGAAAGGAAGTAGGATTCTGCTTCCCTTCCATAACACTTCCTCGTGACTAGCATCTTATTTCACTGTTAATCTATAGTTACAGCTCACCATTCGGGATGAAGAGATGACAATTTTAAGGCAAGTTTAAGTGGCGTTACTACCATTCTTGCCTGCCGTGACACAGTACTCCCACCTTCAGGACTCCCAGTGCCGTATTATAAGTAGCCAAGGAAATTCCCCAACACCTTTTCTGTGTTATGCATGCAACACCATGATACTCCATTTTGTGTTATTCATATACTTCAGACATCGACATAGTTTGCTTAAGTAGCACATAAGAAGTTAAAAAGGTGTAATATGTAAAAGAAATCACAAAGAAAATGGTGCTGCGGATTCTCCTGTGCCAGCCAGCATACAGTCGCCAACACCATTCCTTGAGACTGAACCCCACCAAACCACTTCACTCTGCATACATCATTAAACCCTTCACTGAGAGTACATTATTCATAATATATTCTTGCTACCACCGGACGATTTTATTTAGTGTAGGAGAAATATTTAAAACAGGAGTGATAATATATGGCCTTTATTAGCCTGCTAAATACTAGACGTCCCTCCAAAGTGAATGCAATCATCTAGAGGTAGTAAGAGTGACATAAGAATGTGGTATCGGGATTGAGATCATCATCCCCCTCCCACTGTACCCCTGGCGTTCCTCTTATTACCTCCTACTCTCACTCATCCCCCCCCCCCTCCTCCACTATTTTCATTTTCCCTCCCCACCCAACCTAATTCAACTACATTCCCAACCCTTTGGCTACGTGAGTCAGATGAATAAATAGTCTGGTATCAGTCTAAATACATTTCCCATGTACATCAGTAACGGTGCCTACACGAGATTGTTTTAACCTATGACTACCAGGACATCCCTGGGGTAAGCAAAATCGTCCAGTATAAAGCTTGATAATATACTGACAGCAGGCCAAGGATAAACCATCATCATAATCATCATCATCATCATTTCATCATCATCATCATCATCATCATCATCATCATCATTTTCCCCAGACGATCCCACCACTGGTGGTAAATGTAACTTTTCGGTCCGCAGCAATGTACGATTTTTATTATTATTATTATTATTATTATTATTATTATTATTGCCATTATTTTTCCACTCAATATAGTGCTGCTGTCGGGTGCCTGGCCCTTTCCTTTCTTCCTTCCTTCTCTCCATCCTTCCTCTTGTCTTTCTTTCCTTCATTCTCTCCATCCTTCCTCTTGTCTTTCTTTCCTTCATTCTTTCCTCTTCCTTCTGTGTACGGGTGACTTTACACTGAGTGACAAGCCAAATGGTTTCTTGTACGCCAGGAAGCCATTTAGTACGCTGGGTGGTAACCATATAACCAAATTATGGCGCCTGGTGGTTTAGTGGGCAATTAAGGCGCTCCAATCGGATCGAGCTGGTGCAGGTTTATATCCAAGGGGTGGTTATGGTTTATTGCTCTGGTAATGCCAGTCAGGGATGAGTGAAGCTGGTCACTCTCATTTTAAATGTCAGGGCCAATTTTGCCTAGCCCTGGGCTCTACGCTCCTCATGGGGCAACACAGGATTAGATGATGATGATGATGATTATAATTATTATAATTATCTTTCTTTGTACATCGTCTGACCGAATAAGCAGGGAAGGGGGGGGGGGTGCTTTGTAACTTCCCCGTATTAAATGTTTTGTATTGTACTGTACTTAGTGAATCTCCAACTCCTAACTCCGTTCGTTAGCGCACGTACGTTAATGAGCCAAATTAACATCGCCATCCCAAACAAACAAATCCGCCTAACCTAATCAAACCTGACAATTTTAACAGAGATACGATAGCAGATGGAGATAGGCGGTAAAAAAAAAAAAATCACTTTCATATTTACTAAGTACTAATTAAAACATTTGCAATGGAAAAGTCACGGAGAGGAGACTCACTCTGGTAATTCGGCCAGGTAGTGGCCAAAAATACAAAACTAAGAAGTACTCAGAAAGTGCAGCACCCGGGCCATGCAGTCAGTCTACTCTTATAGGCCCGGCCACACGATCAGAGCACGTGTGATTTTGGAGTATGGTAATGAAACAGTGTTGGAATTAACAGTGAAGTCGTGGTGAATGAACGACACCTGCCTTGCTTCTAATGTACGATACTATCTTTAGGGTGATTCGCTGCCGTGCTTCGAAACTGATGAGCAGTGTGCTCGAGCATGACAGTTGCCCACTTATCGTGTGGAAAGGACTTAAGACCGAACATCTGACCCTGCCTTGTGCCTTTGACCCTTGACTGATTGCTCTCAAAATCAAATTCTTCCATCTTTACCTAGTCCTTAACCCTTCCACTTACTTTGATTCAAACAGTATCAAAAGTGTCTTAGTTGACATCATCCTATAACCTTGACCTTTGACCTATAATTCTGAAAACAGAATGATGTCACCCTCATCAGTTTCAAACCCTTCCACCACTTTTGATCCAAATCGAATAAAAACCGTTGAACTAAAGGGATGAACCTTTCACCTTTCCCTGTGACCTTTTTCTTTGACTGGTTGTATTCAAACCTGAATCACGTAATCCTTTCCTTGCCTCCCAACCGCTGCATCAGATTTGGTCAAAATCAGATAAACGGTATCTGAGTTGACATTGCCCATGACCTATGGTCTTTTCACCTCCAAATTAGTTACCTGTTCCCATGATGGTCCTCGCTCATATACTGGATTTGGTGCAGTTCCATCCAATGTTTTTTTCATAATTTTGCAAATAGGTAGACAGACAAACAGAAGGATAGACAAAACGCACCAAACACATAATTCTCTCGCTTTCGCTTGCAGATATATTTTTAAAAATGTACCTGATTATGGACCTAATCTTTACATCATGCCAATTAACAGAAGCATACAACCTTCACGCTCCATTACCAACCTATACCAGCCCCTCACATCCCTCCTTACCCACTCCTCTCACACTCTCCATTATCAACCAGCTTCACTAGTTTCCAGTCCTTCCTTCCATCTCAAAACCACAACTCTCCCCCACCCCACTAACACAGTCCTGTCCCACGCCGCAAACACATTCCTTCCCCACCTCACCAACACAGTCCTCCCCCCACCCCACCAACACAGTCCTCCTCCCACCCCACCAACACAGTCCTCCCCCCACCCCACCAACACAGTCCTCCACCCCTACCCGAAGCCCCAGATATTCCTGACACACCACGACTCCACACCTTTACCCACGGTTACCACACATCCTTACCCCCGACAGCCCCTTATACTTCCCTAGTCTCCCACAACCCATCACATCCTTCCATTTCCACCAGAACTCTCTTCCCACATTCCCAGCACCCTTCCCTACCCACTCAGCAATGGTCTTGCATCTTCCTACCTCTTCCCCGATTCCCTCCTATGTATAGCCTCTCCCCATACCCCATTCTTTCCCATACCTACCTTATCCCCGTGTCAAACTCCTTCCATGACCTCTACCTCTTCCCCGCCACCCTCCCCCGATACTTCCACCCTTCCCATGTATTCCACCACTCCTCAAAGACACCCATTCCTTCTCCCTTATGCCCCCGACCCCTTTCATTAGCCCAATTTTTTCCTCATTTCCCAACCCCTCTCCAGTGCCAGCTACCCACGCCATGCTGCCCTATTACGATCTTTCTATCTGTGTCTTCATCTCAAGCATCCTTTCTGATCATTCTGTGGCTGCTGTTGTATACGGCCAATGTTGCCCTTTTAAAGCTGTCAGTAGTGGCGTTCCTCAAGGTTCTGTCCTGTCACCAACTCTTTTCCGTCTATTTATCAGTGATCTGAACTGCACATCCAACCCTATCCATTCATACATTAATGACTCCGCCCATCAGGTTTCACCCCGCTTCACCCAGTGTCGATCCCGGTAGTTGCTTCAGCAATCTAGGGATGAATCTATGGCACACCAAATTTCTGACTTTATTATCATTTCTCTTTGAGGAAAAAGAAACTTTGTTATTTTGAATTAATTAAAGACCCAGTTCCTGCAGTTTCAATCCTTCAAAATCGTCCACAGGAATATCTCTAAATATTCAGTAATATGCAGCTCAGTCCATCATCTCTTAATATCCTGGGAGTTTCTATCTCTCGGGACCAATTATGGAATGATTACATTACCCGTTATAAAATCCTTATCCAGCAGACTAGGTGTGCTAAGCCGACTCCGTGCTTTTTGTACCTGTACACAGCTGCCGGTTTTGTACATGGGTCATAAATCGCCCGTGTGTAGAGTCCAACCTTCGTGTTGAGGGGGGGAGGGACTTCCTACGCATAGCTCTTCTTAACAGGGTATGGTCAAAGCCTTTTTGCTTCTCTCTCTCTCTCTCTCTCTCTCTCTCTCTCTCTCTCTCTCTCTCTCTCTCTCTCTCTCTCTCTCTCTTGCATTTATCTCATCTCAATTATATCCAACTCACTAATGCTTGAATTAACCGATACTCTCAGTCATTCATGTATGCAGCAGGTCAACTCTGGATCTGTCTTCATGAGTCACTATATTCCTCTGCCCATGATTCCCAGTCCGTTAAACGCAGTGCACTCAGACATCTCGAAATTAATGACTCTTCAATCTGGTTTTCTTTGTGTGTGTGTGTGTGTGTGTGTGTGTGTGTGTGTGTGTGTGTGTGTGTGTGTGTGTGTGTGTGTGTGTGTTTTCTTGGGGAGGGGGGGGAACTTTGTGGACTCTTGACTTTTGTTTTTTTCCTTTACATCGAGAAAGGAAATGTTCCTACTCTTCATATGACCTGCACCTCTTCATCCACTACCCCTCCCCACCCCACACCCTTCTCCATCCCACACTGCTATCCATCCCACACCCCTCCCCACACCCTTCTCCATCCCACACAGCTATCCATCCCAAACCCCTCCCCACACCCTTCTCCATCCCACACAGCTATCCATCCCACACCCCTCCCCAGTGCTCCCCACAACCCCCTCAACTCTCATGGTATTATCCCTCCTAGTATCTCTACCTCTTCCACTTCCCCTCCCTTTGCTCCCATCCACTCACATGACTTCCACCTCTTTCCCCCTCCCTTCTCCCTCGCCCCAGGCCCCACTATCAGAGCGGCAGCCACTCGCCTCAGCTCAACACTCATTTCCTGGCAGCCACAATATCCCCAGTAATATCCCACCGCCAGGCCGGGGATCACAGGCCCACCCACCACCTAAATTGTGCCAGTGGTTCATGTCGCCCTGCACCGATGTTTACGACCCCAGACAGATTTTTATATTCGTGGCCACAGTAAAGAGGCGAAAAGGGAATTTGGTTTTGCATACAGTAGTTCAGTCAGTTGGGAATTTTGAATATTTTTTTACTGTAATGATGTCGCCTGTAATCATAGAGGTAATAAGCGTTGTCATTATTAGAGTCATAACGTGCTTTACCACTGTTTACAAAAGGGTTGGTAAAATCCAGACGTAGCAAGATTAAAGCATAAAAACTTGGGCACTGGAACCTATCAAAGCAGTGATCAGTGAAACGCGCCTCATGCTGGTAATTGCCACTACAATATTTAATGTATCCTCTTATTTACACTCTTGGGTTCCTATGACTCATTTAAGGTGACTAAAATCGTCTGGACTTGGGTGGAATGAAATACTAGAGTTTTCCCTACTATGACAGGGTTATGTCACGCGCAATATTTGTGTCATAAATTTTAGGGTACAGCCATTCCGTTTACCGCCAAATGAAAAAAATGCCACCCAGGTCATTTTCATCATAGCTCATATCCATTCATGCAGTTTTGCCCTTCATCAGATTCTTTTACTTCCTCATGGTCCATATCTTTATTTCTCTCATCGACACTGGAATGTTCTGCTCCCTCTACCGTAGTGGGTCCAGGCATCTCTAAATGAAGTTGTCTTGAATCTGAATCGCTTTTGTTGAGCCTTTAATGTAATAAACGATTTTTCGAGGCTTATAGAATATGGTCCTATTTTAGTTTTTAAATTATTGTTTCCATATACCTGTATTATAAACTTGTGTATGAGTACTGTACGTTTTTTTTTTTTTCATAACATTTGAGTTAACTCCTTGAATCTTATGACATATTTAATAGATTTATTTCGAGTTATTTATTTCTGGTAACTCGAAACTATTATTTGTCTTTGGAGAGACTTTTAGCAGTGAAGAGGTTAGTGAATGCTATTTATACACTCCTTCCATAAACTGAAAAGTTTCATAAATGAATAAAATCGTTCAGAGCAAGAATGAAAGAATCCACCTTTGGAGAGAAGAGGCTAAGTTAGGAAGCTGTAATGAACGGGGATGTATGAGAGCAAATTTCATACAGGAATTTTGAAGGATTAGGCGCCTTATTTTCGTCGGCTTAAGTCTTTCTAGCACCTCTACCGTAGATATTAATTTATTTATTTATTGCACGACACACATGACTGTTCTCTAGGGTCTTATTCAGATTACGTATCAACACTGATTTTATAAGTAACATACGAATGGTAACTGACATGCCACATGCAGGAATATACAGGTAATGAAGAGGTATTAGTTCATTCACCTCAACTTGGCTAGATTTCCGTCCTCTCGCAACTTACATCCCGTCTCTCCATTGGACAGTAAGATAATACTACCGTTTATGTATGCATCGTTCTCATAGCACTTCTTAACGTGCACCATATTCTGGCGTTAATATCTCGTTACACTCGCGCTTGCGGAGCGAGAGCGAATGTTTTTTTTGTTTTTTTTAACTGTGTGTGTGTGTGTGTGTGTGTGTGTGTGTGTGTGTGTGTGTGTGTGTGTGTGTGTGTGTGTGTGTGTGTGTGAACAAAATAACTTGACCCGATTTAACCAAACTTGACAGAAGGATGGAAGGCCAATCCATATAGAAACCCTTCGACCAAGATCAAACATTGACCTACCAAAATCAACTTAAACAATTTTTTGCCCAATTTTGAACAAACTTGGGGAAAGGTTGAGGATAAGATAAGAACGAAGTGATTGAGTTCTGAAAACAGTTAGTCTAACGCCAAGGTCACTGGGCAAGGTCGAAGTTTGATCCGTAGGTGCATTTGTTAAAAAAAAAAAAAAAATAGTTTTGATCCGATTTTAGCCCCCTGACTAACCAAACCCAGTGGAAGGGTTGAGGATCAGCCATGAAATAAAATATTCCTTTAGAACAGTTACCGTAGGAAGAGATCAAGGTCACATGGCAAGGTCAACTTAAACAGTTTTTATCCGACTCAGACCAAACTTTGTAGGAGGGTTGAGAATAAGACAAAAAAAAAAAAAAAAGAGGATCCAGGTTTGAGACATCAGTCAAAGGTCAAGGTCACGGGGAAATGTCACAGCTTAGGTCACAGGTCTAGGTCGATTCACACAGTTTTCATCTGATCTGAACCAAACCTGGTGGAAGTATTAAGGGTCAGACAAAAACGAAGGGATTCAGTAGAGCACAATCAGTCAAAGGTCAAAGTCACATGGCATGGTCAAAATTTGACTCATTGTATCCGAATGTGAGGAAAACAACAAAATTAATTTTTATATGATATTATTTAAACATGGTAAACTGACTGAGGATCACAGAGCGGGTCAAACTATCGGTTCTGAAACCATGAGGACAATGTTGAAGGTTACACGGCAAGGTCAGCGTAGCAGTTATTATCCGATGTAAACTAAAGTTTGTGGTGTGTTCAGGTATAACCAAAGATAGATTAGATTTTGAGAGCAACCACTCAAATATCAAGGTCAGAAGGAAAGGTCAAATGTCAGGGTTACTGGAGAGGTCAACTTAAACAGTTTTAATTGAATCTGAACCAAAGTGGTTGGAAGTGGTTAGGCAAGAATGAAATGATTTGAGTTTGAGAGTAAACTGTCGAAGGTCAGAGTCACAGGATAAATTAAGGTATTCAGCCATGAGACTAGTTGGTGGGCGCGGATGTTGCACTTTATGAGAGCTCCGTCTTCTTACAGATCTGCGCTCAGTATGAAGATATTATGTCATTTTTAGGCCAAGCTGAAGTGAAAAAGTAATAGATATTGACGTATGTTACCCAGAATTTTGCCCAAGGGATAGGGCGAGGGAGTGGAGGAGGGTGGGAGACTGGGATTGGTTAATATCATGGGTGACAGGGATGAGGACGGTGATGTACAGGTAATTATCACTGATGCGGTTGAAGCTTAGCGCTAGATAATCATATATAATTGCCGGGAAATCTCTGGCCCATCGGAACCACACTCGACCCGTAACCAGGTGATCCCAGGTTCTATTCCCTGGCCGACTGCTAGACTTTTGAGCAAGGTTGCTTTAAATCTCCCAAACTGTACTGTACCTATAAATGAAAGAGGGACCTGGAGTTTGAACATGATGGTTGCGTGTCGTAGTATGGAGGAATGATTGTTGAACGCTTTCCTTGTCAGTTACGTGGTTATTTATAGTTCTTCCTTTATTTCTCTAAAACGAAAATTGCCATCTCTCTCTTTAATACTGAGTTGTAACAAAGAGATTAACGCTAGAATATCATGCAACTCATGAAGATATGCTGTGGATTGTAAGGTCACAGTATTATCATATTCTGCCACTGAGCAACGTGAAATAAACTGCAAAAGGAGGTAAATCTCGACCAAGTGAAGGGAAAAGGACTTCAGTATTACAGCATCACGAACATTAAAGAAGCTGGTATTGGATAACAGGGAGATCCTTGGGTTAAATGGGTTAGCACAACATAAACTGCTTCACATACCTAGCCAACTGAGCCGTACCCGCCACACACAAGCTACTTCCAGGTGGGTTTCTAGTGCGGTGCTATTTACGGAGTATCCTGTATGAGGCTTAACTTTTATTAGCGCATACCATCATTTATAAAAACTAAATTAAGATAACTGAGAAAACCTTGGGTAATGGGCAGTTAGAGGTGATGCATGGGTGTCGTGACCTGCCTGCCCTCCTCTTTTCATACATTTTTGCTTATGGTGCAGTTAGTTTAGTTCATTCTCTCTCTCTCTCTCTCTCTCTCTCTCTCTCTCTCTCTCTCTCTCTCTCTCTCTCTCTCTCTTTCTCTCCCACACACACACACACACACTACTATGTAGGATGTGAAAGGAAAAAGGACGAAGTTAATTTTATCAAGTAATTCATCTGATAGAGAGTAGAAATGAAAACCTATCTAAGCTTTCACTCATGTAATACATTAATAATCCTGATTTTCCCGATTCAGCTATTACTATGAGATCCAAGCAAAGTACTACCAGGGCACAACAAACCTGACCCCGGCAGTCATTTTTGTGCTGACGTATAAAAAACAGGACATCTAGTCAAAGATGTCACACATCAGCTTTGGAGTAAATCGGGTGAAAATTGAAGATGGTATGCCCTTTTGAAATTTTAGGCCCGACTCACTAGACATTGACCCCCCTACCGCTAACTGGGAGGTGACCCCCCTGATGAGATGTGGCATGTTATAGGATGCAGATTTGAAAGATGCACCTTTAGGTTTTGGTTTCATTTCGCTATGACGAATTTGAAAGAAGTAATGACGAAAGAACTTTTTTTTTTTTTTTTTTACATTTTTGGGGGACCTACAGCCTGGGTCTTGGCCCAATTTGGCCCAAAATTTAATCAGGTGATCAGAAGGTCATAGCCCATCATCCCTGTAATTTTAGTAAAAATCGCGACAGTAGCTTTCGCGTAAAGTTGTTAACCGCAGACAGACAGACGAACAAACAAACAAACAAACAAACAAACAGACTAACAAACAAACAAACAGACTAACAAACCTAGTGAAAGCAACACCCGTCCCCGTGTCCCTCCGGGGCGGGGACGGGTAACAGTAGCATAAAGAAACCTGTACAAAGGACGGTCGCATCGACTGCCTTTATCTTGATCACTCCAACCAGACGAAGATCCCTAGCCTCTTTCTCCTCAATTCATGGCAGTGTGTAGTCACATTAGAGGGTTGATTTGACTAATTACCAAGGAGAATCAGTCTCACCTCCTAATTATACCACATCGAATTCCACGCAACCCTGACTTACTATTCATGTTGTGAGACTGGCTCAGTTCCGTCAGATGAAAACAAACCGATAATGGTTACATTGACCTGCACCTCTCGTGTTGCCAGAGTTATGGTAATACACTATAACAATGGCATACCCGGGACGTCTCCAAAATTATGATCCAGCTAATGGCAGATGGTTTAATCGGCTGAGAGTGAATATAATGCCATGAGAGTGTTAATACTGTTACCATTAACCCTTTTCTATTTAGGGCAACTCCAGTCTATTATGGCAGTAACGCAAGGTATTTCATTTCACTGAGAGTAAATTTTAGAGCCTGGAAGTGTTAATATTGCTGCCATTAACCCTTCCATGGCCGGGACGCCTCCACTATTTCATTACAGCAAATACCAAGTGATTTAAAAGTTGCAAGTGAATACAGGAGCATGACAGTAGGCTCTTAATGCTGTCCAGTTCATGCTCTGGACAACACTTGTATTTCCTTCCAGTTAGCTCCAAAAGATGAAATTCAGCTGACAGTGAATCGCAGAATCCTGGGAGAGTAAACATTAGTTCGTTGCTGTCATCCATGTTTCTTCAGCCACTCAAATGGTGTTGAAGTAGTGCATATGTATTACGTTTTTATATCTTTAAAAAAAGTATAGGTGCTGGAGAGGGACGCCTTCACGTGATGGCATCGATGTTATAGACATCCCTCAGGTCCCTCCTTATCCTCCAAAGGATGATGATGGGCTACAGTAGAAGATAACTTCAGCCTGCAGTCCACTGAGTTCACATTCATATGAGCCTGGGGTTTCAATTACTATAGTTCTTTCACGTTAACTTGTCCCGGATTTTTGTCCTCTTGTAGCTTATTTCACGTAGCACATTGACAGAAAAAGACGGCACTATGGTTCTAACTCCTTTCCACAGCACTTCTTCATGGCTAACATCGTATTCTAGCGATAATCTCTTGTTACAACTCATTATTCAAGCTGTTACAACTCATTATTCAAGATGGAAAGATAGCAATTTTCGGCAAAGTTAGAGTAAAACGGGCATACAACTACGGTAAAGCAAATAATACAGAAAATTGCTGAACATGCTCATATGAGTATAGCCCCCAAAAATGATTTACTGCAGCGACCACGAACTGTGATTTTTTCCCAGAGGGGTATGCGGTTCCATCGTTAGTGTCAAAATTCTTCACCGCGTTGTTCAAAACGCAACCCAATGCCGGAATCCAGCTCATATTTTCCCGCCGGCACAGTACATTACGCCACAGTGTTAATCCAGCGATGTTCTGGGTGAGGAAAGAGCAAAACGCAGCGAGCAGGGAGGGGAAAAAAGTCTCTCTCAGATCCCGGTGATAAAAATGCTAACACCACAACCACATTAGTCTGGAGACTACGACTGATTTGTATTCCAGGGAGGCAGGTAGCTCGCCGTGTTCTGAGTGTGGGTGTGGGTGTAGGTAGAGATTAGGGTGTAGAAGAGGTGGTGTGGTTGAGAGGTTAGACGGGCGAGGGGACTGTGTAGTTCTGGATGTGAATGCATTTGAATTTGCTGTGGATGAGGAGAGAGAAGGGTAGATGTGTTCTGAGTGTGGGTGTGGGTGTGGGTGTGAGTAGGGATGAGATTGTAGATTAGCTGGTGGGGGTGGGGCTGTAAGCGGGCTAGGAAGCTGTGCAGTTGTGGGTGCAGCTGCAGTTGTGTTGCTGAAGATGAGGGTATGGAAGGGTCGGTGTTTTCGGGGTGTGGGTGTGGGTGTGAGTGAGGGTAGGGATATAGGTGTAAATGGTAGGGTATGGATGAATGGTCTGACAGTCGAGGGGTCTGTGCAGTTGTGTTGGTGTGGATGAGAGTATGGAAGTGTCGGTGTGTTCAGGGTGTGGGTATGGGTAAGGGTAGGGATTTAGGTGTACTTGATACGTCATGGATGAATGCTTAGACGGGCGTGTAGGTGTGGATGAGGATATGGAAGAGTGGGTGTGTTCTGGTTGTGGGTGTAGGTGTGGGTGAGGGTAGGGATTAGGATGTAGATGAGATAGAGCTGGCAAGTGTGTGGGTAGATGATGCGGCTGTAATTGTGGAGGAAGGTGCAATATGTCGGTGTGGAAGTCAGTGCAGATTGGTAGGTAGGATTGTATCTGGTTAGGGTGTGAGTGACGGCAGAGATGATGATAGAGATTAGTGTGTCGATGGATGAGGATGGTTGTGGTGATGTAAGAGTGAAGGTATATTAATGTGGATGAGACTGTAGATAGAGAAGTGTATTCTAAGTGTGGATGAGGGCTTAGATGAGGATATAGATGAGTGTGTGGATGGATTAGAATGGTTGTGATGATGGGCGAGAGTGCAGGTGTGTCAGTGTGGATAAGAATGTCGATAGGTGTGTTTTGGATCTGGATGTAGATGAGGGTAGGGATGAGGGCGTCCAAGTGATGATGTGGATGAAAGTACAGACGGAAGAATGTGGTTATGGTTGACGGTGGAGCTGTGTGTGTGAGGAACTGAATGTACATTAGCTGGTGGGGCTGTGTGCTGGGTGTGGATATGGATGAGTACATGCAATATGGAGTTGGTGTGTTGATGTGGATGAGAAAGTAAAAGGGTAAGAGTTTGTGTTTGTGGGTAAAGGTGCACGTATGTTGATGTGGATGAGGGTGTAGATGCGTAGGTATGCTCTGGATCTGGGTGTAGACGTGGATGAGGGTAGGAATGAGGGTGTAAATGTAAAGTTGTGAATCTGGTTGCTGATGTGTCACTGTAAATCAGGATGTATCAAAGGTCCTGCGACTGTGGGCGAGGTGTAGGTGTGAATTAGTACGTAGATGGATACGTGTGTTCTGGTGTGGGCGATGATAAACATGTAGATACTAGTACATTAATTTTGCTTCTATATGTGTACGAAATGGCAGTTCGTTCTGTGAAGTCAAGCAGCCATCTTATGCATCATACAACTTCACATGTCTCCCCTCCGGCACTAATGGAGATGATTTTATGGCAAATCGGTGGATCTTCTGGAAAATCAGTAAAAGTCAGTTTCGACGTTCTTTCCTGGAATCGAACTCCCGTCCTTTACCACCGCAGACCACTTTTCTAACGATGAGACTGTCAGATGGGTGGATGGGGAGATGTAGGTAGGTTTTGGTTTGGGTGTGAGTAAGGAGGTGGTGCAGGTGTGTTGGTGTGAATGAGAACGGAGATGAATAGGTGGGACTCTGTGTGTGTGTGTGTGTGTGTGTGTGTGTGTGTGTGTGTGTGTGTGTGAATATATTGTGGACCCTGAAATATTACTTTGTGTGTGTGTGCGTGTGTGTATGTGTGTGTGTGTGTGTGTGTGTGTGTGTGTGTGTGTGTGTGTGTGTGTGTGTGTGTGTGTGTACCGTATACAGTAGTAGACACGTGTGTGTAGTTT
This sequence comes from Coenobita brevimanus, assembly GCF_032717465.1. Classification (NCBI taxonomy): domain Eukaryota; kingdom Metazoa; phylum Arthropoda; class Malacostraca; order Decapoda; family Coenobitidae; genus Coenobita; species Coenobita brevimanus. The sequence continues at coordinate 50,761,091 of NC_136959.1, forward strand.
ATGGGTGTGCGTGGACGTGGTGTGTTTGTTGCAATGGGTGTATGGGTGTTGAAGTGAATGAATCTTAATGATGATGTACGTAAGCTGTGGGTATGTATGCAGCTGTGTAAGTGTTCTTGTACGCGTGTGGATATATCAGTGTGGGTGTGGGTGTGAATATTAATTAGGTTTGGACGTCATTGCGTGCCTAAACGGGGAAGTAAAAGCGTGAACGTAGATAGCACCATTTTAGTTTGAATTACGTCCATGCCTGCATACACATTCCTTCGTAAAAGCCAGCGTGATGAGCTAAACAAAAATGAAAACGTAGATGACCATGATGATAACAGCACTAAAGGTAATAAAGGATTTGATTAACGCAAGCTTTAATGGACAACGTTATTCAGGTCGTAAGTTTTATGTGAAATTTATAGCCACCAAATGCGCTGATATCAAATTCCAGTTCAGTCAACCCTGAAACTGACTCTATTTACCCCGCTAGTGACAGAGAGACAGAGGGGTATACAGAGAGACAGAAACGCACGGAAAAACAGAAACGCACAGAGAGACAAACGCACAGAGAGACCGAAACGCACAGAGAGACGGAGGTACTCACAACGACAGGGATGTAAGAGAAACACGCAGAAAAAGAGACAGACACTCATGGAAGCAGTGATCAATCAGACACAGAATGGCATAGACAGAGACAAACACACAGTGACAAAGACACACACACACACACACACACACACACACACACACACACACACACACACACACACACACACACACACACACACACACACACACACACACACACACACACACACACACACACACACACGGAGATAGAAAGACAAAGGTAGAGAAACATATGGGAAAAAAACACGTGGAGAGACAGGAGACAAACACACACGAAGAAAGACAGAAACCCACGGATGCAGGACGACACGAATACAAAAAACAAAAGAATATAAAACGAGAGAAGAGACACACAAAATAAGGAACACACACACACACAAACACACACACACACATACAGGAGAGAGAGATACACATAATTACAGAAGCACATACAGTGAACAAGAAGATTACTGCAGTGGACGGATAACGATTAAACCTAGAGACGTGGATGTGTGTGTGCGTGTATGTATATATATATATATATATATATATATATATATATATATATGTGTGTGTGTGTGTGTGTGTGTGTGTGTGTGTGTGTATATTTATGCTTCTGTAAATACTGTAGTGCTCCATTAGAAACTCATCTGGCGGTACTTTGTGTTTTGAGGGGACGGCTGAGTATGGTGGTGTGGGCATGAGTGTGGCAGTGGGATAAATAAATGAAAAGGTGATGTAGGGTTGCCAAGGATAACGCTGACTGAGACGTCCTCGCAACAAACGAGAAAGAGTAAAACAGAGTGCAAGAGGAGCCTTTTGGTCACGCTACACGAGTATATGCTATATAGCCTACTCCTGATGTTGAAACATTCACAGCATCAAAACATTATTCACTGAGAATTTACTCTCTCTCTCTCTCTCTCTCTCTCTCTCTCTCTCTCTCTCTCTCTCTACACCTTTACACACACACACACACAAGAAAAGCAGGTACAACCCCTTTTCATAAACACTGCACATGCAGAAATAACTCGGCAAATCTCTAATTAAATCAGGCCGCATTAACTCTGTCTCGTGTTTGGAGATCAGAGAGAGAGAGAGAGAGAGGAGGGGGGAGGTTGATGGGAGATGAGGAAGAGAGATGGAGGGGTGAGTGGGATGGAGATGAAGGAGAAAAGCGGAATATGGCGGGGAGAGAGAGAGAGAGAGAGAGAGAGAGGGAGAGAGAGAGAATGGAGGTGGAGTGAAGAGGGAGAAAAAGGGAGGTGGAGGGAGGAGAGAGAGCATGAGGGAGAGGGCGGGAGATGGAGAGAGGGGTGGGGGGAGAGTAGGCAGAGTCTGTGTTGAGTTAGTGAAACTTGGAGGGATGGGAGAGCGAGGGGATGAAACTGGGATGATGGTGAACGAGAGATACAGATGGCGTAAGAAAGAGGGATGAATGAATTGATGAGCGTGACGGAACGAAGATGATATGTACTGTGCTAGTGAAACAACAATGAGATGAAAATGCCGAAGGGAAATCAAATTAGTGGAATGGAACTCTTCGGGAGAGGATAAAAGACAGTAATGATCAAAACTGAATTAGAACTGGGGAAGGAAAATTATGTTATGAAACTAATTAAAAAGAAAAAAGATATTGAATTAAAAAAGGATTCTTGACTTTTATTTTCCCTAGACAAATCTCTCTTAAGATGATATTATTCTCCCCGATAAGGAGAGTATGTGTTCACTCCCCTTTGTTTGTTTGTTAGTTAGTTTATTTGTCTGTTTGCAGGATTGCTAAAAAAACACAAGAAATTTCGACCAAATTTGGTGGGTAGATAGTCCATGTCCCCGGGAACAATCGATTAACAGTTGGAACCCATCCGGATTGTATTACTGATTCTGGATCCGGAAAACATTTTTTGCGATACCCTAATCGTTGATGAGAAAACCTAATCCATTATGAAGAGTGGTCTGGAAATTACGTTGCCCTTGTCGGAGAGATGCTTTCCACTGAGTGCCCCTCTAGTTCGCCTTCCGTGTGCTAGAAGGAAATACAAAATACGTTTTCTGGGTGAATGGGTTAAGAGAAAGAAAGAAATCTTTTTGTCTATCTGTCCGTTGCATGATGCCGTAACATATGAGAGATGATTATGACCCTTGGACATTTTTCCCCTACTCGGTAATTTTCTCTCCTCCCGCGACACACTTTGGTCCTTCATCCTCACTTTGTCCCTCCACCCTACTGTCAGTCCACCTCGTCGCCCATCGATCCTTGTATATCAGTTTCTCGTTCGCCATTCGCTGGATATAGGTGTACCATGTCAGAGCATTTCACTTGATGGTGCTGCTCCCACTTCACGCCCATCACCCACCCGTCCTTGTGTCCATCTCTCCCCTCAGGTCACACTTTCACTATGAATTGTTAACCTTCTTTCATTACGGTATATACCCATTAAGTAATGTTCACTAACCCCCAAATGTATCTTGCAGGAAAGAGGCCATGATGTCCTAAATGATCAGTATAGTTCGTTGTGCCAATGTCATCGATCAGTTATCATCTGGATATTTATGTGATGATAATACTGCTTAGAAAATGTTACAGAGAAGCGATATAATGCATGCTTATAATAACAAGGTTTATCATCGTAGTGTGGAATAACAGGGTATTTTGAAACATCCTTCACGTGTGGTTCAGTTTGTCTGGCGCGAGGTGTACACAAATTCTGTTTGGAGCAAATGTTCATTTTATAACATGACTCTTTCCTTCAGCTGAAGGAAATAAAATGTTTTGGCATAACAGATCTTGATTTTCTATCCACCTGGAAATGAGTCTTTATTATGTTCTTCCATCATTTTAGCACCTGTTAAGAACTTTGATTCAAGTTCAGGATGATTCCCTTGGCATTACTGGGGAATCAGAAAACCAAGATGGTGTCTCTATTAGTTATTCTGCATCCTTAGCGTGGTCATCGTCTTTATGATAATCATCCATAACTATCGTAATTTTATTCCATTTCTTGTAACAGACTGTACGCGGTTGGCATCCACCTAATACTTTGCAAGCAGTTTGTTCATGAGTAAATTCCATTTAAACTTAATAGGATCTGTATATATGGGCTTTGACTCTGTAGCTGATCTCCGCACACTGGGCGGTTGATGGTGAGTTCTCTTGACACTTTCAGCAGTCGCAAGTGATGTTGGTAGGCCAGTTCTTTGTTTTAAGGTGCCCAAATATCGCTCCTAACTCTTTAAGGCATATTAAATGCCTAACTGTCAGCATGTTGTTTGTGTTCAGGCACACTCTTCACAACTTTCATCAACAGGTGTAGTTGCTGATCTTACAAGGTTGTTATACTTGAAAGATTTGCGTAAAGCAGTGAGTGAATATTTTTTTTCTCTCTCTTTTTCTTTCGGTAAACGAAGAATTGTTTCGAACAGCAGACATATCATCACTTGCATCCAAACTGTTTATGGTCGTCGATTTCATGTGCAGGAGTGTTTGTAAAAGTATGAGTGTATATTGTACGATAATCTACAGAGCTATTAGTTTGCCATCTTTGAGAATGATTAATCTGAGCTAAGTAGTCTACTACAGAAGCGTTCAAGCTCCAGCTTTACAAAACTAACTTTCATCATATCACTGCCGTTGATGGAATCCAGATTATGTTTGTGCCATGGTAACATCTCCATGGGAGAAGCATCCTTGGAAGCTCCTGCAAATCTTCTTTCACTTCCGTCACAATGGGGGCATTCCTTCTTCCAGCGCACCAGTCTCAAGAAAAATTTCAAAAATATTCCTTTCTGCTTTGCTGGATCAGCATCAAAATTGCTTGGTGAAGGAGATTTCTCTCTGACAGAGATTATGGGAGTGTGACATCTATGAGTAACCGGTACGCACAGTAGGAAACTTCAGCACATCACAAGCAAGGAAACAAGTATAGTAGCAGGCTAAAGAGGACACTTAAACTGTTAAAAACAAAATTAAATCGAATAACTTCCAACCACGTAAGTGAATCGGTCGGTCTGTTTCGTATCCGCTTCATTAATGTTTTTTACCCGAAAGGGAACGTGTACCTACTGGATTTCGCTTCTGTGTACGTAATTACGTATTTTAATCAAGCCGAGAACTTCGAAGGCTTAGAATGACAAACGAATAGCCCAGTACAGCGAGTACACCGTTAATTGTTTCTCCCGCTTTTATGTTTGCCTTTACCGGTTTGGGGGAGCTCGAGAAGGACACCTTCACGTGGTGGCACCGATACATATGAGTGGTGGAGCTGTCTGGTTATACGAGCGCTCCATAGCTATTTCCCTATCCTCGAAAGGAGTATGGTGAGCTGCAGGAGAAGGGCAGCTATAGCCTCCAGTCCACCGAGTTCACATTTGAGATGAAATTGTGGCTACAACTATTACTACTACTTGTTTATGGATTTCCTTACCGAGTGATTTGTAGTAAGAACAGGTACATAACAAACATATGTAATCATGAACCGAAGGTACTGAAAGTGCAGAGAACAATAAATAAAAAAGTAAATAACCGTGATGTAAAAAGAAAGTGATAACGTGGAATTAAGTTGGAATGAGAATGAAACTGAGAGTGATGGAGTGAATCTGCGGCAGAATAACACGTGATAAAACTATTATTTCAAAAATACAACAGCTTAAAGAGAGAAAGATAGCGATTGGATGGATCGGGAATACTGTAAACTCAACTGAAATAACAAAAATAGAGCCTGTTAGAAACAACGAACGCTACTGATGGACTACCACTATAGAAACCGATATTATGGAATGAGAATGAGATTGTCAGTGATGATACCAAATTGTAATTAATCCCTTCAGGCCTAAGGCTCGGTCTCTAGTAGTGAAGGTTTTATCCAACTAGTTTGTTTGGAAAACGCCTTCCTGAAGCTCAGAAAAAAAGATCTATGGTGGTATCAATAACAAGAAATGAAACACGTCATCAGATTGAAGCTATTTAGAGATTAAAAGCAAGAGTCTTTTATATTAGAAGAATATGGTTGTACGGGTAAACATTAAACTGTCAAGTGAAATGCAAACTCCCTTTTTTTTTTTTTTTTTTTCGGTAAATTCTGAAGTAAGCGAGTCAGATGGAATGTGTTTAGCCTTCCTGTATTGCCGCTGAATGCACTATGTAATCTGGGAGGCAGGCTAACCGTACCTAATAATCACAGACGTTCCAGTTATGACTATAACCAATTAGAGGGGTTGCATTCCACATTGCAATTTAAGGTTCAAACATACTGCCTTTAGTGTCACTGATATTCAAACTGTCACCAATAACCCTCTCATGGTCGGAACAACTCTAGTGTCCTATTGTAACTATGCTATTCTAACTAATGTCAAAAGAGTTAAGCAGTTGAGTCTAAGAATGTTAATGAGTGAAAACAGTGCCCTTATCATAGTTTTAGAAACAGTGTTAGTGGATGATAATGGCGCTGATTATGAAAGCGAGTGTAAGACGCTGATATTGAAGGGAGTGAAAGACACGTGTCAGTGATATTAAAGAGCGTGAAGGATAAAATGTGCAAGACAGTGACGTTTATATTACAGGGAGTAAAAAATAGCGAACAACGTTATTAAAGCGATTGGATGACAGTGATACAGTTATTAAAGAGTAAAATTGAGAGGGGAGACTGAGAGTGTTCAAGAGTATGGAATCACTGGAATAAGAGTGAGTGAAATATAGTGAACAACAGTGACACGGTTACCCCATTCACCTCAATGATGTATTGTCCATTTTTCTTCTTGCCTCGGTGCAGGAGAGGGACGCCTTCACGCGATGCATCAGATATAACTGCATCGCTTTACCACCCTGGTATAGAAACGTCCCTCACCTCCCTCCCTATCCCCCGAAAGGAGGATGGTGGACTGCAGCAGGGCAATTCAGTCTGCAGTCCACGGGGTTCACTTTCAGATGAACCTAGGGCTACAGCTTCCTCTTCATGCTACCGTCAGAGGATATTGTTCAGAACTGGAGGGATTTATCAGAACTGTGGTGATTAGTGGAGGTTATATCTGGCATTTCTGTGGTTCATTCATTTCAGCTTGGAGATTTTCGTCCTTTTGCAGCTTCTTTCACATAGCTCCATGGCAGAAAAAGACTATGCTACGGCTAGACATCCATTCCATTGCACTTCTACGAGACTATCATTGTATTCTAGTGTTCATTTCTGGTTATATCTAAGCATTCAAGATGGAGTGATGACAGTTTTACGCTTCATTAGAGGGAACAGAGTACAGTTCAGTGTAAATTTCTCCAAAACTTATATAAAATCGCGTGGAGGTAACAAGACAAATTAAAAATAAAAAGATCGGATGAAAAGGGGTATCTGTAGCCCAGTAATTTACGATACACAGGAGCAGCAGCAGCAGCAGTAACAAGAGTTCTACGTAGTCGTAGTAGTAGTAGTAATAGTAGTAGTGGTAGTTGTAGTCGTAGTAGTAGTAGTAGTTGCTGTAGCCCGTAGTTCATCTGAAACGTGATCCTAATGGACTGCAGGCTGAAGTTGTCCTCCTCTTGCAGTCAATCATCCTCCTTTCGTGGGACAGAGAGAACTGAGGGACGTTTGAGTAACCTGGCAGTGGAGTTGCCCAGTCATATCAGTGCCACCACATGAAGGCGTCCCTCTCCAGCACCACACAGTAGAATGAAATAGTAATGACCAAAGGCGGGTTACAGATGGTGATGCGATGGAGGTGCGATGAGAACGCGGGCTGTCGAGATGAAAGAGAATGAAAAGCTAACCATGACACTATAGAATAATGAGGAGGATGAAAGTCAGAAATGAAACAGGAAGAAAAAAAAAATAACGCCTTTAGTCAGGTGGATTCACTCTGTAGTTCATTCTTGCTGATACCGGGTGAGTTTTGTTCAGTTACCCCCTTAATGAAGAAGCTAATTAACTCCACTCCCATGACACATTCCTCGTAATAGTTATGCCCCCTCCAGGCGATTTTCCACAGCTTTCGTAAAACCTTGTGCAGTGAAGGGGTTAATGAAGGCAATATCCATTCTCTTTAGTCTAAACAGCCTTTCTTAAGATGGATAATCACCTTCTAATGAGGGTAAGAATATAATGAAAAGCACGTAATGGAACTGAATTGGTTGAGCCCGTAACTAACCTCTGCAGTAAAAGAAAATCCTATGGTGGGCAGATTATTTTTGGAGATAGAGTAATTTTCTATAAAAAAAAAAAGGGGGGGGGGAGGAAGGTTTCGGACTGGAGGGGTTAATCACTTCACTATAATGACTTCTGTTTATATCTCGCTCCTGCTACCCACAGACGAATTACTGACCACTGAGGAAACTTATCACACTGAAGGAGTTACCAATTACCTTATTAATATCCAGCCTGTTATGGAAGATCCCCTAAAGCTAAATTATACCATCTGTTAGCCTAAATAAAATAAAAATTATCAATATGATAATGACGTCCTCAGCCTCAAGGAATCAGAGAAAATGGAGTGTCAAAAGTAAATTAAAGTAAGAATAAAGAAATAGTAGCAAGAAAAGTAACAAGCTGATTTCGTTACGTGTTGTGGAGACCCGTGGCAATGAAGGGGTGTGAAAGGCTCTGTAGGAAGGCACGGCTACAGGCACGGAGACCAAACACAGAAGATGGGCATACAAGGACATGATAGTCCCTCGCCAGCCATCAGGCCTGCCCCTACCACCCGAAGCTCAGACTACCCTTGCTACTAAGAGCACTTCCGGTACCCACCTTACCACATGACCAGAACGAGAAAAACAACTTGAATTTGATGTGTTAAGGTGATGACAGATATATTAATATCTTACTCTGTCACTGGCACACTAGATAAATAAATAGCCCTCTTGTACTTTACTAGTTTCCCCAAAGAGTTTTAGTCCAATATACATATTTGGTGAATATACATACATACATACATACATACATACGTTTATAAATACATTGGCTCAGTCGATAAAGAGGTGGTCTGCAGTCCTACCGGACCCAGGTTCAAATCCCCGCTGGGGCAGGGAACAGTTTAAGGATTTGAATTTCATGAAATCAGACTTTACTGATCTACCAGAAGACCCGCCGACACGTCGTAAAAATACCCCCGCTAATACCAATACACCAGTCCTGTATGAGACAGACCTAGCATGTATTCAGTATGGACGGTGGGTGTTAGTGCCGAAGTGGTGACATGTAAAAAGGTGTATGGTATGTAGGAGAACTACTGGGCCTTAATAGCAGGCTGTGAAGCCTATGCCCAGAGTCGGACACAAAAAAAAAAAAAACGTATATACATGCATACAAACTTATATATATACATAAAAAGATACATATAAATATATACATGCGTAAGTACATACAGTCGTGTGTGTGTGTATGTATATGTATGTATGTATGTATGCATGTGCGTGTGTGTGTGTGTGTGTGTGTGTGTGTGTGTGTGTGTGTGTGCGCGAGAGAGAGAGCATGCGTGCCTCTCTCTCCTCTCTCTCTCTCTCTCTTCCAGTAAGAGTGTACACGTCCTGCAACGGACTGCAGCAGGATTGCAATCACAAAATGTCAAATGTATATTAGCTCCACTTCTCGTAATTACCAAATGAAATGTTGTGAAATGTGTCGGGCCGTGAATTAAGCCGACGAAACCTTTTCAGAGAGAGAGAGAGAGAGACGGCTGGGAAGGATTAATATACCGTAATTAACGCTGTGTAATGAAGTGCAGCCCTAATTATATGCCTCATTTATGTTCTCTCCTTGACTCACACTTATTTCATTCACCTCACTTTCCATCATTTTTCCTCTTGAGTTTTTCTGTTCCTTTCGTTTCCTTTGGCCCCACTATTCAGTCACTTCTCCCACATCACTCGCCTCTCCTTCCCCTACTTTCTCTCTCAATTAATCAACAGTTATTATACCTGCAACTCGGGGAAGCGAGGACGGATCTCTCTCTCTCTCTCTCTCTCTGTCTCTCTCTCTCTCTCGTCTTTGTGTGTGTGTGTGTGTGTGTGTTTTAGAGTAACAGTCAAAGGTCAGAGTCACTTGGTTAAGTCAACGTTTGAGCGAACAAAAGCAACATAAACATTTTTATCTAATTTTGGTTAAACCTGAGCAACGTTTGAGGATAAGGAAAAAAAATGAAGAGATTCTATTTTGAGAACAATCAGTTTAAGGTCAAAGTGAAAGGGCAAGGTCAAAGTTCGACTCGTATGTATGCCTGTTAACAAAATCGTTCAAAAAAGTTGATTGGTAATATTATGGATCAGCCAAGAAGAAAACATATTGCTTTTTAAAACAATAGGTCAGAGTCCAAGGACAAAAATTGTTGCGTTGCAGCTTTTTTTTATCCGATATAGACCAAGTTTTGTTGATGGAGTGAGGCTAAGGCAAGAGTAAAAGATTCACTGTTGAGAACAATCACTCAGTTTTACAGTCCACCTCACATTTGATCTGATTTGAAGGAAACTTAGTGGAAGGGTTAAGAGCTGTGGAAGAGCAGATGAAATTAATTAAGTTTTGAGAACAAGTTTTCAAAGGTCTCAGTGCAAGGCCTGAGCTCGACTCATGTGTCTGTGCATGAACAAAATAACAATAACAGTTTTGATCTGGTCTGGGGCAAGCTTGATTAATGAACTGAGAATCACGGAAGAAGTTGGCCTCGTGTTTTTCAGAGTAATAGGTCAAAGGTCAAGGTCATATGATAAAGTCAAATGAAGCAATTTTTATCCGCTGTTGACTAAAATTTGTGAAATGGTTCAGGTTAAATAAGGTTAAAATGATTCGATTTTTAAAACACTCAGGCAAAGGTCAGGGTTAGAGAGAAAGTCAAAGGTCAGAGTCAGTGGGCAAAGTCAGCCTAAACAATTTTTTTTTTTTATATATGATTTCAACTAAAGCTAGTGGAAGAGTTAAGTGTTTGGCAAGCTTGAAGGAATTCGATTTAGAGTAATCTACCGAAGGTCAAGGTCACAGGGCAAGACAAATGTTTGGCCCTTAGACCAGTTGGTGGTTGTGGGTGCCTTCGAGTTCTCCTTTTTTTTTTTTTTTTTTTTTTTTATTTCGTTTTCCTTCTGTCATTCATTTATTTATGTTTTTCCCTTTATATTTGTTCCATCTTTGAGTCGTTTCAGTCACTCCATTTAGCCTCTCGCTCGTTCTTTTCCTACCTCCCTTTTATGACTCATTTCCCATTCCCTCTCTCCATTAGCTTACCGTTATTCATTCAGTGCCTTTGTACATTTATTCACGCATCGTACATTTATTCACCAGTTCCACAATACACTATACATCACTTACATTTACACATAGTCTGTTCCCCCTTGTCCCCGTTTATTCAGAAATTGGGAACCTGGAAATAATATTGATTGTTACGGGCCATATTCTACAGGGAAACTGGGACAACTGAATACCTGCCTTACTGATGCACGTGTAGTTGATAGGTATAACTCAAGTCTTCTTGTCCAGTCCATCCCTGACTTTCACATTTTTTCCTTCGCTCATTTGCATCTTTCACTTCCTTCACTCGATTGTATCTTTCACTTCCTTCACTCACGTGTATCTTTCACTTCCTTCAGTCACTTGTATCTTTCACTTCCTTCACTTACATGTATCTTTCACTTCCTTCACTTACATGTATCTTTCACTTCCTTCACTTACATGTATCTTTCACTTCCTTCACTTACATGTATCTTTCACTTCCTTCACTTACATGTATCTTTCACTTCCTTCATTCCCCGTAAAACAACTAACTCAACGACAAACAGCCAACCCTTTCGGGATTATGGTGTCTGGCTATAGATAGATAGATGGACATACTATCTGATTAGATTTGAAGAATACAGATTAGTATTGGTGAGATTAGAGATAGTCACCATTAACCCCTTCACAATCGGATTTCTCTACTTAAGCTGCATCATATCGTCTGGAGGTGTCAAGAATAAATATAAAAAATCATGGGAAAAAACAGATTAACGATTTCTCAGCTGTACATGCGGACCGGTTCTTCCCATTTCGGTTTCTTCTCTCCCCTCTTCCACGCTACATCAAAACATTTATCAGTTATACCCCCAAATAGAAAAATTGTTGATTCTAAAGACACAGCAGTTTCGGCCCGATGTGTAATCTCTCCATGACCGAAACTGTTCTGGCTTCTGAGAAGTAACTTTTCATGTGTGGGTATAGTTTACTCCTCACAACATTCCGTGACACTGTGAAATCAAGAGACATAGTTATTGTGGTTGTATGTTTGCTTATTTGTGAGTAAAGTCAGTCCGTTGTTTATTCTGGAAGATGAAGTTTGAACACGATAGGTGATTAAGTGCTTCGGTACAAGAAATTATAGATAGATAGATAGATAGATCGATCGATAGATACATATATACGCACAAACCGTTTGCAAACGAAAGGTATAACCAAATAAATACTACACGATTGTTTACTGAATATGGTGTAGTAAAATTTTGAGAAGGTTTTATTTCATTTTTAGTTTACAGTTATTCTGCTGAATGTCGGGTATTGATCTGCATTTTCAAATATCAGATAATTTTGTCCTTTCTTTTTTTTTCTTCTGTGGATGGTGTTAACGAGTGGTATTGAACCTTGTATTGTAATCAGTTGAGTGTAGGGCGAGTCAGGCATAGAAATATTTCCACTAGTTATTTTAAACAATGACAAATCAACCAGCTTCTTTAAACACTGACAAATCGAAAGCGTTTTTAACCTCTTTGCACCCCGCGTCCCCGATATGGGACGGAACTGGGCATTTTCAAAATTTAATAAAGAAGGGAACCCCGGGGTAGGGACCTACGAGCTTCGCGACTATGAGCCGACAGGCGGAGGGCGGTACGCCTAGGACCCTTCCAGCAAAATCCCTCGCACAGGAACTCTGGGAGCTAAGGAGTTAAACCCTTGTATGGCCACATCATTCATCATATTTTATTCTCAGTTACGACCAACGTATCCATTAACCTGATCGTCAGCCGTATTAGTCCAAAAGTGTTAATAGTGTAACCATTAACCCTCTCAGTGTCGGAACAACTCTAGTAATCTATTGCAGCAAATGCCAGATGATATTCAGCAAAGAGTGACTTATTTTTAAGACCCTCAGTGTTAAAAAGTTACTGATTTTCGTCTTCTGAACGGAATAAAGATGTTGTCCCCCGTAGAAATAAATATACGATTTTTTAAAGTATATGACAGAAATTAAAAAGTGGCAGTCTCTTCATCCCATACTAGTTATAGATGAAACGCTTATATAAACAATAAAAGAATGAATGACGTCACTTAGATTAATCTCTTATAAAACGCCATCACTGTTTTTATCTTTTGCACACACTGCCTCACTCAACACACTCCTCACTGCCTAACTTAAAACACTTCTCATTCTGCCTCACTCAACACACTCCTCACACTGCCTTATTCAACACACTCCTCACACTGCTTCACTCTAAACTCCCCACACTGTCTCACAAACACATTCCTCACGCTGCTTCACTCAACACACTTCATACACTGCCTCATTCAACACACTCCTCACGCTGCTTCACTCAACACACTTCATACACTGCCTCATTCAACACACTCCTCACACTATCTCACAAACACACTCCTCACACTGCCTCACTCAACACACTCCATACACTGCCTCACTCAACACTTCTCACACTGCCTCACTCAACACACTCCTCACACTGCTTCACACTAAACTACTCATACTGTCTCACAAACACATTCCTCACACTGCTTCACTCAACACACTTCATACACTGCCTCACTCAACACACTCCTCACACTATCTCACAAACACACTCCTCACACTGCCTTACTCAACACACTACTGCCACACTCAACACACTCCTCACACTGCCTCACCCAACACACTTCATACACTGTCTCACTTAACACACTCCTCACACTATCTCACAGACACACTCCTCATACTGCCCCACTCAACACACTTCATACACTGTCTCACTTAACACGCTCCTCACACTATCTCACAAACACAGTCCTCACACTGCCTCACTCAACACACTACTGCCTCACTAAACACGCTCCTCACACTGCCTCACTCAACATACTACTGCCTCACTAAACACGCTCCTCACACTGCCTCACTCAACACACTACTGCCTCACTAAACACGCTCCTCACACTGCCTCACTCAACACACTACTGCCTCACCAAACACGCTCCTCACACTGCCTCACTCAACACACTTCATACACTGTCTCACTTAACAGACTTCTCACACGCCTCACTCACTCCAATGCTCAGTCCGTCATTCATTATTTTAACGTTATCCTCTTCTCTTAGCTGACGTGTTTTAGATGATTTCTGTTAAAGCCAGACGATTTTACTCAGCTTACAACAGACCTCTAGTAGTACAGGGATTCATGAAGGCTATGTTTATCTCTTGCAGGTCGAAAAGTCCCTTCAAAGACGCATAAAACCGTCTGTTGGTGGCAATAATAGAATAATGCCTGATCGTAGTGAAGTGGTAAACCCTTCGGCATTCTTCCGCCTCACCAATCTCTGCTGTCCATTAAAACAACTGACTGATTCACTTTTACTCTCTCTCTGTTTTCATTCACCGCTCTATGGCTGTTAAACCCTCACACTCCTTCACTGTCCATTACTCATTCCCTCATTTACTCATTCTCCCTGGTGGAATGTTTAGGGCGCCCATCATCCACTTGCCTGATGTAGTGCTGTCTACGTCTTAATTCACGTCTATCATTCTTTTTATGTGTCTGCCTCCTGTCTTCCTATTTTTTCCCCATCCTCCCTGTCACTTTTATTAGTCTTCTTTCCACTTCAGGTAGCTCTACGTCGAGGGATAAGCCTAATGGTCTTCTGTAACCCTGGAAACCATTTAAAATGCTGGATGGGAACCAAATGACGGGGTGATGTGGAACCTACCATGGTGCGCCTATTAACTGAGTGGAGACGCAGTTGTGGCGTCCATCCAGAAACCAGACCTCCACACTAATCGCCACATCTTGCTGTGGCGGAGCGCTGTCCGTAGCAAGGGAACATCATTTCTGTGCATGGGACAGACTTGCGGGACGATTGCTTGCCCTGCGGTTAATGGGTCTGCTCGATCAGACAAACCAGTTATGAAAACAACAACATCAACTTATCCTCTCAATCCCCTCTTCCCTTCGCTCTGCATGCTTGTTAGAGCTGCTGTTTTATACCCTTTCATCTTCCCAATTTTCATTCACTACCCTATAACACTCAAACCTTCACACTCCCCAACCCTCTTCATGACTACTCCCCTCATTTACTCCTTCACTCAGCCGTCTCGTTTTCTTCCCTATCATTATTTGCAAACTCACACAGTATCTGTCCCACATCATGCACTCAGGCATTGTTTACTCCTACCGTTTTACTTGATTTTGTTTCCATTGCTTACTTTTTCAGCTTCTTTCTCATTCCAGACTCTGTGTATGAATGAAGTCACATCTAGTGAGCCAAAGAGAAGTGCAACAGATGCTGGAGAGAGAGAGAGAGAGAGAGAGAGAGAGAGAAATTAACAGAAAATGTGTCAACAAACAAGAGGGCCAAGTTTGTTAATATTTTCACCCAGTTTCTGTGGTGGATTAAAGCCGACATAACCGCGTCAACCTTCCGTCTTTCGCACCGGCATTTAATGTCGTAGTTTGAAACTGGTGCTGGAGAGGGACGTCTTCACGAGGTGCCACAGGTATAACCGGGCGGTGGACCTGCATGGTTATACAAATGTCCCTCACGTCCCTCTCAATCCCACGAAAGGAAGGTGGTGGACTGCAAGAAAGGGATGTTTTCAACCTGTAGTCCACTGGTTTCACATTGAGGTGAACCTAGAGCCGTAACTATATCTATCTATTTATATACCTAGGCTGCTTCCCCCAGGGAAAGGGGGGTAGTCGAGACAGGACGACACACTCCCAATTTACTCATCCACTCAAACACATTCATTAGCATCTTAGCCTCAAGGGGAGAAGGGACGGTAACTACCACTAACTTGAAAACCTGTAGACACTTGAACCAGCGTGGTCTGTGTTTGACAAGCATACATACTCTGTTCTTTAACTAGGCATAAAATTGCCATCTTTCCATCTAGAGTGCTGATGTATGACAGTGGATTGATAAGACTCTCAGCTGTCTGCTAACCTATAGTACCTCTGTCCGTTCTATTAACCTTGATCTTTATCTTCCCCACGTTCACCTTCAAACCCCTTAACTGCACACCTTTGTTCCACTTCCCAAATTTCTCCAACACACCGAGGCCGAGGATGAGATGGAGGGATGGGGTGGAGAGGTATATGAGAGAGGGGGGTGTGAGTTGGGAGCAGGGCAGTGAAATGGCGGGGGACAGGGTGACTTGGAGGCGATTTGTTTGTGGCCACCCCAAACGGGATTGAGGCGTCTGGCAATAGACAGATAGATAGACCTTCCTTGTAATCAGCAGTCAGAACGTTGTCATCTGCATACGGCATTTCTCACGGCCACCAGACTAGGACCCTCACAACAGCACGTCAACGGCCATGCTAAACAAAAGGGAGTTCGTTGCAAGCCCCTGATGCACATTCACCTTTACTGTAGTCTGATTTCACCTGGCGAACTGGGTCATTTCTACAAGTTCGTTACTGACTTGTAATTGCATGAAATGTGATGAGCCGTACTAATAAGGTAACAATGAATCTCCTTGGTTGCTTGTCAAATCAACGCTGTAATCGGACAATGCTTGGCCATCAGCTGAACAAAAAAAAAGAAAAGGGTTAAGGATCTTCGTCAGGTTATTAAGAAAAAAAAAAGGGGGGGGGGGAATGCACTAAAAATTCTTCGTTTTAGGCTACACCAAAAACTCACACACACGTTCTTGAGTCACCCTGTGTTTTCAGTATATATCACGCCTACCAGACAGTCTTCCATTCCCAGCTTTCTCATTGCTTGTTGTGCGACCCAGCTGGGTACCTTATATCATTAGATCTCCAGATCCACAGAATAAGGGTAAGTTATCTCTTCCTTCTCTGGCATTTCCCTTACATTTCCTAGGATGATGATGATGATGATAATAATAATAATAATAATAATGATGTGATGATGATGACGGTGATGATGATGTGATGATGTTGATGATGATGATGATCATGATCATGATAAGAAAAAGAAGGAAGAAGAAGAAGGGTGAGGAGAAGAAGGAGAAGGAGAAGAAAAAGAAAAATATGAAAAAGTAATACAAATGGAATAATAATAATAATAATAAGAAGAAGAAGCGGTGCCAAGGCACAGCAAACTCTTCCCCGGCAGTCATTTTAGTGCTGACGTATAAACACAACAGGATATCTAGTCAAAGATGTCACATATCAAATTTGGAGTATATCGGATGAAATTTAACTTTTTTATGCCCATTTGAAATTTTAGGCCCGACCCACCTGGCATTGACCCCCCTACCGCTAACTTGGGGGGTGACCCTCATGATGTAATAAGGGTCACCCCCCAAGTATTATATTATAGGATGCAGATATGAAAGATCGACCTCTAGGTAGTGGTTTCATGTCGATATGACGAATCTGAAAGGAGTTACAGCGGGAAAACTTTTTTTTTTTTTTTTTTTTTTTTTTTTTTTTTGGTAGGGCCTACAGCTCGGGTCTTGGCACAATTTAGCCCAAAACTTAATTAGGTGATCAGGTCATACCCCATCATCCCTGTAATTTTAGTCAATATCGCACCAGTAGTTTTAGCGTAAAGTTGTTAACAGACAGACAAACAAACCGAGTGAAAAACAATACTTGTCCCCGAGCCCCCCCGGGACGGGGACGGGTAATAACAATAATGATTATATTAATAAGAAGACGAAACAGAAGCAGAAGCAGCAGCAGCAGAAGAAGAAGAAGAAAAAGATGATGAAAAAAAAGACGATGACGAAAAAGAAAATGAATAATGAAGACCGCTGCACCCCTGCCTCTCCTTAATCCAACTGTCCCATTTTCATCTCATTAATAATCACACTCCATCTAATCCTGCTTTCTCACGCTTCCTCGGTAGCCTCATTATCTGTTCTAACAGCCTCAGACTCCAGTAATTACCACGCTCATGTGTACCTTTTTTCTTGTATGAATATTCACGATTGCACTCCTCAGCTACTTATTCGGTAGGACTGTACTGATTAAGGTATATGTGAGTATGAAGGTGGCAGGAGGCATAGTAGGCCAAGAAGAACCTTTTTATATGCAAGGAAGGAGTGTCACGGGGTTTTTATAATATCACGGTAATTTTGGAATAAATGGTTAAATATTATTTAATTTGATAATAATATTCAATAATATTGAAGAGCAGAGACAATGATTGTCTTGCTACATCAAGCAACGATTACTTTACGCTGACTTGCTAAGATTCTCAAGAACGAGAATTTATAAACTTTCTCAACAGTACACAGCAGAGACTAATTACTCACAATTGCTGAATTACTGTACTGTTAGCCTCTGGAGAAAGTTACATCACCCCTGACAATAAATAACTAATACTAACATCAGGTTCTTGCCGATGCTTAACTCCCAGATGGCACAACGGATATTAAGTTAATACAAGACTGGTCTAAGTACCAGTTATGAAAGCAAACGTTTATGCAAGCTAGGAGCTATATGGAAAATAAGCTTAATTTGGATTAAATGAAACAAGATTTTACTTTACATTGAAGCTCAAGAAATAGAACTGTTAAATTTATTAATCCCAAAAAAATAAATTTAACGTTACATTTCAAATCAATGAGACGCACTCACTCTCACACGAGCTAAATACTTACGTCTAAAAAAAAAATACCTTAATTAAACTCTTATAACTAGAAAATACACAAAAGAAATACTATAATCGATGAATGCTGCGTATCACCAGATGGGTGGGAAGACTGGACTAACTGTGAAGTGGAGTTTGGGTACTAGCTGACCTCTCACACTGCGGCACAGGACCTTCCTCCGTCACAACAAACACAAGACTGACTAAGTCGTGGGAACAAAGCGGAGCACTCGGCCGCATTTTTTTAACGGTCAGAGGCAAGCAGAGGCGAACAATAAAAAAACAATAGTATCGCTCAGTACAGAACTTAGTGGCGTGCATTAAATCGGTCACTCTTTGAAAACGGTGACGAATTATTTGAAAAGTATACTCCGACAATGGAGGGAGAAACGGTTAGCTGAGCGATACACAGTGAGTTTTCCACTAATAGTTCGTGGTTTCTCACAAAAAGGAAATGTCGCGAATTGATTCGTGACATTACGCCCCTTGAAAATTAAATCTTTCTTCCTTCAGAAGAAAGATTTCAATATACATACATATACATCCTAACTCAGTCACACAAGATTCACACTGTGGTGTGTGTGCTATCCTGCTACAGGAGTATGTCGCAGTCGCCAGTGAGCGAAAAAACCTCGTATTTACGTTAATAGAAACAAGCTTGAGGGAAAAACTCCGTGACGACTGTGAAAATCCTGTACTCAGGTCAAACTTAGTGAAAATTTAGCTACATTTACATTAACAACTAATTGATATGTGGCGTAGTGTGTGTAATACACGGTGTAGGTGTGACAGTTGTAGTGTAACTGTACCTACGTGTAAAATGACACAGTAATACAAATTCATAGTAAAATAATGATGACGAGGCAGAAGAGAAGGGGCGGCAGCATGCAACAGGAACGGCCAGCTGATCTGTACGGCAATGCTGCACCCACCAGCTACACCTGCGAAAGGAATTAAGGTGGAGCATCAAAACTGTTATTTCTGTCTCTCTCTCTCTCTCTCTCTCTGCCTAGCAATCAGTACTTGTCATTATTAACCAGGAAACGTAATTCTTGAATTCACAAATTGCTTAGAACCCTTATAGCTTACTGGTTAACGCTTTCATTATTAACCAGGAAACATTGCCAGTTCTTGAATTCACAAATTGCTTAGAACGGGCAGTTTACTGGTTAACCTAACATTATTAACCAGGAAACGTGCCAGTTCTTGAATTCACAAATTGCTTAGAACGGGCAGTTTACTGGTTAACCTAACTCTACACTTACGAGTAATACAGGAAGCTGAAAATCGCTACGCAATCTCGGGCAGGTCACGTTTTAACACCCACCGTGGGTGTGAACACTCATGTGGGTAATGTGCATTCTCCGGGAATCCTCAGAGAGGCCCACAGCTCGAGACATTCCACAAGGTAATTCATACACAGCCTCAGACTGTCTCTGCAAGGTTCTCAAACTTCCCCCTTAACTTATGGTATACATGTATGTACAAGCCCTGGATATACTGTGTCCTGTAGGGCCAACGAGTGAGACGTCTGGTCTACACTTTTAACTGGGAACCAGGCTGGTCCTTGGATTACTCAAATCGCTTAGGATGCCTATTACGGAACCCAACATACAACAGTTGCTAGTTAGTAAGCAGCTAGTAGGTGCGACATCAGGTCTACACCCACATTACCACTATCCTGTCTCTCAACTGACTCAGAGATTACAGGTGTGGTTAGAAACGGCACAGGAAGGGCATGTCCCTGATTAGTGGTGTTACTTTGACACACACTGCAGGAACGGACAAAACTATCTATGTCCCGTCCCATTCCTTGCCAGAAAAAGTCAGCTCGGATACGGCCCTGGGTCTTCCTTTTGCCCATGTGACCTCCTGAGGCTGAACAATGACCCCATTGTAACACTGCTAGGCGGTACTTGGCGGGAACGACAAACTGCAATCGAACCTCGCCCTCGGGTGTTCGTGACTCACGGTAGAGCCGTCCTTGTCTGCGAAGGAACTTGGCTCGACCTCCCCGTGAATACTTAATCACTCGACCCTTTTGTTTGTTCCGCACGGTAGCAAGTGTCGGGTCAGAATGTTGTTCTTGCACAACAAGTTGACTGCACATCAGATCTTGCGGCGATTCAATGATCACTGGGGTGACACAGTCTAGAGCCTCAGTCATGGCTCGTGTTGCCGCAGCAGCCGAAGTCTGAGTAGCATCATCATTGGAGCAACTATCCTTGACTCCTTGAATATTTCCAATGATGAGTTCAAATAAAGGTTCTGGCATGACAACTGCAAGTGTCATACCAGTATAAAATGGAGATGCCACCTGGATACATGCCTCAGGGAACAATCTCACTGATCCATCAATAAGCTTTGCATGGATCTGTCGACCTGTATACTGCTCAGGCCGAACTAAACTCTGCTTAACAGAGCAACCTGAGGAACCATTGTCTCTCAGGACCTTCACAGGAATGCCTTCCACAAACCCTGGCTGAACAAGGAAGGTACTGTCACCTGTGGGAGGGCCTGTGGAGGAAGCAGCTAGCCACTCATGAGGCTGCTGAATTGATGTAGCAAACATTGTGCCTTGAGGGTTATATTGGGAAGATGGAACATTGGCCATCTGTGGAGGAGGGTTCACTGTCACTGTGGGACTAGTGAACTGTGGGGAAGTACCCACACTGGTAGGGACGTGACCACCAGGCTGCTGCTGAGGAATGAAGGCTGCATTCGCTTCCTGCCTCTTTTGAGCTGGTGGTGAAAAAGTTTGTCCCAACGGTCGGTTGCGTGGCTGATACTGCTGCTGGTTAGGGTACTTGTTGTACCTCTTCCACTCAGGTTTCTGAGTGTTTTGCCCCTGGTCCTTCCACTGCGGTTTTGGACCTTGGCCATTATTCTGAGAATGGCCTTGTTGCTGGGGTTCAGTCTGAGACGGCTTCCCAGACTTGGCAGTATCTTTTCTGCTCCAGGTGTTTTGCTTACGAGCTTGATACCCGTATGCAGTAAAGAATGCGTCAGCCTTCTCTACCATTTGGCTGGCATCTTTCACCTGGCAGATCTTAAGCTGTGCTATGAGCTCAGCAGGCCATGACCTCTCTAGCTGTGTATGCAGCATAAGGTCAAATATCCCCTCACGCGTGGAAGGAGTTTCATCTTTCTCCATCCACTCACCTAGGTAAGCAGTGAGACGGTCGAGGAACTGAACAGCTGTCTCCTTGTCTTGGAGATGAGCTCGCATGAACTGAGCTTTGGCGTCGTCTACTGTGAGGCCATACGCCTTAATGAGTGCAGCTTTCATCACTTCATACGTGAGATTGTCTCCACGAATTCTGTGGAGAATATCGAGGGCAGGGCCCTCAAACAGACTAAGAAACTGAAGCCGCTTAGCTGCATCATCGAGCTGGTAAAGCTGAGCCATGTCTTCAAATCGAGCTATGTATGGCTCGATTCGCTCGCCATCTTTGTATGGGGGAAGCTTGATGTGTGGGGTCGCCATAACATGTGCAGGAGAGCTGCGAGCTTGAACCAACTGCACCAGATGTGTCTGAAGCCAAGGAATCTCGCTTGAGCTTCAGCACTTCAAGTTCATGTTTCTCGCGTGCTTCACGTTCGGCACGTTCATATTCACGTTGTTCCCTTGACGTGTTCTAAGTCGAGTTCACGCTGTTTTTTTCGTACTGTTGCTCCTTTTCACGCTGCTCTTGTTCATATGCACGCTCTCTTTCACGTTGTTCGCGCTGTTCTCGCTCGTATTCGCGCTGAATCTTACGCTCTTCACGGGCATCATTCTCGCGCTGCTGTTCCTGATCATGCCGTGAGAGTATATACTCTTTAATTTCGGTTGGGTCCGTAAGGCCCATATCTTTGGCTTCCTGTAAAAATATGGTAGTAGCCATGTCGCTAACTCAATCTAAATAACTAGCGACTCAGTACTGATTGCTGCTTCGCAAACGAATGCCAATAAACACAAATAAAGAGTACAGACACAAGCTAGTGGTGACCAGTCTTATCCAGTTAACTGGCAAAGAATAAATAAAAAATGTAAATGACTGGGAAGACTATTGTCAATAATAAACACAATGGGTACGGCGACTTCCCAGGAGCGAATAAAATCGTCTGGCGTTACCAAGAATAAACGAGTTAAGTACTCTATTGATTAATAAAGCAAAATTCACTTGCTAAATTAAGGGTAAATACCAGTAAGCTTGTGCCTATAAACTTTAATGATAAATACCTAAATATGAATGAGTGAGCACTATCTCGTGAATAGCTTTAGAGTTAGGAGTTAATATCCTGGAATGAGGTCGCCAATTGTCACGGGGTTTTTATAATATCACGGTAATTTTGGAATAAATGGTTAAATATTATTTAATTTGATAATAATATTCAATAATATTGAAGAGCAGAGACAATGATTGTCTTGCTACATCAAGCAACGATTACTTTACGCTGACTTGCTAAGATTCTCAAGAACGAGAATTTATAAACTTTCTCAACAGTACACAGCAGAGACTAATTACTCACAATTGCTGAATTACTGTACTGTTAGCCTCTGGAGAAAGTTACATCACCCCTGACAATAAATAACTAATACTAACATCAGGTTCTTGCCGATGCTTAACTCCCAGATGGCACAACGGATATTAAGTTAATACAAGACTGGTCTAAGTACCAGTTATGAAAGCAAACGTTTATGCAAGCTAGGAGCTATATGGAAAATAAGCTTAATTTGGATTAAATGAAACAAGATTTTACTTTACATTGAAGCTCAAGAAATAGAACTGTTAAATTTATTAATCCCAAAAAAAATAAATTTAACGTTACATTTCAAATCAATGAGACGCACTCACTCTCACACGAGCTAAATACTTACGTCTAAAAAAAAAATACCTTAATTAAACTCTTATAACTAGAAAATACACAAAAGAAATACTATAATCGATGAATGCTGCGTATCACCAGATGGGTGGGAAGACTGGACTAACTGTGAAGTGGAGTTTGGGTACTAGCTGACCTCTCACACTGCGGCACAGGACCTTCCTCCGTCACAACAAACACAAGACTGACTAAGTCGTGGGAACAAAGCGGAGCACTCGGCCGCATTTTTTTAACGGTCAGAGGCAAGCAGAGGCGAACAATAAAAAAACAATAGTATCGCTCAGTACAGCACTTAGTGGCGTGCATTAAATCGGTCACTCTTTGAAAACGGTGACGAATTATTTGAAAAGTATACTCCGACAATGGAGGGAGAAACGGTTAGCTGAGCGATACACAGTGAGTTTTCCACTAATAGTTCGTGGTTTCTCACAAAAAGGAAATGTCGCGAATTGATTCGTGACAAGGAGGAACCAAAAACCAGGAGCCTGCAAATTGTCCCCTCCAAGACAAACAAAACAAGATAACAGAGAGCCAGATTCAAGATCCGTTCATATAGATAGATATGGTTAATGAGTGTGTGAGAAAGCGAGGTTTGGACGAGGCTGGGGAACTGACAAAGAACCGAACTGGTTGGATGAATTTTGCACGGAGGAGTGTATGACACGGATTTGGCACTTTTTTATTTTATTGATAATTGTAGGTATGACTGTTTGATAGATAATTATGAAGCTACGTGTGAACAGGTTCACATACCAGGTGGAGCCAGGATTCCGCGAGCTTGAATGGTGGATGAATAAGTGTGTGACCCATTTCATTGGGCATACTGTTGATTAGTTCTCCTATTAGAGTATTTTTTTCCTTTTTTCTGACTATCCGTACCTTACCTGATGATGATGATGATGATGATGACTAATTTGAATGATTGACTGATTAACTGATTGATCAAGGCAGTTGTCTTGCTTACACCTATGCCAACAACAGAGGCTTTCAACAGTTTTCTGCAGTTGTCTCAGATCTGTCTGACACCTTGCCATTTTACAACATACCGATTGGCGTCTGTACACTTTCACAACGGAATGATTGTGTAATATTCGCATGCACCTCACCCTCACAATAAAGACCGTCCTTCAGCATAACAACGTCGCAACTCAGATCGCAGAAAGTGATGACTGCATAAATTACAAGAGCTTTTTACAATAAACACTGGCGTACATGAAAGAACGGCATCGAAAACTGATTAAATAGTTGTTTCGCCTAATATACAGATGTAGTAAAAATGCGAATTTAAAAAATCACTTGTTTTTTCTCAATATTTAAAGCTGAATTTTTCTATTGTAATTAAGTGGGTTTTGTTTAAAAAATATGTTAGCAGACGTAGACATTTGAGATGAACAAGTCTTGAATATTACAATTGTCAAAGTGTAAAAAACCAAGACTGCAGAGCATTCATAAGAGAGCATTTTTTGTTTTTTCGTGTAAGATTAGCAGTTTTAAATCATTAGAAGACAAAAAGAAAATGGATCTGATGAATATTTATTATCGTTCAACTCTTGAAAATTTCATGAGCTTTAAAATGGCACCAAACAAATTAAAGGTGATCCCCAATGACAAGATTAAATATAACCCTCTTTAACCATTTCAGCCATTGAGATATTTATTCTTTTTATAAACTCGTCTGGAGGTACCAAGAACAAACCACCAAAAGACATCGCCGGATTGAAGGTGTTAAGTGGCACATTCCAGGGCTATAAGCTGGGCCTGGCAACTTACTCCTCCTCTTTCTTGGTTTTGGGATAATTACTGTTTCCCTAACCTTGTCCTGTTTCCTTAGGATTTTGATGATATCTGAAGTTTTCTCTATTCCATGTACATTTAACTAGTGCCCCTCCTCAAAGCTAGAGTTGTAGGTCCGGATTTCGTGTGTCAGCGCAAAGGCAAGAACAGATTACGAGAAAAAAAAAATACGTGTAGCAGTGTTTGTTCACTTATGCCGGCGAAAAGCGTGGGTGGCGTGACATTTTATTAGTGTTTATGCACAGGAAAAATTTTTTTTTGTTGTTGTTGTCGTCGTAGTCGTTGTTGTTGTTGTTGTTGGTGGTGGTGGTGGTGGTGGTTCATCTGAAATGTGAACCCAGTGAACGGTGTGGTGAAGTTGTCCTTTTCCTACAGTCCTCCAACCTTCTTCGGGATCTTGGGAGGGATTTGAGGGACGTTTGTATAACCAGGAGGCAGATTCGATCGGTTGCATCGGTGCCACCACATAAGGCGCCCATCTCCACCTGTGATATACTCGGGGGAAAACAGTAAATATGGCCAGACATCGATCAAACTTCTACGGCATGTAACCAAAAGGTGGAATTTTTATCCCATGATCTTAACCCATTTCACGTGAGTGTTTGTTTCTTTGTTTTTGTTTTTGTTTTTTTTTTTCAGAATAAAACGCCAATAAAAAATGTCTGCTAGTGCCCTATTGAGGGAACCGATTTCCTGCAGTCCGTCGAATTTACTCCCTGCTGAGCCTGGGACCACAGCATCGACAGTAAATAAGACTGCAAATGTATAACTTGTTTTCATTAACACAGTGATAAATAGAGATTATCCTTCTGATTGCTTCGACATCCTCAAAGACTCTAATACAAATACTACTACTACTACTACTAATATATATATATATATATATATATATATATATATATATATATATATATATATATATATATATATATATATATTTGTGGTAGGTGGGGGTGCTCACCATTCACACACTCGATGTAGTGTTGCTCTCGGGTGTCTGCCCTTTCCTCTTCTCCCTCTTTCTTTCCTTCCTTCTTCTTCTGTCTTTCTTTCCTTCATTCTTTCCTCGTCCTTCTGCCTACGGGTGACTTTACACTCCTGCTTCTGTCTTTCATTCCTTCATTCTTTCCTCTTCCTTCCGCCTGTGGGCGACTCTACACTGAGTGACAAGCCAGATTGTTTCCTGTACACCAGGGAACCATTTACTACGCTGGGTGGTAACCATATAACCAAATTTTGGCGCCTGGTGGTTTAGTGGGTAATTACCGCGCTCCAATCGGATTGAGCCGATGAAGGTTTATATCCAACGGATGGTTGGGGTTTATTGCTCATGTAATACCACTCATGGATGAGTGAGGCTGGTCATTCTTATCTTAAATGTCAGGACCAACTTGCCTAGCCCCGGGCTGCTACACTTCTCATGAATTAATGTAGGATTGGATGATATATATATATATATATATATATATATATATATATATATATATATATATATATATATATATATATATATATATACCGATGACTAGGAGAATATATAAGTGAGGTAGAGGGGGAGAAGGACACGGAGGGTGAGGTGAACTGACAGGATGGAGAGGAATATGAATGAGGATGATTTGAGCTGAAGGAGGGGCAGCCTCATGGCGAAAGACATGGCGCAATGGAGGCAATGTGTATGTGACTACATTTTCCGGGATTAAAGCGTCTGACTATAGAGAGATGGACAGACTGATAGATACAGTATAGTCTTCTACTCGTTTTTGCTGTATTCTAACTGCATGGAAACCATCTTGACGCCTGTGGACTAGATATGTCCACAGAAAAGGTAATGATCTTATTTTAAAGTACGGGTATAAGAAAATTAATGGAAATACACATATATTATAATGGCTTTAATAAATTAATAAGTTTCATGATACATTGTGTCAGATGTATTAGTAATATTAACTGTATTTTTGCGTTAGTTTTTACATCTCGTTTAACAAGTTAGAAGCGCAAGGGAGAACCTTCTACTGTATCTGTCCTGCTTTTTTGTGTCTTGCAGTTACGGTTGTGCGGCAGGTGGGGGCACTTGTCCTCCACTCTCTCTCTCTCTCTCTCTCTCTCTCTCTCTCTCTCTCTCTCTCTCTCTCTCTCTCTCTCTCTCTCAAAACAGTGAATAATGGTCTCCAGTGGACGATTTATGGCTCGTTTCGGTTATTGTTATCGAATTCCTGTTTAGTGCCACATCTGCTTTTATTACCGAGTTCTTCTTCTTCTTTTATTATTATTGTTATTATTATTATTATTATTATTATTATTATTATTATTATTATTATTATTATTTTCGTCTTTCGTCATCATTTAAGTAGTATTAAAATATTATCATCACCATCATCTATAGTCGTAGTAGTAGTAGTAATAGTATTAGTAATAGTAGTAGTGGTAGTAGCAGTAGTAGTAGTAGCAGTAGTAATAGTAGTAGTAGTAGGTGCTGGTGTTAACACTACTTCCTTACTGGAAGAGATTGCATCCCCTATAAGCAGCTGGCGCCAGTCCCGACAATTACTATAGCATGCCTTACTTCCGGGGTGAGTTGGACCTTAGCCAGCCTCTACCTCGTCTCAACAATTCATCCTTCCGTAGGTCTGTCACCCCACCTGGTCGCTGCCAAGGCTGGGATCAATAACCGAATGAGTTTTTCTTCACAACTACGGCTTCCACGGAGATCCTCTTTGGTAACTTTGTCTCTGGTTAGGTCGTAAGCTCTTTCCATCCTGGGAACCTCCCTGGGCAGACAGTCAACAGAATTAGCATCGTCACTTGTAATTAGTTAAAGTTGCCTTAAACCTTTCAGAACGATCACATATTTTTTTCTCGTTCTTGCTATCTCCAGAAAATTTTGATAAACTTATGGCAGACTTCTAATAAGGGAAGGACTAATGCTGGCTATATCCAACACCACCAGTTCGAAAATTCTCTCCAGTCCTAAATAAAATCGTCTGGAGGTAGCAAGAACAAACTTGAAAAAAAATACTTCATGGACTGAAAGGTTTAATGTTTGTGGAATTCCTTCGATCTGTTTGGTAGTTCTACGACGACAGATACCGATTTAGGCGATAGCATATTACAGTAAACAACATAAGGAAACTAGAAACGAAGGTAACCGAAATAAGCATCATGGCCCATACTGATCTACCAGATGACCCGCCGACATGTCGTAAAAATACCCCCGCTAATACCAATGCACCAGTCCTGTATGAGACAACCCTAGCATGTATTCAATATGGACGGTGGGTGTTAGCGCCGAAGTGGTGACATGTAGAGGTGTGCGGTACATAGGAGGACTACTGGGCCCTGAAAGCAGGGTGTGAAGCCTATGCCCAGAGTCGGACACAAAAAAAAAAAAAAAAATACTGGACAGCTTTTGTCTAAAAATATGACTAATGGTTGTATGGTTAAGCGGAAATGTGGAGGCCGTGAACTGCAGTCGATGACAACTGATAAACAAACTGTAGAATCCTCATTTATGGGATGCCGTATTTGTACTGTCTTTGAGTGCCAAATGCACTGGGATAAATAATGTGAATTGCAAGATGGTTATTCAAAATCGTACTCAAATACAAATAATATAATGAAATGCCGTAAGGCACTGTTCTTGCACCGTCACATTTGCCACTATCACTCTAAGCCATAATAGTGACGGCATACGAACAGATTGTGGAATCCACATGTGGCGCGCGCCTATGACACATATGGAATGTCACAGCTTTTTTTTTTTTTTTATTGAGCATGTGACCACAAGCTTTAAAAATAAGATGAAGAAAGAAAGCAATCATTTTCGTCCCCCTTTACCAAACCATTCAGCCAAAACTTACTGTAAAAAACAGAAAGGATATGATGCAGCATAGAAAAAAACTGGCGTGGGAATCTTAATATGAAAGGCTAAAAGGAAAACAACAAAATCGAAAACTCCCAGTTCTGAGTACTATGGTGGATGGAAAGACTCATGCCAGTCCTTTTCCAGTCATCTGCTTCTCCGCCCTATTCTTGAAACTTTATCATGTTTACTTTGTCCTCTTATCTATTATTACGTCAAAAACACTTTCTTCCTGTCTCATCTAAAGCTAAATTATTCAAGACTGAGACCATCTCTGCGCGTCCTCTCCCTACTTATTCTCGAAACTCTACTAATGTCTTCCTTGATCCACTTAGCGCAGATCAGTCTCTTCTTCCCTCACTCTGCCTTTCTAATGAGAGCAAAATTTAACTTTCTAAAACTCATCATGAGGAAGGTTCCTAACCCAGAGTATCATTTTTTGCATTCTTCTCAGAACACTTCCTGCAGGGTGAGGCAAAGGTCACCATACAAACATACAAGCATTTTATTTACAACTCAAACTAATTAATAATATTAACAAAGTGTTCAAATCCGCTGCGGAAGTCACAAAATGTGTTCGATGTGGTTACCAATATGATAACAGGCTTGTTAGCTGGAAAAAAAAAAAAAATGTTAAGAGGTACTTCTCAATAAACAGCCAATGTTTGTATGGACACTTTTGCCTCACCGTATATTAATATCCATTCTAAAGTAAGGCCACCTTTTCTGCACTGCATAGTCCAAGTGTGGCATCACTAAAGCAAGACAAATTTGTCATATTAAGATCTTTTATTCACACATTTTAATATAAAGCCTAGGGTCCTCTAAACTTATTTCCTACGTTTATGCTCTGCTGCTTGTATTGCAGAGCTTGAAAACCATGATTCCGATACCTTCTCCTTCAGTATGATCTGCTGATTATTACATCGTGTAACTTGTACGCTTACTGGTGGCGATATGCTTCCCCATATTATCAGCTTTTACACTTTTACACACTAAATTTCATTTGTCACATTTCTTAACACATGGTGATTATGTTTCTGTCGCTGTTATAATCTTCTTGGCAGCTGATACGTAACGGGAAGAAACAGCCGCACACTAACAAGACTGTGAGTACCAGGCTGACGTCATACTTTGCGTGTGTTGGTGATAGATCGACACTAACCATGCCTCTTTACGTGCTGGAAAGGAAGATGAACCCAGATAGATGCACACTAGCAGCCATGGAAGAGAATCGGATCCTGCACCGCGGCCCATGCAAGGGACTCGAACAATTCTGCTCTCTTACTTAACAACCAGAATTACGTCCAGAGTCGAGAGATGGCCTGAAGGAGGGGCAGTACTATGACCACACCCAGGCAACCAAATCACCCATACTCTAATTAACCACACTCCCTGGATATTTTTTGTTTCCTATTGCCAATGAATGCTGTTGTTCATGTTAATATTCATTAGAATTTATTGTTTAATGTTAATATACGAAACTGAATATTCACTGGACTTCAACTTTGGCTACCGGGCAATGAAGGGTCAGTTCTAATTTCATCATCACAGTTCTACCTATCGTAGTGTCATAAGTGAAATAACAAATACCACAACCTACATCTTCATCTCGACGATTCATTGTTACAGTAAACAACAAAGAACTAAAAACTGAACGTTGATGCACACCAGTACATACTAATCGCCATCTTCATTTCATCCTCATAAGAGCGGCCTACACTCGTTTTCGCCGTCATCCTTTGTTTATTTTTCGGAACTTTGTGGTAGGTGGGGGCGCGCACCATCCACTCACTTGATGTAGTGCTGCTCTTGGGTGTCTGCCCTTTCCTCTCCTCCATCCTTCTTTCCTTCCATCCTCTTCTGTCTTCGTTCATTCCTTGTCCTTATGCCTACGGGGGACTTTACACTCCCTCTTCTGTCTTTCTTTCCTTCATTCTTTCCTCTTCCTTCTGCCTGTGGGTGACGCTACACTGAGTGACAAGCCAAATGGTTTCCTGTACACCAGGAAACCATTTACTACGCTGGGTGGTAACCATAAAACCAAATTATGGCGCCTGGTGGTTTAGTGGGTAATGATTGCGCTCCAATCGGATTGAGCCGGTGAAGGTTTATATCCAAGGGGTGGTTGCGGTTGATTGCTCATGTAATGCTACTCGGGGATGAGTGAGGTTGGTCTCTTTCATCCTGTAATTGTCGGGACAAACCACCTAGCCCAGGGCTCCTACGCTCCTCATGGGGCAATGCAGGCTTGGATGATGGATGGATGGATGGATGGAATAAACTAATTATGTATGAATAAACTAGTATGTGGTTAAGCTAGAATAAAATGGACTTGGTTCCTTTACAGAAAAAAAAAATATATATATTGAGAGGTAAAGATAATGATTTCGGAAATAAAATATTTTGGGGGAATTTTGAAACTAAAAAACTTTATCCAAATCTGGAGTACTAAGGAGTACTCCTGCAAAGTTCATCAGAATCGGTTCACGTGTTTAGGAGCAGTAGCAGGATAAACCCTTAACAGACAACACTCCATGGTTATTAGAGATTCCGTTTGCACTAATTCTCAACTTCCTTCCCTATATCTGTGATCACTGTCAACTACCTCATATACTGTACTCCAAAGAAGAAAGGCAAAAGAATGTTAAGAAATCTTTGTAAGCCTTGTCCGTTCTAACTGTTGCATAATTTGTATACAGTGATTGAACTGACAGTTATCCTTCTGACGCCATAGACAATTTTAGCTGATAACTAATGACAAGCAAAAAGTGTAATTCATCTTCAAAACGGGTGTGACACTTGCACATTTCCTCGCTTTTGGAACGATACCTATTTTTCATTCATGTTGAAGTAATACAATGAACGGAAAGTATTATTTTTCCCAACCTACTTTTAACGCAGTAGCATAAATCTCGCTGAGCTTGGCAATTTTTAGGTCTATAATTTATCTTTCTTATTACTTCCTCTTTCCTTCCATTTATGTCACTAAAAGATTTATCTTTGTTGCCTGTGTATATCTGTGTTCCTGCTGCTGATGATGATAATGATAATCTGGAAAGATTATCATTGTTATAAGAGATGCTAAATTATCCTTTGAAAAAGAGATCACTTCTTTATCTTCAGGGACGTAACCCAAGCCTGCTTTAAGAAGTCTAGTATCATCTCAAGCTTTTGTTCGCTTCATACGGAAATTTCGTTCTTTTCGGCGTCCTTCACAATTTTGACGTCAGAGTGGTTTTTAGCTTTCTTAATTTCATTCTTTATTGTGCTGCTAAATATGATGTCCTAATTTACTACTTAACTACTCACCTCTCTTCTTTTATATATTCCTTCTTCGAAACCAATAATAAACTTTAAATTTTTATTTATCTATCATAAGTGGACTGACTTTGGTCTAACATGTCGTTTGAGAATGAATTTATTTTTGGTCATGCATTATTTTAGCAGCTTTATTGAACGTTTCATTAATGTCTTTAGTCAGATGACGTGTTTTTTTTTATATCCATACTACCTCTGAACGAATTAATTCTGGTTAGAAGAGACTTTTCGTAGAGGTGAGGTCAGACATAGCCTTCATTAACCCCTTCATTGTAAGAGGTTTGGTATAAGCTGGAGGATTTCTGAAGGTAGCATGAATTAATGTAAAAAATACGTCGTGGCAGTGAAGGGGCTAACTTCATATTCGGTGCTGATGTAACTAGAAATCATTCTGTTATGACTGGCCTCTCTTATGGCATCTGAGTTTCACTTAATCTCTTCTCCATCGCATACATAAACCTGAAAAGTGAAATATATTAGAATAAAACGCACTGGGAAGGGCACCGCGTCTATTTGCCCACTGTGCACCTGGAACATGCACTTCATTTCTCGTTTCTCCAGCCCTTCTTGCCACCCTTCCCCAGACATCTCAGGCAAGCAGTATCCCTTCGCTGTACATGTTATTCTTCCTCCCCTCCTCACCAAAATCCATCTCACTGCTCTTGCCATAAAATCTTCATTTGTTTTGCTTGCCTCCACATACGTTTCTTTGATCTGTTTCTCTGTACCCTTTACCACTTTTCTTTCCCTCTCTCTCTCTCTCTCTCTCTCTCTCTCTCTCTACATATGTATATCTATCCATCTATCGGTTAGTTAGATAGATATAGACGTAGATACTGTATATATAGTCTCCGTTCATCCATCCATCCATCTATCTGTTTATCTATCTATATCAGTCTATCCATCTATCTTTCTGTCTTTCTACCTATACCAGTTTATCTATCTATTTATATATCTGTCTATGTGTGCTATTATAAATTCTGATATTTCTCGTCAGATGTCGCGTGATCGAGTGCTCGGCTAAGGAGAACCTGCACATCAAGGACATCTTCCGCACCTTCCTGCAGATCGGCAAGGTTCCCCAGGGCGAGGAGAGCAGCCTCAAGCGCCAGTCCTCAGCCTACACCAAGCACAGACACCCGTCGCGCAGTCAGACACCGCCCACCGACCGCGAGCCCATCCCTGAGGTCAGTTCCCCTTGGTTCATTCTATCCAGCGATGTATTTTTCATATTAGTAGCCTACTTCTACCTCCAGATGCTTTTATTTAGCCCAAGAAAGATACCTCGTAGTGAAAAAGCTAAGAGGGCGTTTATCTAACACTTATAGTTGAAAAGTCACTCCTGAGCTGAATAAAATCGTAGATAATAGCAAGAATACAATAAATACGTCGTTGGATCCAGTTATTATATTTTGTATGTAAATTACTTCATCTCTTACTGTTTTGCCTAATCTTTTCCGTTCCCAAGCGCACCTCTCTCTTACATGGGCTAATATGTTGGACCTAAATTCATAACAGATTCGTGTCGGAAATAAGCTTCTAACTGCGTGTGAGAGGAACTGTTCGGAGGATATAGGCTTGGATTAACATAAAGGCACTGTTTTTTGCTGTTGTTTTTAAGTTATAATGACAAACTGGGTAGGAGAGTGAGGCTGGTTTGGTTGTGGATTTCACGCTGACAGGGAAGGAAAAATCTATGGTTAGCGATATTTTCATATATTATGCAAGTTTTGACTCCCATTAGAGATATTTGTGATTATTGTACTGAATATATATACATGTTTGGCACATCGGTATTATCACATAGCTAGACAGATAGATAGACAGACAGATAAGTAGATAAACCGATACATAAATACTTCCTTAGGCGTAGTGTATACAGTCCGTTCCCTAAAGGCTAACAATCCTCCTCCTCACAGCTGATGGTGTTACTCATTCCATCATGTCATACTTTGTGCACCAATACCCCGAGTTCATACTTAATTATACAAGAGTTGTTTTATTCAGGGCTGGTGTGTTTTACTATTTGATTTTCTTTTTCTTTTAAGGTATACTGATGGCGCTGTGAAAAATTATATAAGACTTGTTTTAACGACTCAAAACCTCAAACTGTCCCATACCCCAGCCTCGGATCGCTATTACGTCCTTTATGACATCATTCCCTTAATTTTCTCACTCTACTTCAACATGGAACTAGAGACGTAAGATGGACGCAAAAGTCGTGAATTAGCCTTCAAACCTAAAAGAGAGCCTTCAGGAGCTTGGGGTGATTGGCTTCGTTTCCTTATTAAACTTTGAGATATAGTACTAGAGGCTCGTGATGGTGGGGTGAGACGGATGAGGGTTGTGGCGAGTCTGGAGTGTTAAGCTTGTGGCTGAATGATGATGCAAGCTGAGAGTTGTCTGATGAAACACACACACACACACACACACACACACACACACACACACACACACACACACACACACACACACACACACACACACACACACACACACACACACACACACACACACACACACACACACACACACACACACACACACACACACACACACATTGTTCAATCGTAAGCGCTGAGTGGTGCCGTTAGGGTGATTAATCACGTAATTACCCTCAGGAAATTGAAAGGAAGAGCTCAGAGGTCTGGAGTATTTCAGTGCATTACCAGAGGGAATTCCCCGCGCATATATATATCCATACACAGAAGGGAGAGACAGGAGGTCCATTGGTCATCTGCATAAAGGTGAAAACTTTATATTATGCTAACAGTAGGGAAAAGCATGCGAAGTCTATCTATCTATTGCCAGACGCCTCAATCCCGTTTGGGGTGGCCACAAACAAATCGCCTCCACGTCGCCCTGTCCCCCTCCATTTCACTGCCCTGTTCCCAGCTCACACCCCCCTCTATCATATACCTCTCCACCCCATCCCTCCATCTCATCCTCGGCCTCCCCCTACCTCTTCCCCCCTCCACCTCACTCACATACACTCTCTTCGTCTGTCTTTCACCCTCCATCCTCTCCATATGGCCAAACCACCTCAGTGTGTTCCTCATAACGCTTCCTATCACATCCACATCCACACCGCAACGCTCCTTTATATCCTCATTCGTCAGCCTGTCTCTCCATGTGACTCCACAGGCTCCTCTTAAATAACTCATTTCCACTGCTCTCACTCTTGACTTGTGTCCTTCCAACAACGTCCAAGCTTCACTTCCATACGTTAGAGTTGGTATCACAATACTGTCATGTAGTAACTTTTTCACTTCCATGCTCACTTCCCTGTTTCTTATCGCTGCTTTCAAAGAACCATCAACCTTTCTTCCCTGCTGTACCCTTTCAAGCACTTCACCCTCCAAACCTCCATCCTTACTCATCACACTACCCAAGTACTTAAACGTACTCACATTTTCCAATTCCTCACCATCCAACCTCGCTGTACATTCACTGACTTCACCTCTCAAAGACCATCACTTTACTCTTCCCTACATTCACCTTTAGATTCCGTTCTTACACACTCTCCCAAACTCATCCACCAAGCCTTGCAACTCCCCTTCGTCTTCACTCAACAACACAGTATCATCTGCAAACAACGGTACAGGGAGTTTCCAAACACTATCCTCTCTCACCAGAGCCACTCCAACATCCACTACCCTACCTTGTACCTCTTTTATTACCCCATCCATGTACAGATTGAACAACCATGGAGACATGACACATCCCTGTTTCAACCCAACTTTCAAAGAGAAAAATTCACTTAGTTCACCTTCCACACGCACTGCAGCCTTAGCACCATCATACATACTCTTCACAGCATTCAGCAACTTCCCATCTACTCCATATATTCTTAATACATTCCACAATCCTTGTCTATCCACCCAGTCATATGCTTTCTCCAAATCCATGAAAGCCACATACAACTTCTTTCCCTTCTCTAGAAACTTTTCCACTAAAGATCTAAGACTGAATATCTGATCTACACAACCTCTTCCCTTCCTAAAGCCTCCCTGTTCTTCTCCAACTAATTCCTCTGTTCTTTCTCTAACTCTGTCAATAAGTATCCTACCATACACTTTTCCTCTTATACTAAGAAGACAAATGTCCCTATGATTACCACACACTTCTTTTTCCCTTTTTCCTTTGTACAAGGGAATTATTATACCTGACTTCCAATCCTCCGGGACTCTACCTTCCTCCCAGGCCAATCTGCACATCTTCCACATCCATTCTACTACTGTCTCTCCCCCGTGCTTCATCATTTCACCACACACTCCATCAGTTCCTGGGGCTTTCCCCAGTTTAACTTTCTTCATTGCTTCCACAACTTCTATCCTACTGATTTCTTCCTGTCTTCTCACTTCCCTCCTTCTCCCAGCCACTCCCCAGCCACTTATACTCGCATTACTTCCATCTTGTATGTTCAACAATTCCTTAAAGTGTTCTCTCCATCTGCTCACTTTTTCTCCCTTCTCCACTAGTAATCTACCATTTTTTATCTTTCACTCCCCTGCTAACCTCACTTCCACCCTGTCTTACTCTCTTCACCTCTTTCCAGAACATTTTCTTACAGTCCCTCCACTTTACACTCAGATTCCTTCCAAATTCCTCATCCACTCTCTTCTTACTTTCTCTTACTAATCTTTTCACCTCTCTTTTTCTTTCTACATATACCTCTGTCTTCCGCCTCTTAACTTCTTCCACGGCCCAATTTCTCATCCATTCATTGTATGCTTTCTTCTTTTGTGCCACAGCCTGTCTCACCTCTTCAGTCCACCACGCTGTTCCTTGCACCCTCCTCCGTCTTCTCTTCCTCCCACACACCGCATCACATGCTGCGAAGTGTTATAATTTCACCCGCGCTCGGGAAGCGAGAGAGGGTGTTATGTTTTGAGGTGTGTGTGTGTGTGTGTGTGTGTGTGTGTGTGTGTGTGTGTGTGTGTGTGTGTGTGTGTGTGTGTGTGTGTTTTAACAAATTAATTCAAACACTTTTATTCCGATTTTAACCACACCTCGTGGAAGAGTCTGCCATATAGATAACATCATGTTTTCGAGATCAGTGCATCAAAGGACAGAGTAACAGGGTTAGGCCATATTTTGACCCTAGCAGAATCAAATTAAACTTTTTTTTTTCCTAATTTTGACCAATCTTGAGTGAAGCGTTAAGGCTAAGACAAAAATTAAGTGATTTCATTTTGGGAATAGCCAGTCAAAGGTTAAGATCCCAGGG
Organism: Coenobita brevimanus; assembly: GCF_032717465.1. NCBI lineage: Eukaryota > Metazoa > Arthropoda > Malacostraca > Decapoda > Coenobitidae > Coenobita > Coenobita brevimanus. The sequence goes on from NC_136959.1 coordinate 50,798,529, forward strand.
TAAGGTTTGACTCGTGGGTGGGTTTGGTAAATAATATAGTTTTGGTCCGATTTTAACCATATCTGGTGGAAGTGTTGAAGGTGAGCCAAGAAACAAGCCCATTAAAAAAAAAAAAAATGGTCATTGGTCAAAGCCACAAGGCAAGGCAGCTCAAACAGTCGCTATCTGACTTAGACCAAACTCTGTGAAAGTTGAGAGTAAGGGAAAAATAAAAGTAATCGATTTTGAGACCAATTAGTCAGAAGTCAAGGTCGCAGGGAAAGATCAAAAGTCATGGTTACTTGTCAAATTCAGCTTAGCCACTTCTGATGGAGGGATGGAGTGGCAAGGTATATGAGAGAGGGGGGTGTGAGCTGGGAGTAGGGCAATGAAATGGCGGGGGACAGGGCGACGTGGAGGCGATTTGTTTGTGGCCAACCCTTACAGGATTAAGGCGTCTGGCAATAGACAGATAGATAGATAGACACTTCTGATCTTATTTTAACTAAAGTTGGTGAAAGGGCTCGGAGTTAGGCAAAAGTGAAGTAACTTGATTTTGAAAATAATTTCCTGATGATCAAGGTCACAGAGCAAAATCAAATATTCAGCCCTTAGCCCAGCTGGTGGGAGCGGGTCTTGTACTCTTTGAGTTCTCCTTCTTTTGTTGCTGTTTTGGTTACTATTGTTATTGTTGTTGTGGTCACAGGTTTATCAGAACGTGAAACCTGGTCCTTTTCCTGTAACCCAAATCCTCCTTTTGGAGAACATGGAATGACTTGAGAGGCGTTTGTATAACCAGGCAGCGGAAATGCCCGATTATATCTGTGCCGCCACAGTCAATCGTCCGTCTCCTGTATAATACAAATTATAATGTGGATGAAATAATAACCAGCCAAAGGCGGGAAGAGATTCGCGTATGTCTAAGATGACAGATGCATAATTCCAGGTGGTGGGTGCTGAAGTGGCAGGTGCGTTGAAAGCTAAAGAAGCACACGTATTCAAAGCTAGAGAGACAAATTAGAAAGACAGACATAGCAACTATATTATTCATGTTCAGAATGTATGTATATATGTATGTTTGTATGTATGTATGTAGTAAAAATCCATGCCCCGACAAATGTTTTTCGTATAGCTTAACAACGCAAAAATTTGGGTCGAATAGCTGACATCCAGTGTTAGTCCACACTGATCTCTTTTAAGCGGTGTTTTATCCATGCTTCTGCAAAAACTTCATTGATAAAATATGGGTGGTGGGCTGCGTAGAGTTTTGATGTTTATTTGTCAGTGTGTGAAGCATGTGTATACGAGAAACCAGACTGATCGCCTGTGAGGGGGTATAGTAGCCGCTTTTATAATGTCGAAGCTATCACCTCCCCTCACCCTCCCCCAGCAGGTAAATCGTCTTTGCAGGTGCAGCGAGCAAATGTGCATGTGGAAAGCGAAAGAGACAGCTACAGAGACAACATAGTGAAAAGTTAGAGAGGCAGTATGTGAAAAGCTAAAAGCACAGCTAGGGAGACCGACGTAAGAAAAGCTAACGAGAGAGAGAGAGAGAGAGAGAGAGAGTAGCCTATATAAAAGCTAAGACAGAAATATAAGCTAGAGACAATGTATGAAAAGCTAGACAGACAGGCGGATGAAGAAGCTCGATGGACAGTGTATCAAGCCCTTCAGCCCGAGCCCATCCTAAATATTTTCTTCTTGGTGCTGCCAGACGAATTAGTTCATCATAGGACAGGACCTCAGCAGTGAAGAAAGTAGTGATGGGCATTGAAAACATAAATAATGACGTAATCAGAATAATAGAGTTAAAACCTATAGAGAGACGTACGAAAAGCGATGAAAAAGATGAGGCACAGGTGGGGACAGGTATCTTAAAACTCTAAGTCGCAGTTCTCATCTCTGTAACTTAGGCCTTAGAACCTGTGACGCTTATTTTCC